>NC_083230.1:118564727-118909727 GCF_032191835.1 Heteronotia binoei
TGGATCAGGCCAATGGCCCATCCAGTCCAACACTCTGTGTCACATAAGAACATAAGAGAAGCCATGCTGGATCAGGCCAATGGCCCATCCAGTCCAACACTCTGGGTCACATAAGAACATAAGAGAAGCCATGTTGGATCAGGCCAGTGGCCTATCCAGTCCAACACTCTGTGTCCCACAGTGGCCAAAAACCCCCAAAAAACAAGTGCCATCAAGAGGTCCACCAGTAGGACTAGAAGTCCTTCCACTGTGCCACTCCCCCAAGCATCAGAATACAGAGCATCACTGCCCCAGACAGAGAGTTCCAACAATACGCTGTGGCTAATGGCCACTGATGGACCTCTGCTCCATATGCTTATCCAATCCCCTCTTGAAGCTGTCTGTGCTTGTAGCTGCCAGCATCTCCTGTGGTGGTGAATTCCACGGGTTAATCACCCTTTGGGTGAAGGACTTCCTTTTATCCGTTCTAATCCGACTGCTCAGCAATTTCATCGAATGCCCAGGAGTTCTTGTATTGTGAGAAAAGGAGAAAAGTATTTCTTTCTCTACCTTCTCTATCTCATGCACAAGGAACCAGGGTAGCTTTACCATTATGGACCAAGAAAGGTCACTAAGCACATCTTAGCAGAGGCAGGAGGAAGAAAAGGACTCGCCCCTAAACAATCAAGTGTTAAGCATGAAATTGGCAAACATGACACAAAACGTTGGAACATCTGCACAATCTCTGTGTAATGGCATTTCCCTCGAAAAGAGTCAATCTGAAAACCAGAACTATGATAATGCATTGGGGATTTCTCATCAGGTAATCAAAGGGTTCCCAGCCCCCCCTCCCTCCGCCCCGGACAATATCTGTCCAGCTCTAAACCAAAAGCGGGAGGTTTGTGGGCAAAAACCATTTTATGTTTTCTACCTCTGCAAACAGCTTCTTAAAATTTCAAAATTAATTTAATTTTCAGACAGTTTTTAAGTCGGTCTAAGAGTTTGTCAATTTCTAGATTTTTTATCTTTCAGAATTTGAAATTTTAAGAAGATTTAAAGAATGTAAAGCTTTCGTGTGTGCATGCACACTTCTTTAGATGGGGAAGAAGAAGAAGAATTGCAGATTTATACCCCGCCCTCCTCTCTGAATCAGAGACTCGGAGCGGCTTACAATCTCCTTAAATCTTCTTAAAATTTCAAATTCTGAAAGATAAAAAATCTAGAAATTGACAAACTCTTAGATCGACTTAAAAACTATCTGAAAATTAAATTAACTGGATTTTCAAAAGCCTCGTTCTATGGGCACCCACGTTCAGCCAGCCTGCGTCACACTTCATGCCAGCCATTTTTCTCTAATGGCTTTTCTCAATAGCTTACAAACTTCTTCTATCAGAAGGGAACTTATCAGATCTAGTCTCTGACGGAAGGTGTGGGGTTCTCTTATATATTATTTTTTTTATATTATGATTGAAGTTTGCGCAAACACAACCTTTTCATTTTCAAGTGAGAAACCGGCAAAATATAATCTAGCACTTCTCACTACACGGCATCATTGAAACCATTATGAACTCCGGTTCCAAAATAGCTTGAAAGATGGAAATCAGCGCACTCAAAGGATTCCATTCAGAAGGGCCTCTGAATGCATTTTGGGAATACTCCCTTTGAGTTGACCAAGTTAGATGATGTCTGAAAGAAAGCTTTTCGGCTACTATGAAACTTAGAAAGATGAGCCAATTAATGACAGCAGGAACAGCGATTCTTTCAATGCCACTTTGATGTGTAAACTTGAATGTATCGTTTTTACAATGTACCAATTGTGTAGAGCAGGGGTGGCCAAACTGCTCTTCCAGAGCCACGTATGGCTCTTTCACACATATTGTGTGGCTCTCGAAGCCCCCCCCCCCCCCGCCGCTGCCCTGTCGGCTGGCTTGGAGAAGACATTTGTCACTTTAAAGCACTTCTACAAGCCAACAGATCCAAGGAGGCAGCCGCGTTGGCCTGAAGTAGTAGAACAAAATAGGAGTCGATCGCACCTTTAAGACCAACTTAGTTTTATTCCGAACGTAAGCTTTCGTGTGCTTTTAAGAACGCTTTCGTGCATTCCGAATAGAACCAAGTTGGTCTTAAAGGCGCAATCGACTCCTATTTTGTTCTTCTACAAGCAAAGTCAGTCGACAGCTTGGAGAATGCATTTAAGTTAAAGCTGGTTTCTTCCCACCTTTCCCTCCCTTCCTCCTCTTCCTTGTCTTCCAGCTCACAAACATCTGATGTTCATGTCCTGCGGCTCTTAAACATCTGATTTTTATTCTTTGTGGCTCTTACGTTAAGCAAGTTTGGCCACCCCTGGTGTAGAGGTTACTGTAGAAGGGTGGATCACTTGCCTATGATCTGCTGGACGGGTTGAACTTTGTTGGTCTTAAAGGTGTCGCTACACTCAAACTTTGTTCTGCTGCTTCAGAGAGACCCAGCTAGCCACCTGAATTTATTCATTTACATTCGGCACAATCCACCTTTCTTACAAAGACTTAAGGCAAATTAAGCAGGAGTCAAGTTTCACCTTAAAGACCAACCAAGTTTTATTCAGAACGTAAGCTTTCGTGTGTGCATGCACACTTCTTCAGACGGGGAAGAAGAAGAATAAGACTTGCAGATTTATACCCCACCCTTCTCTCTGAATCAGAGACTCGGAGAGGCTTACAATCTCCTTTATCGTCTCCCCCCACAACAGACATCCTGTGAGGTGGGTGGGGCTGACAGGGCTCTCACAGCAGCTGCCCTTTCAAGGACAACCTCTGCCAGAGCTGTGGCTAACCCAAGGCAAGTAGAGGAGTGGGGAATCAAACCCGGTTCTCCCAGATAAAGAGTCCACACACTTAACCTCTGCACCAGTCTGGCTCTCACAGGTACAGTGAGCAGAGCAACATATAGCTGGTAGACCCAAATCAACACCACTGTGTATATAAACAATAAAGAATTTATAAACCTGATTAATCTTTTCTTATTTTACAAAGATACCTTATGCACAGTACAGAAAAAGTTTTTGTCAAAAGGGGGTGATTTCACAACACAAATTTCTAACCAATTTTATCATCACTGCTCCATAGAATTTTTATAGAGAAGTTCCTTGTTGAAACTTTCTTTTAGAGCAAAAGTTCATAGGCCTTCTTATTGTTCTCAAAATCTATAGCCCTTCTTATTGTTGAAGCAAATCCAAATCCCCTAGATTTGTGTTGTGAAATCCACCCATTTTGGAAAAAAAAATTCTGTACTGTGTATAAGGTATCTTTGAAAATAAGAAAAGACTCTTTCAAGTTTATAAATTCTTTATTGTTTATATACACAGTGATATTGATTTTGGTATGCAATATACTGTGTTGCCACTTTGTTTGTTGCACCCCGTCGACTGCGGGGTGACATGATAGAGGCTTACAAGATAATGCATGGGATGGAGAAAGCAGAGAAAGAAGACCTTTTCTCCCTTTCTCACAATACAAGAACTCGTGGGCATTCAATGAAATTGCTGAGCAGTCAGGTTAAAACGGATAAAAGGAAGCACTTCTTCACCCAAAGGGTGATTAACATGTGGAATTCACTGCCACAGGAGGGGGGTGGCGGCTACAAGCATACACAGCTTCAAGAGGGGGTTAGATAAAATATGGAGCAGAGGTCCACCAGTGGCTATTAGCCACAGTGTGTATATATGTGTGTATGTGTGTGTGTGTGTATATATATATATATAAATAATTTTTTTGGCCACTGTGCGACACAGAGTGTTGGACTGGATGGGCCATTGACCTGATCCAACAGGGCTTCTCTTATGTTCTTATGTTTTCACATATAGCTGGTAGGCAGTGGTTTAGAATGCAAAATGGTACAAATTTAAAATCCAACGACAGAATACTAAAATGAACAAATTGAGCAAACCTTTGATTTGGGTAGCATGAGCGTGAGAAACCAATAAAACAGTAACACGTCAACATGTGAGAATGTCTGCTAATCACTCTATTGTTATAGGAAAGGAAAGATCCCCTGTGCAAGCACTAATCGTTTCCGACTCTGGGGTGACGTTGCTTTCACAACGTTTTTCACGGCAGACTTTTTACGGGGTGGTTTTCTATTGTTATAAGCCTGGGCCAAAATGAGGGCATTTCTTTCTCAGAAGTTTTTCCCATCCAACTAATTTACCTTTCAACATGTAACATACACATAGTTTGCCGTTAGAAGAAAAATATATTAAACTATAACGGAAGATGGGTTTAGTGTACGTGATGAGCTAAACAGCCAATATCCCTATTTGAGTACGTCAATACAGCTAAAAGAGAAATACATTGGATAGTGATGTTCTTGTCTACCTAATTTACTTTTGAACATGTAAACATCATTCCAGTTTGTCATTAGGAAAAAAAAAACATCATAAAATATAGCAAAGATGGGTTAAGTATAAGTAATGAGATAGACAGTGTAAGTTGCTTCAACCTACAGCTGGAACATGCAATAGACCAGGAGTGGACAAACTTGCTTTAACATAAGAGCCACATAGAATAAACGCCAGAAGGAAGGAACTATACAACTATTAGGGACTCTAAAGAATCTACCTGGAAAACTGCATCTCAGTTGCTCAGTCTGGGAGAGGGAAGGAGGGAAGGTCAACCATCTCTGTTTCCCGATTGCCCGTGCTCTCATAAATAACAAGTTTCCCCATATAGGAAGTATATGCATAATCCAGATTTGGACTGCCCAGGGTAACTGTCAAGAATGCATTTTCAGCTGAAACAAGAGCTATTCTGTATGCAGAGCAGTGCCATAAGGAACCGGCAGACAGCAAGCGGAAGAATTCCTCCAGTAAGTGTTTATTATTAGACGTATCTACAGGACCGCCTCCTCCACTATGTCCCCGGAAGAGCGATACGCTCTACTGGTCGGAATCTACTGGTGATCCCCGGCCCTATAGAGGTCCGGCTGTCCTCAACGAGGGCCAGGGCTTTTTCAGTCCTGGCCCCGACCTGGCGGAACTCTCTGCCGGAAGGCACCAGGGCCCTGCAGGATCTTTGACAATTCCGCAGGGCCTGCAAAGCAGAGATGTTCTGCCAGGCTTTTGTTTGAGGACAGCGACGGCTGCTGGGCTGGCACCCCCCTCCCTCCCTCTACTTAAGGGGGGAACTGCTCCCAATGTCTGGAAAGCAGAATTACAGCACACTAGGAAGTATGTTTATTGGGTTGCAGCTGTTTAAAATTACTGGTTTTATTGATTTCATGTGTATCTTTTGTTGTACATCGCCTAGAGCCTGGCATTGGCCGGGATGAAGTGATTCAACAACAACAACAACAATAATAATAGAATCATAGAGTTGGAAGGGACCTCCAGGGTCATCTAGTCCAACCCCCTGCATAATACAGGAAACTCACAAACACTTCCCCTTAAATTCACAAACACTTCCCCTTAAATTCATTGCTGTCAGATGGCCATCTAGCCTCTGTTTAAAAACCTCTAAGGAAGGAGAGCCCACCACCTCCCGAGGAAGCCTGTTCCACTGAGGAACTGCTCTAACGGTAAGGAAGTTCTTCCTAAGAGCCGGAAACTCTTCTGATTTAATTTCAACCCATTGGTTCTGGTCCTACCTTCCGGGGCCACAGAAAACAATTCCACACCATCCTCTAGATGACAGCCCTTCAAGGACTTGAAGATGGTGATACCCACCGATCAATTCCCCATTATATCCTAAGGCAGGAATGTCAAACATGCGGCCCGGGGTCCAAATGAGGCCCTCAAAGGGCTCCTTTCAGGCCCCCAGGCAACTGCCTGTTGCCTGCTTCCTTCTTTCTCTCTCTTGCTTCCTTCCGCATCACAGCTTGCTTTGCCAGGCTCGCTCAATCGCACAGCGGTTACAGAGCAAAGCCTTTGTTTTCTCTCCATTGGCTGAGGCTCCTCCCTTGGGGAGGAAGGGGAGTGGGAAAGCTTGCTTTGCTATGCTCTCTTAATCGCACAGCAGAACTACTGAGTCAAGCTTTTCTTCCTTCTACTGGCTGAGGCTCCTCCTGGTCCCCTGGCGAAGGAAGGAAAGAGCCAGAGCTTCCTTTGCCCAGCTCCCTGGACCTCATGGGAGAGATTCTTTGTATCTCTCCCACGGGGTCCAGGGAGCTGGGCAAAGGAAGCTCTGGCTCTTTCCTTTAAGACCAACGAGCACTAATGTTTTAATCATGTTTTACTTTTAAGTTTTTTTAAAAAATCTTTAATTCTGTTCGTCTGTGCCCTTTATAAAGTTTATATCGCTACTAGCATAGCATTACACTTTATAACAGACATCGCCCGGCCCAACAAGGTCTCATTTATGTCAGATTCAGCCCTCATAACAAATGAGTTTGACACCCCTATCCTAAGGGAATTGATCTCCATGAGGTATTATGGAGTGCATACATTTCCCTCCCCGCCCCCTGATAACCCTGAAGCGAGGGAAGGGCCTCCAAACTGGGGGATCCCCTGCCCCCAACTGGGGATTGGCAACCCTAGCGCAGCCACAAAATGGCTGCTGCCGGAGGTGGGGCCAGCCATAGAATGGTTGCTACACCACACCTTCAGTCAGGCAGTGAAGATCCTTGTGCTAAGGTAGCAGCCACTGCCAAAGTAACATTTAAAAAAAAAAACCTGCACAGCCAATCAAATCTCCAGAGGCCAGTCAGAAGCCTTGCTGGGCAAAAGACCCCACCTGTCCATGGCCAATTTCTAAAAATGCTTGGAAGGTACCAAAAAAAGGTGTCACCAGGCTCCATACCACCCATGGCAGCACCCACCGGGGACCCCAAACTTACATCACAAACTTGTCAGATGGCACCATTGTAACTTTTTGGTAGACAAAGGAAGAATGGGACTGTGTGCCACCAAGATCCTCACCTAGAATCCTGTGTTCGGTTTGGGGCACCACAATTGAAGAAGGATGTGGACAAGCTGGAACATGTCCAGAGGAGGGCAACAAAGATGGTGAGGGGTCTGGAGACCAAGCCCTATGAGGAAAGGTTGAAGGAGTTGATATGTTTAGCCAGCAGAGAAGATGACTGAGAGTTTGTTTGATCACCATCTTCAAGTACTTGAAGGGCTGTCCTATGGAGGATGGCGTGGAGTTGTTTTCTGTGGCCCCGGAAGGTCAGACCAGAACCAACGGGTTGAAATTAAATCAGACGTTTTCAACTAAGCATTAGGAAGAGCTTCCTGACAGTTAGAAGGGTTCCTCAGTGGAACAGGCTTAAGAACATAAGAGAAGCCATGTTGGATCAGGCCAATGGCCCATCCAGTCCAACATTCTGTGTCACACAGTGGCCAAATTTTTTATATATATATATATATATACACACACACACACACAGTGGCTAATAGCCACTGATGGACCTCTGCTCCATATTTTTATCTAAACCCCTCTTGAAGCTGGCTATGCTTGTGGCCGCCACCACCTCCTGTGGCAGTGAATTCCACATGTTAATCACCCTTTGGGTGAAGAAGTACTTCCTTTTATCCGTTTTAACCTGTCTGCTCAGCAATTTCATCAAATCCCCACGAGTTCTTCTTCAGAAGGTGGTGGGCTTCTTCAGAAGGTGGTGGGCTCTCCTTCTTTGGAGGCTAGATGGTCATCTGGCCGCAATGCTGATTCTGTGAACTTTGGCAGATCATTGGAAAAGAAGGGTTGTGTCAGTGCTTACTTCTTGTAGCCCCCTTCTTACATGCCCAGGCAAAAGCTGTTCACCACTTTGGGGGTCCAGGCACCAATTTTTCTCCCAGGCCAGATTTGCCAGGGATCCTGGAAATCCTGTGTGTGTGTGTGTGTAGGGGGGGGATGTACTTGTGAATTTCCCGCATTGCACAGGGGGGTTGGACTAGATGACACCGGCAATTGAATTTCACCTGTTAATTACTCTTTGGGTGAAGAAGTACCTCCACCGAAGATACTGGAGAGCCACTGAATAGACAATACTGACTCTGAAGGACCAAGAATCTGATTCAATATAAGCCAGCTTCATTTGCTCGCTTACCTCACCGCAGGAAAGTCCCATAAGGAAGAAGATACTGGAGGTATATCCCGCCCTCCACTCAGGATCGCAAAGTCTCAAGAGCGGCTCACAATCTCCTTTATCTTCCTCCCCCCACAACAGACACCTCTGTGAGGTAGGTCGGGCTGAGAGGACTCTCCCAGCAGCTGCCCTTTCAAGGACAACCTCTGCCAGAGCTATGGCTGACCCAAGACCATCCCAGCAGGTGCAAGTGGGAGGAGTGGGGAATCAAACCCGGTTCTCCCAGATAAGAGTCCGCACAGTTAACCACTACACCAAATAGCTCTGCGAGAGCTCTGGCTGACCCAAGGCCATTCCAGCAGCTGCAAGTGGAGGAGGGGGGAATCAAACCCGGTTCTCCCAGTTTAAGAGTCCACACACTTAACCACTACACCCAAACTGGTGTATAATGCATAACTGGGTCTGCCTTACATCCTAGGACCAACACAGACACAATCTTCTATACTGAGTTGCTTTCCAAACTTCTGTACCAATATCACCTGCGACTGGAGCGATTTACTGTGCCATTGCGTATGGACTTTGGAATGAAATTGCTTCCCCCTCCCCCTCCCCCCACTGAGCCACACAGCTTGGCGCCAGCCACATAACAGTAACAGTACACAGACACACATGTCCTAACAGCTGACATGTTCCCAGAACTGCCCCCCGACAACCTGCAGCTACGGAACGGAGCGTGGCCGGGTAGCGGGGATTGTTACGAGCGAGTTTCACCCCTCGAGTCTGTCATCGGCTATAGAAACGAGCCTTTATAGAGCAATCATGCTGTCCCACTTCCTGGCTTCTGTCAAGCCTAACAAAACCCAAGCACTAACACCACATTTCGTGCCTCGGAGTATCAAACGTTCTCTGCTATCAGTCGAAATGGAACGCTGTTCGTTTTCATTACGGCTCCTTATGAAAATGTTAGCTCTATTCACGGGCCGCCTTCGAGATGTTTAACCCGGGCCGGCTGTATGAAAAAGTCAATCATGTGTGCATAAATTCAATATATTCTTCCCATTCTGTGGCGACACAAAGGCCTACCTCACAGACGGCAATGTTTGTGTATCGATTCAAAAACTATTTCTCTCCTCCGCCTGCCCGATTCGTTGGACGCTATTTGAGTTGAAGACAAGGGGTGTTTGGGGTTAAACAACCGTTTCCTTCTCGTCGCTCATTTTGTGGTTTAGCACAAAAGCAAATGCCCAAAACAGTGGATTGTGTGTCTGTGCGTTTCCATCTCAAAACACGAGTCATGACAGAAAGAGGGTTTCCCCCCTCCCTTAAAGTATGCTTGACTGATAAGCAGGAAATATATTATTTCTAAAGTTAACATTTTTAGGTAAGACAACAAACATTTCAGCTGCATTGATGGGTTTCAAAATAAACTCTGGGAAAGAGAAGGGAACTAAATTGAAACCATCTTCCGACTGGAGAAACACAGAGATTTCGGGAATGCAAGACACCGAATGAGTCAGAAGGGGCATGCCCGGAAAACGCCCGCTGTAAAACAAGCGCAAAAATTCACCAGGAGAAATTAAATAAGGTAGTCTGGCTTTGACTTGAGACCCATGTTCCCTCTAAGCCAGGGGTGTCAAACACCCAGTTTGGGGGCCAAATCAGGCCCCCGGAGGGCTCCTATCAGCCCCCCGAGCAACTGGCTATCATCTGCTTCCTTCTCCCTGTATCATGCTTCCTTCTGCATCACAGCTTGCTTTGCAAGGCTTGCTCAATTGCACAGGAGCTACAGAGCAAAACCTCTATTTTCTCCATTGGCTGAGGCTCCTCCCTTGGGGAGGAAGGGGAGGGAGGAATAGCTTGCTTTGTCAGGCTCTCTCAATCGCACAGCAGAGCTGCTGAGCCACGCCTTTCTTCCTTCTATTGGCTGAGGCTTCCTTGCTCCCCCCCCCCCAGTCCCCTGGGGAAGGAAGGAAAGAGCCAGAGCTTCCTTTACCCAGTTCTCCCGGATCCCATGGGAGAAATACAAAGAAAACAATTTTAAAACCAATGAATGCTAACGTTTTAAGTTTTTTAAAATATATATATTTGTGTTTGTGTTCTTTATAAAAGTTTGTATCTCTGCTACCTAATCTTAAATAGGTATACACATGACCTGGCCCAACATGGCTTGGCCCAACCCAACATGGTCCGGCCCAACCAAGGTCCTCTTTCATGTCAGAACCAGCCCTCATAACAAATGAGTTTGACACCCCTGCTCTAAGCTGAGTTAGCGTGAGAGCTAGCTCACAGATTTTTTAGCCTCCAGCTCACACCTTTTTTGTCTTATCTCAGGAAAAATGGCCCCAGAGCACAATAATTTATGCAGGAGCTCACAACTTTAATGCCAGTAGCTCACAACATTAATACCAGTGGCTCACAAAGTAGAATTTTTTGCTCACAAGGCTCTAAAGCTTAGAGGGAAAATTGCTTGAGACCCACGAAAATACATTAAGATGGAAAGTGAAGGCTTGAAGTTACACAGGACAGCGCTTTCCTTACTAAAAAGAAGCTGAAACAAGGTCGGTTCTACCCAACACCAATTTACAAAAACTCTGGCAAGATTGCCATAAACAGAGGAACAGACACTGAAACAAGGATCCTGAAAAACCGGAGACTCGGAAAGGGTTTCCGACAGAAACAATGAGGCGTATGTAAAACTAAACAGGCTTAGGAGAAGAAAGCAGTGATATGAAATTCTATTTTCCTTTCACATCGCACCGAACTGGAGAGTTTGGTAATTGGTTACAAGCTCTTCGAGAACAAACAGGAGGAAAAGGAAGTCTTCTATGCGTGGGGTACTCAGAAGTAAGCCCTACGCAATTCATAGGAACAGGTCCTACAATGCATGAAGAGAGGACTGCAATGAACATATATGAACATATGAAGCTGCCTTCTACTGAATCAGAACCTCGGTCCATCAAAGTCAATATTGTCTACTCAGACTGGCAGCGGCTCTCCAGGGTCCTCAAGCTGAGATTTTCCATGCCTATATGCCTGGACCCTTTTTAGTTGGAGATGCCGAGGATCGAACCTGGGACCTTCTGCTTGCTCTACCACTGAGCCACCATCCCTCCCCTATCTAGCAATCTAAGAAGAATGTTTGGAATGTCAAGAATATTGACTCTCTTTGCTATGTTCTACTTCAGGGAAGACAAATTCCACTAAGGGTAGCGATGTTAGTCATTAACACAGCACACAAATGCCAGTTGGTTTAGGGACAACAAACTAACAGATTTAATGATGTGAGATCCCAGCTGGGAGAAGCACCATTGGTCCGCAGCAACAGAACCAAGTTTGAGTCCAGTGGCACCTTTAAGACCAACAAAGTTTTAATCCTAGGCATAAGCTTTTGCGGGCCTGCACACTTCCGTCAGAAATAACATGGAAAGCTTGGGCTGGCTAGAGTTCACTTGGCTAGTGGTTTAAGTGCACGGACTCTTATCTGGGGGGGAGGAGGAAGGAGGAGAACTGCAGATTTATACCCCGCCCTTCTCTCTCCGAATCAGAGACTCAGAGCGGCTTATAATCTCCCATATCTTCTCCTCCCACAACAGACCCACCGTGAGGTGGGTGGGGCTGAGAGGGCTCCCAAGGCAGCTGCCCTTTCAAGGACAGCTCTGTGAGAGCTATGACTAATCCAAGGCCATTCCAGCAGCTGCAAGTGGAGGAGTGGGGAATCAAACCCGGGTTCTCCCCAGATAAGAGTCCACACACAAACACTACACCAAACTGGCTCTCCGGGTTTGAATTCCCCACTCCTCCACTTGCAGCTGCTGGAATGGGCCTTGGGTCAGCCATAGCTCTTGTAGGAGTTGTCCCTTGAAAGGGGTAGCTCCTGTAAGAGCTCTCTCAGCCCCACCCTACCTCACAAGGTGTCCTGTTTGTGGGGGGAGGGGAGGTAAAACAGATTGTGACCGATCTGAGACTCTGAGAGTCAGAGTATAGCGCAGGATATAAATCCAATATCTTCTTCATCATCAGATGAGGGACGGTGGCTCAGTGGTAGAGCATCTGCTTGGGAAGCAGAAGGGTCCCAGGTTTCAATCCCTGGCATCTCCAAAAAAAGGGTCCAGGCAAATAGGTGTGAAAAACCTCAGCTTGAGACCCCTGGAGAGCCGCTGCCAGTCTGAGAAGACAATACTGACTTTGATGGACCAAGGGTCTGATTCAGTATAAGGCAGCTTCATATGTTCATATGATGTGGGCATCCAATGGACAGAGACTTAGCTAAAGAGAAGCACTTGATCCAGCCCCATTGTTTTTTAAAGTAATGAGATGAGTAGAGGGCCATCGCTAAGGGACGGGGTGTCCAAGCATCCGGAGCACAATCTCTACTGTTTTGCAACCTACTGGGCCATACTCAACACCGTAACTTAGTTGCACAACCAGGGTATACCTGTGTTTGGTGGTTCCTTTTTTTCTTCTGCGTACCCACCAGGGCTTTTTTTGTAGCAGGAACTTCTTTGCGTATTAGACCCCACCCCCTCCCATGTAGCCAATCTTCCAAGAGCTCACAGGGCTCTTCGTACAGGGCCCTACTGTAAGCTCCTGGAGGACTGGCTACATCAGGGGGGGGGGGGGGGTGTCCTAAATACACAAACAAAAAAAAGACCTGGTGCCCACAGTGATTCTTATGATGGGCCATAGCTCAAGGGGTGGAGCATCTGCTTGGCATGTAAAAGGTCCCGTGTTCAATCCCCGCATCTCCAGTTGAAAGGACCAGGTGGAAGGTGGGAAGGCTTGGGGACACATCTGGGAATGGTTAAGCGAAATGGGGCCCCCTCCAGGTGTGGAACAGACTGATTTAAACGGGGCTGCGCCCGTGGAAAGGGGGGTCGCAAGCCAGGGCTGGAGAGGAGAGCACGGCGGAAGCTCAACCGGGGTGGACGCTGCAGAGGTGAAGGGGACTAGAACAGGTGGAAGAGTCTGGAAGTGATCCTGGATGCCTCACTTTCTATGGAGGCCCAGGTCACGGCGGCTGCCGGGTCTGCCTCCTTCCATCTACAGCAGAACAGGCAGCTAGCACTATATCTCCCCCCCCCCCCCCCGAGATCTGGCTACGGTGACCCATGCAATGGTCACTTCCAGACTAGATTACTGTAACTCGCTCTACGCTGGCTTGACCCTGAAGCTGATCCGGAAACTGCAGCAAGTGCAGAATGCACCTGCTGACTGCATCACCTGTGTGGGCGAACATGCGGTCGGTACTCCGTGGCCTGCACTGGCTGCCTATAGAGTACCGGATTCACTTCAAGGTGTTAGCTCTGACTTTTAAAGCCTTACACTGCCTGGGATCAACATACCTGCAGGACCTTCTCTTCCCGTATATACCCCGGGGGTCGCTTGGTTCGGCCTCCCAAGATCTTCTGACCACCCCCAGCCCAAGAGCATCAGGGGGTGTAGCCTAATATGCAAATGAGTCCCTGCTGGGCGATCTCTACAACAAAGCCCTGTGTGAAACAATGGTCATCATCATCATCGTTTTATTTATATCCCGCCCTCCCCGCCGAAGCAGGCTCATGGTGGCATCAGGGGGTGTGGCCTAACGTGCAAACGAGTTCCTGCCGGGATTTTTTTCTACCCCAAAAGCCCTGCGTGCCAGTCATATTACACTTTCATTTCATTGTTAACTGGAATTCGTCACTTCACGTCGCTTGGGAAATTTTAAAGCATGTCAAGGAACAAACAGCCCGAGGAAACTGGTGAAGCTCAGGCTCTGCGCGATTGCTGAAGGCTACCTGCATTCCTCAAGAAGAAAACTTGTTTGAGATGCTAATGAGAAAGGACGGGGATCTTGAAGAAGACACGCTTATATTCAAATAGCAAGTCAGGCTCAGGGATCCTTTTCTCCTGATTCAGAAGCCTGTCTCTTGTTCAAGAGAAGCCCCATCGGCTAGTGGAAGAAAGGAGGAAAGAACTATTTCAGGGGTGTTGAGCTCATTTTACAAGAGCCCCTTCACCTTTTACAAGAGCCCCGTGGCGCAGAGTGTCAAAGCTGCAGTACTGCAGTTCTAAGCTCTGCTCATGACCTGAATTCGAACCCCCGGCAGGAGCTGGGTTTTCAGGTAGTCGGCTCCAGGCTGACTCAGCCTTCCATCCTTCCGAGATCGGTCAAATGAGGACCCAGCTTGCTGGGGGAAAAGTGTAGATGACTGGGGAAGGCAAGGGCAAACCACCCCGTAAAAAGTCTGCCGTGAAAACGTTGTGAAAGCAACGTCAACCCAGAGTCGGAAACGACTGGTGCTTGCACAGGGGACCTTTTCCTTTTCTGAGTTCATTTGTTATGAGGGCCAGATCTGACATAAATGAGACCTTGTTGGGCTGGGCCAGGCCAGGCCGGGCCACGTATGTACCTATTTAAGATTAGGTAGCAGAGATCTAAACTTTTTAAAGGACACAGACAAACATGACTAAAGATTTTTTTTTTTTAAACCACACACACACAACTTCAACTAAAACATGCTTAAAACATTAGCACTTGTTGATCTTAAATGTGCTTTCTTTGTATTTCTCCCAAGGGATCCAGGGAACTGGGCAAAGGAAGCTCTGGTTCTTTCCCTCTCTTCCCAGGGGACCAGGAGAGCGAGGAGCCTCAACCAATGGAGAAAATCGAGGTTTTGCTCTGTAGCTCCTGTGCGACTGAGCAAGCCTTGCAAAGCAGGTTAAGATGCAAAAAGAAGCAAGAGAGAGGGAGAAGGAAGTAGACGAGCCAGGTGCTCGGGGGCCTGACGGGAGCCCTCCAGGGGCCTGATTCAGCCCCCGGGTTGCATGTTTGACACCCCTGCTCTATTTCATTCTGTAGAACACCTTGTCTAGACTGACAAGATTTTTCACCATTTATGGGCTACACTAATATTCATGGACTACACTAATATTTTCTTACTGTTCTACATTAGAATATACTTATACGTATGCTTGTTGTAAATTGCATGGTCTTATCATTGCTTTTGTCTGGCTTAGAGATCGTGGTGCCTTGTGCTTTGTTAGCTCGAAAATTCGAAAGCACGTCAAAGCAGCTCATATACTTTATACACAGTATAACCTCCTACGTGTTGCACTCTTACAAAAAAAAGAGGAAGTCCCCAAAGTAGTAAGCTCCCCACCCCCGCCACCCCCCAAAAATATCACTCCCGGTTTGCAGAACACGTATGGAAAACTTTTGTTCCGCTGCGTTTAAAATGGCAAGGTGCTCAATATAAATGCAAATGTTCTGTTAATAATTCAACAAAAGCCAGGTCGATCCAAGCACCTGGAAGTCCCGAAACAAGCGTAGGGAAACAAACAAGAGGCGTTTCCGTCAACCCGCTGCCCCGTGTTGACTGGAAGCGGAGGGTTCCAACACTACAGCCAGCAAGGAGTTAAAGCTTTCCCTTACAGATTCCTTTTTTTTTTTCTGGCCAGCAAAACAAAATTAATGTTTCACAGTCCCTCCATAATACAAACCAGAGTGTGTGTTTCTGAGCAATCGGCTTGCTCTGGAGTGATTGACGCTTGCCGGCCGTCAAGACCACCTGCCTAAAAACCCATCAGCCAGAAGCCTGTTATCCTGTGTGGCTACAAGTCTGGAGCACACAGGGGCGTGTTTGAGGCTCGGTTAGTGTTCAATGAGTCCTAAATATCACGTCCTGGTTAATCATGTCAGAGGAACCGCTGCGTGCTGCTTTTGCTGAGGGGAGCGCTGGCGAAATCGGCCTCGCAAAAAAAGACAGTGCCACCTAAGCAGAATGTGAAAACTTCCCTACGGCTCCGGAGTATCTGAAACCATCAGGCTGCGTATATTAATTGCTTTGACAAGTTTCATCTTTCAAATGCAATTTAGCCTCGACGGAACTTCAGGACAGTGTCTCCAGCTAACATGCCGTTCGTTCCTTGTGTCTTAAAGGGCAAAAAAGGGGGGAAAAAGTTAACTGGGGGTGGTATTTATTTCACTTCCTGGAATACAAACTGTCTGCTCTGTAGCGCTAAGGATTTTGTCCAAAGAAATGCTCTAGTTCGTTTATCACTAGCTTTTTTTAAAAAAAAAATCTCACTGGGTCCATGGAAAGAAATATGGCACACAGTATATCGAATTGGGATAGAGCTCAAATCCTATGCATCATTCTCTAAGTAAAACAGGAAGAGCGGAAACTTAGCAGAGCAATTCTGAGCAGGACAAGTCCAATAACGCTTTGAAGAGAAATTGGCCTGTTTTCTTAAAAAAAAAAAAAAACCTGCATAACGCATATTTTTTCTGAGATCTCACAATGCGTTGGACCGTTCTCGAGAACGCAGAACGGCGCTCAGTCTGAAACTTTCCTATCGGCTGCCAAGTATCTTAAGGTTTAGGTAGATCAACGGGGGGGGGGGGGGGGGGAACTGTCTTTGCTTCAAAGCAAAGCTAATTATGTATTTTACTAATTACGTTTCCAAAGCGTTACCAACGAACCCTATGCAAACGGACAAGAAAGCCAACGTCTGCGACGGCCCGGGTCTGGAAAAGAGCTTCTGAGAATCGCCGAGGGGATTCCAGCTTCCCTCAAACACGGCTGCACTAATATCCTCCAGATTTGCTGGCCCAGCCTCGAATCATCTCAAGATATTGTTTACATTAAAGTTGGGTTCAGCTGGAAGGTCAGCTAACTTTTAAGGCTTTCGAGAAGGGAGGGGGGAGAGACTGCTAGCAGTCTTGTCTCCTCTGGAGGGAAGGAAGAATTAAAAGGAAAACTATTAACCTGCCACGTGAATGAAAATTATTTTTATTTCAATTGCGACCAGAGAGTTAAAAAAAAATCCCATAGGAAAGATCCCCCCGTTTAAAATAAAAAAAACAAAAACCCCAAACAACCTAAACTTTATATTTGAAAAGTTTCACATGATATTTCAAGAGAGCTTTTAAGGCTCGGTCCCCCGAATCAAACCAATGAAAATAAAAAAGGGAAGTCTCTCGCACAATTAGCTATGATTTTTATCAGCTACCTTGGCTTTGGAACTGCACGTGTATATCACGGTAAAGAAGATAAGGCTTTTAGATTGTACATATTCAGACTTTATTCCTTAAAAATGGCTTCGATGAACACAGACGAGATGGCCGGAGATTATTTGCCAGTTCATTATGTCCTGCCCAAGGATCAATACCGGCTGGGTTTATGCAGGGCAGACAGCAAACACTACAACTTTTACATCTTGCGTCTGACGAACGATAGCAATAAAATGTGGTTGGCGCGGAGCATGTGAGCCCGCAGTTCATCTAATTGTCGAAAGTGCCTAAAACCGAGTGAAAAACACAACCTGTCAGAAATGTTTTACGCAGTTTAGGTAAACTAAGAATATTGCAAGATGTAATTTTTTTTTAAAATGTCACCCAAGAGAAACACAGGGTTTTTCAGAGGGCTAAATAATTACAATGCTATGATGCAAGGAAGTCGAGAACAGGCAGCAGGGAACTGATTTTCCTGCGGAAAGCGCTCATGCTGGCATCCGGTATTTCGAAATAACCTAAATAGCTGGGAAAACAAAACATTAAATGCTTCTGTAACTTGCAACGGGTTGCAGATGCAAAACTAATTCACACTGAATAAATTTAGGACGATGAAGGCAGGGAATAAAGGAACTACGGCAGACGGCAAAACCGAAACAATGTTCTGTTGAAGGATCTACATAACATCGAGCGTGTTTATTCAAGAGTCCCGAAATGTCAAAAATGCAACTTCCTTGAGAATTTTGCCCATCCGAAATACCTTAAGAGCTTCTAGCTTTTAAAGTACTAAAAGCTTTATTAATAAAAATCTGCTGTAAAAATATAAGCAGGGATTACATTCCGGGTTCCTTTGCTGTAACAGCTTTAGGATAGGAAAGCTTCAAACGTTGGGGCTAAAATTCAAAATACGCTCTGCACATGTACACGACCGCACTTCTGTCGTTTCAAGGTTTTAAAAAAAGGCAAGTGTTTCACTTTGACCAGAGTAGAGCTGCCCCCTGGACCTAGCGTCAATGAAAACTGTAAGTGGAGAAGTGTCCCTTCATAAGAAAGAGCCCTCTTGCTACAGGAAAACCTGGCAGTAAAACCATTTCCAAAGTGTCCCCTCCTTCTAACACTAAAGATATGGGAGACAATTTAGACAACTAGTAAGGACCAGTGTTCCCTCTAAGCTGAGTTAGCGTGAGCTAGCTTACAGTTTTTTAGCCTCCGGCTCACATATTTTTGTCTTAGCTCAGGAAAAATGGCCCCAGAGCAAACTAATTGATGCAGTAGCTTACGACTTTAATGCCAGTAACTCACAAAGCAGAATTTTTGCTCACAAGACTTGAAGCTTGGAGGGAGTAAGCACCTGTAAAAACCATGCCACACTACGCTATTTGGGTGTGGATGACGACTCTCGAGATAATTCCTTGGAGATGAAAACCGCCAGCATGTACTCCGCGCACCCCTATGCAGGAATCCCATACCAGAGGCGGGGGGGAGGGGGAGAGATAGAGAGACTGCAAGTCCGAGGGTGTCAGCCACACGAAGCTGCTTCAAATCGCTCTACGGTGCCCGTATTACTGCAGCGTATGCCGACGCTAAGTGGGAGATTGGCACCGGCTCCGGCCGCTGACTGCCATCTGCTCTTTATGCCTACGTGTAATGTTACAGCCCTGTATGGTTGCAACCACTTTCGAATCAACTGGCACGCAGCGAGCAGGATGAATAAATAAATATTATACGGCAGACTTCTTTCAAGGTCTCGGGGAGGCAGAAAGCGACTTCTATTTGAACACGGTTTAAAAAGCGCCCCCCCCTCCCCAATGTCCCGTTTTAAAACGCAAAGCAAGTCCCCACTCAAATGTCCCTTATGAAATTACAGTAATCTAAAACCAGATCCTTCTATCGGCTCCTGATTAAGGACAGGCCTTGATAATTAACCCATCTCACCTGCATGCTTCCCAGTTCTGAACATTTCCAGCTGAACACAAACCCATAGCTGCTGCTGCGGCCTTTTTTTTTTTTTTTACTGTAAAAATGGCATCCCCTTTATTACAGCAAAACTGTTTCATAAATCGTTTTTATTTGGCAATGGCCCACTTGGACTTTTTATTTTTTAAAAAAGTATTTAAATCTCTGATGAGACTGACGAAAGCTCAAAAGTGAGGAAGCAATAACCTCACATCCAAAACATTATTTATTTATTTAATTGATTACCTTTAATTTGTATCCCGCATTTATCCCTCCCTCCCTCCCTCCCTCCATCTATTGACCTTTAATTTATATCCCCCCTCTCCACAAGCGGACTCAGGGCAGCTAACTATCGGTTCAAAACTTCAAACAATAAATACAATTGAACAGTTCAAACGTCAAAACTTCAAACAGTAAATACGCCAGCCTCCAGGTGGGGCCTGGGGAATCTCCTGGGATTTCAGCTCATCTCCAGACAACAGAGATCAGTTCTCCTGGAGAAAATGGATGCTCTGGAGGGTGCAGCCTATGGCACTGTACCCCACTGAGGTCCCTGTCCTCTCTAGGCTCCACCCCCAAATCTCCAAGTAGGGTTGCCGAGTCCGATTCAAAAAATATCTGGGGACTTTGGGGGTGGAGCCAGGAGACACTGGGGGTGGAGCCAGGAGCAAGGTTGTGACAAGCATAATTGAACTCCAAAGGGAGTCCTGGCCATCACATTGAAAGGGACCGCACACCATTTAAATGCCTTCTTTCCATTGGAAATAATGGACAGGGGCACCTTCTTTTGGGGTTCATAGAATCGAACCCCGTTTTAAAACATTTTATGGCATGAGGTCTGTCCTGGTCTCATTTTGGGCAGGAGCTCACAGGAACGGAGCTCCTGAACCTCTAAATTTTTACTGTGCTCCTTCTTTCTTATCCCTCCCGCCCCCCAAAAAAAATACTTGCTTCTGAGCTCCGCTGCTCAACCTCCCTGTGAGAATTTTGCTGAACGCTAATATTTCCCCCCACAAAAAAATGGGAAAATAACCCAAACGTATCAAGCAGACAGATGTAAATCTTCCTTATGCCGCTGTGGCCACATAGGAGAAGGTCATTTTAAAAGTATGTTGGGAGTAAGGTTTTATTAGGACCCTTATAATTCGAGCAGCATTTAAAGGTAGATGCTGAGCTGATAGAATTTAGTACACCTTCCAGTGATGTCAGGGGTGTGTGGCATATGCAAATGAGTTATGCAAATGAGTTGCGCTAAAGAGCTCTGGCACCTCTTTTTCTATGAAATGACCCCTTGGTGTGTCCCATACATCACGTATCTTGCAGGCAACACTGAGGCACCATACCCATTTGCCATACCAAAATGGAAGACCTCTTTAACGGAGTTAGTCGTTAACGGATTTCTCCTCCAAGGATTTCTTCTAAATCCCCTTTAAAGCCGCACAAACCTTGACACCATCACTGCATGGGTTCCACGTGTTAACGACCACTTGCAAACTTATTGCCAAGTATTACAGTAGACACATTAGGAAGTTCTCTCTAACTGCTTTCCTGACTTGAAAGACCCCCCAAGAAGTTGCTGAAACCGGACTTATATATTTACACTTGCTATGCTGATTCTCAGGTAGCCGGCTCGGGGTTGGCTCAGCCTTCCATCCTTCCAAGGTCGGTAAAATGAGGACCCAGCTTGCTGAGGGGAAAGTGAAGATGACCGGGGAAGGCAAGGGCAAGGAAAGGAAAGGTCCCCTGTGCAAGCACCGGTCGTTTCCGACTCTGGGGCGACGTTGCTTTCACAACGTTTTCACGGCAGACTTTTTACGGGGTGGTTTGCCATTGCCTTCCCCAGTCTTTTACACCTTCCCCCCAGCAAACCACCCCGTAAAAAAGTCTGCCGTGAAAAAGTCGTGATGCGACATCACCCCCCGTCGGAAACGACTGGTGCTTGCACTTTACCTTTTACCTCAGTGGAACTTGTTCCCTTATAAGCTTTAGAGTTCAATCTATTTAACCACAACAGACTTACTAGCCTTTAATTTCCAGGAGCTCTTCTAATTCCACCCCTTTTTAAAAGATGGTGTAAAAAGAGCCAGTTTGGTGTAGTGGTTAAGTGCGCGGACTCATTTCTGGGAGAACCGGGTCTGATTCCCCACTCCTCCACTTGCACCTGCTGGAATGGTCTTGGGTCAGCCATAGCTCTAGCAGGGTAGCTTCTGAGAGAGTCCTCTCAGCCCCACCCACCTCACAGGGTGTTTGTTGTGGGGAGAGAAAATATGGGAGATTGTAAGCCGCTCTGAGTCTCTGATTCAGAGAGAAGGGCAGGGTATAAATCTACAATTCTTCTTCTTCTATTTGCATCAACAGTGATAAGTTACAAAACTTTTTAGACTAAGTAGAATGCCATCAGAACCCATTGCAATCTGATCAGTAAAATAACGTGTAAGTCTTGTACCAGGTCCTTAGCATCAGTGTTCCCTTTAAGCTGAACAAAATAGCAGTCAAGTTGCACCTTTAAGACCAACTCAGTTTTATTCAGAAAGTAAGCTTTCGTGTGCTTTAAGAACACTTCATCGGACGAGGAATCCGGTACAGTCTAAGGTGGTCATAAAGGTGCCACTTGACTCCTGTTTTGTTCTACTACTTCAGACCGACACGGCTGCCCACTTGGATCCCTCTAAGCTGAGTTAGTGTGAGCAAGCTCACAGTTTTTATGCCTCCCACTCACAATTTTCAGCTTGGCTCAGGAAAAATGGCCCCAAAGCACATTAATTTATTATGCAGTAGCTCACCACTTCTTTAATGTTAGTAGCTCACAAAGTAGAATTTTTGAGAAAAAAGAGTTTGGGGAAAACTTTATGATAAAGGCAATATATACTGAACAACGTGCAAGGTTATGTATAAATGCAGATCCTACAGATGAAATGATAATCAGCAAAGGTACAAGACAAGGTTGTCCGCTTTCGCCTTTGTTGTTTATAATGACTCTTGAAATTTTATTGATGCAAATACAAGATGATAAAGAAATAGAAGGGTTGAGAGTTAAAGGATTTATTTACAAATATAGAGCATTTGCAGATGATATAATGTTTATAAATGAACATCCTACACAAGTAACACCTTTGTTGTTAGCTAAAATATAAGAATATGGCGTACTGGCGAGATTTTATGTTAATAAAGAAAAATCAAAATTTTTATGTAAAAATATGCAAGTAAATAAACAAAACAATGTGAAGTTACCTCTAAAGTAAAATATTTGGGTGTGGAAATAACAATGAAGAATATTGACCTGTTCAAAAATAACTATGAAAAGCTATGGCATAAAATGGATGAAGATATGATAAAATGGAATAAGCTTAACTTGTCATTGCTTGGAAGAATAGCTGCAATTAAGATGAATATTTTGCCGAGAATAATGTATTTGTTTCAAACTATTCCAATTGTGAAAGACAGTAAACAATTTAACAAATGGCAAAGGAAGATTTCGGAATTTGTATGGGCTGGGAAGAAACCAAGGATTAAAATGAAAGTTTTAATAGATGCTAAAGAAAGAGGAGGATTCCAATTACCAGATTTAAGATTATATCATGAAGCAGTTTGTTTAGTGTGGATAAAAGATTGGGTGACGCTGCTGAATAAAAAACTTTTAGTGTTGGAAGGTCATGGAAATAAATTCGGCTGGCACGCTTATATGTATTATGGGAAGAAAAAGATGGATAGTTTTTTTCTCTCACCATTATATAAGAAATAATTTGTTGAATACCTGGATGAAATATAAGAAATATGGTGATGAAAGAAAACCATTATGGATAGTGCCAGCAGAAGTGATAAAAATAACAGCTGAGACAGGTGAGGAAAAATGGCTGTCATACAATCAACTATTAAAAATACAAAGTGGCAAAATAAAATTGAAAACTGCTGTGGAGTTGAATAACAAATACGATTGCTTTCAAATGCAACAAATAAAGAGTTTGGTGGAAAATGATATTACAACTGAAGGAATAAGACGAGAGCAAACAGAAATGGAAAAAGTTCTGCTTGGAGATAATGAAAAATTAATTTCAAAAACTTATAAGTTACTTTTAAAATGGTCTACAGAAGATGTAGTGAAATCTCAAATGATTAAATGGGCAATAAATGTAAATAAAGAAATACAGATGGATACATGGGAATATTTATGAAAGAACTCTATGAAACGTTCAACATGTCAGAGTATTAAAGAGAACTGTTTTAAAATGATGTATAGATGGTATATGACTTCTAAGATGCCAGACAGAAGTTGGAAATGCAAAAAACATGAAGGTTCTTTTTACCATATGTGGTGGACTTGTGAAAGAGTGAAAAAGTATTGGCAGATGATCCAACAAGAAATTTCTAGGATCTTGGGATATGAATTCAAGAAAGTTAAAGAGACCTTTCTGTTGGGATTACAAATGTAAAAATTTCCAAAAGAAGATAGAACTATAATTTGGTACTTGCTTTCAGCTGCTAGGACACTGTATGCGCAGTTATGGAAGCAAGAAAAAAATACCAGAAAAATGGGATTGGATTGTACAAGTTATGACATGGAGTGAGATGGACAAATTAACAAGAACTTTAAGAGACTATGATTTAGAAGATTTTAAAAGGGAGTGGAAAAAAATTAGAAGTTACGTAGAAGATGAGTGAAAAGTAAAAGGATTTTGGACAATTTTTGATAATGATTAAACTTTAGAAGAAAGAAGAATATTAATTTTAGTTCTTAGTAATTAAGGGTACCTTTCAATGTTAGTATTTTGAGTAAATAACACTGGCGGGGGTCAAGCAACAGGAGGAGGGGTGATTAGAAAGAAGCATATGGGATAGATGAAAAGAAGTTATTAACGGAAATTGTTACCATATGTTATCAATAAAATTGTTTCAATAAAAATAAATAAAAAACAAAGTAGAGTTTTTGCTCACAAGACTCCACAGCTTTGAGGGAGTGTCACTTAGCCCCACGCCAAGTCCAGGGCCGCCTCTCCATGACCAACTTATCCACAGCAAAAGAGCTGCCAATTTTGTCTCTCTCGCGGCATGAGCGCACATCGACGCCAACAGCGTCTGCGTGTGTAAAGTGCCGTCGAGTCACAGACAACTCACAACGATCCTGTAGGGTTTCCAAGGCAAGAGATGTCCAGTGGGTGGTGGGCCAATGCCTCCTTCCGCACAGCGACTCTGGACTTCCTTGGTGGTCTCCCATCCAAGTACTAACTAGGGTTGACCCTGCTTAACTTCTGAGAGCTGATGAGGTTAGGCCAGCCCGGGCCGCCCAGGTCAGGTCACGAATAGTACGTCTATCCATTTTTTTTTAATGCAATATTCTTACCGTGTGTTTTCAATTAGGTTTATTAGCTCGAGCCCTCATAGCAAGCCAACAAAGAAAAACAGTTCGGATGCGCCCATATTTGGGGGCTGGAGCTGAGAAAGAGCAGCTACGCATAAGCTTGCTGCAAGTGCAAGACCACAGGGAGAGCCGAAGAGGGGAAGTTCCTAACTTGAACATTTAAGCAGATCCAAGAGGGCAGCCGCGGTGGTCTGAAGCAAGAGAACCAAGTAGGAGTCAAGCGGCACCTTTGAGACCAACAAAAGTTTTATTCGGAATGTAAACCTTTGCGCGAAGTGTGCTTAGAACACACGAAAGCGGAATAAAACTTTGTTGGTTTTAAAGGTGCCGCTTGACTCCTACTTTGTTCATTTGAACAGTTACGTGTTGCTGGGAGTCAAGGGTTGCTACGCAGAAGCAGGCCACAGCCAACGACCTCTGTCCTTTGCCTTGAAAACCCTCCAGGGCAGCCATGGCTCCACGGCGCTTTCTCCCCCTGCCACTCTTATAAGAGCTTGTCCAGCTTGAAAGAATGCCTTTATAAACCTAGCACACTGCTGCATACTCAAAAAAATAACAGTATGGGTGGTTTAAGCTGCCCCGGGGACGGCCGGCGAGCGGATCTAAAAAGTGCATCCAAACGCGCACATCTGCCTGCCGTCCCCATCCCGTACTCACCCCCGTCCCGGTCCGGATGGCAGCCGCCTCGGAAAGGTACCACTTCTGAAGTGGCACCTAATCCCCAACTCAGCTCCGAGGTGCCTCCCCGGCCTTCTGGATGGCTGGGAAGCACCTGGGGAGCGTCCAGGGAGTGGCAGATGGGTGCATGAGCACTTCTGGATGGTCCTCCTGGGCTCCCCCAACCAGTGTTCCCTCTAAGCTGAGTTCGCGTGAGCTAACTCACAGATTCTTAGCCTCCAGCTCACACATTTTTTGTCTTATGAAAAATGGCCCCAGAGCACAATAATTGATGCAATAGCTCACAACTTTAACACCAGTAGCGCATAAAGCAGAATTTTTGCTCACAAGACTCAGCAGCTTAGAGGGAACATTGCCCCCAACCCAACCCTGTTCCAGGGGTGGGCCACATACATCTGGACGCTCCCAGGTGCTCCTTTTCCGGCTGGCTCACTTCCTGAGCCGGCGGTCTGTAAGCAGCCCAAGATACTAAAAATGGAACATATGCTTCAGATGGCGAATAAGAAGTGCTTATAGCAACAAGGTCTTATATCTGATTCAAATTTCTCTTTAAAAACTCAGCCAGTTACCTAAAATACGAGCCGTGCCAGGATCTCAGAACCCTCAAAGATATCCTTAGGCCTTCATGCACATCTTGGAAACTCTTTCAGTGCAATGGAAGTGACTCTTTCCCCAATGCTTCCTTAATACACTGCACCTACTGTATTGTTCCTTGAATGACCAGGTGCTGGAATTCATTTGTTAGGAGGGCAGGATTAGTGTTGGGCCAGGCCATGTGTGTACCTATTTAATATTAGATAGCAGAGAGTAAACTTTTTAAAGGACACAGAGAAACACAGCTAAAGATTTTTTTTTAAATTAAAACATGCTTAAAACACCAGGACTCGTTAGTCTTAAAGGTGCTTTCTTTGTATTTCTCCCACGGGATCCAGGAAACTGGGCAAAAGAAGCTCTGGCTCTATCCCTCCCCAGAGGACCAAGAGGAGGAGGAGCCTCAACCAATGGAGAAAATCGAGGTTTTTCTCTGTAGCTCCTGTGCAATTGAGCAAGCCTTGCAAAGCAAACAGTGATGCAGAAGGAAGCAAGAGAGAGGGAGAAGGAAGCAGACAAGAGCCAGTTGCCCGGGGGCCTAATTTGGCCCCGGGGCCACACGTTTGACACCCCTGCTATAGACTGTCTTTGACTCGCTCTGTTTAAGAGATTCAGCGAGAAAGGCAGACTAGAAATAACCTAGCAATAACAGTAAAAAAGCAACAACAGCATAACACAGTTTGAGCACAGTGGCGTCTTTAGGACAACAAAGTTCAATTCTGGGTATAAGCTTCCAAGTCCAGGCACACTTAATTATACACCATTGTTTTTTAATATTAATTTAATTGATGCAGGTTGTTTTTATCTTGATGTAAGCTGCCCTGAGCCCTGTTCACAGGGAAGGGCGCCCAGAAAGTTTCAATAAATAAATCAGCTGCCGCTGGACTCATACTTTGCTCTGTTGCCTCACGCCAACAAGGCTAGCCACCTGAGTAATAACAACAACTTCATTTTTATCAGTGCAGAAGTGATCAGAGCCCCTGGCTCCATTCCTCAACCCCGCCCGCCCTCCAAAGCACAGATCTCACCAATGTAACTGGAGAATTTATATATACACACACACACACACACACTTTTGGAATAAGGTGGAAGGACAGACCACTTTTGTCTAGCATGCTGCCATCTACTAGATATCCACTAAAGGTGTCTACTAGAGGCAGTGCCTTCTTAATAGAAAAAGCCCAAGAGACTTATTTGCATATTAAGCCACACCCCTCGTTCCTCGTCAGGGATTTTTGCGGGGAAAGCCCGGCAGTTAGTTTGCATATTAGGCCACGCCCCTTGATGCCAAGACAGCCGGAACTGCGTTCCTGTGCGTTCCTGTTAAAAAAAAAAAGCCCTGACAAGAGAAATTTAAAAAGGTAAGCAAATTGCATGATAAAGCATACGAAAGCCTTCTGGAAAAACAAACCTGGGAATTGCAGGAGGAATTTCTGAGGCGGGGACTACTGAAGCACAATCTGGAAAAGTGAAATATCCTTTAGAAATGACAGGACGTCTTGCGCTCTTCCCTGGCTAGACGCTTATATGCCTTTGCCCCTCTCTGAGTAGTCAGGAAAGTGCACATAACTTGCAAACTACTACGGCTGCACGTCGTCTGCCGGCGCCCCATTCCTTTTGAATGAGGCCTGCTTGGGCTGGCTGGATCTCTAGCCAGTCCAAGCAGGCTTCGCTTGCCTGGGACTCTCCTTTCTTGCGTCGGGTCGCTTTTGGCTGCTGGGGGGGACGGCATATGCGAATGAGTCATGCTAAAGAGCTCCACCACTCATTTTCCTACAAAATGACCCGTGGCTGTTGGTCTCTAATCAGGGCCAGCCCTAGATTGTCTGGCACCCCAGACGAGGCGAACTTCTGGCGCCCCACCCCCGCACTGATAACGCCACCGAGTCACATGGGAGGTGCCCAATTTGGTGCCGCCAGAAGGAAGGCAAATCCACGTTCTGTCTTTGTGGGTCACGTAACGCACCCAGGTGCCAGGTGAGCAAGACCACTTGGCACCAACGTTCCCTCGAAGCTGCAGTGTTTTGTGAGCAAAAAATTGACTTTGGGAGCTACTGGCATCAAAGTGGTGAGCTACTGCCTAAATGAGTGTGCTCTGGGGTCATCCTTCCTGAGCTAAGGCGAAAAATCTGTGAGTTAGCTCACGCTAACTCAGCTTACAGGGAACACTGCTTGGCACCAGTTTTTTTTTAGCCTCTGGCTCACACATTTTTTGTCTTAGCTCAGGAAAAATGGCCCCAGAGCAACCTAACCCATGCAGCAGCTCACAAGTTTAATGCCTGGAGCTCAAAGAGTAGAGTTTTTGCTCACAAGTCTCCATGCCTTAGAGGGAACGCTGCTTGGCGCATCCTTGGCAGTCCCTTCTATACTACGCTGGCCACAGTCAGAAGGCACAGACCCCACCCCCATCAAGCACCAGAGAGTACCCTTTTCGAAAACCCTGTTCGTCTGCAGAGTGAAGAAGCCGCTACAATCTGGAATCCAACAAGCTGTACCATAGCCGGGTACTTGGGTGTTCTTAAAATAAACATTTTGTCCTTTTGTGTGGAAATGTCATTCTTCTCACTCCACCTCTTTAGAAACAAAAGCCCCTGGAAAAGTATACAGAGAAACCTGCAGGACTCTCGCGGCACGTTTGCGTAGCTCAAGTTAAGATATACAACGGAAATGAACCTGCAACGCTATTGCTTGTAATGCAAACCATCAATGTCTACTGTCACCATTTAATTTGCATTATGGCTCCCTTCGGACACAGATCCCCCATTTAAAGGAAACATTATACAGAAAAAAGAGAGAGAGACTTTATTTTTCCTGGTACCAGTTCATTCTTCTGCCCCGCCTCTTCCCTCGGGGGCTCGGTAGGAAAGAACGGTTCGAAATAAAACATACAAGTTAAAAACAAAGCGCATGCCATTCGATTAGGAAAAAAAATGCCTACTGCCTGCCGATGAAACGACCAGGAATGGTTCGCCTCTTTTCCATAAAGTATTCAGGCTCAAACGTTTAACAAATTTCTGGGGGCGGAAAGCATTTCAAAAGTTATTTGTCCCATCGACTAAACGGATTTTTGCATAGTAAGCTAAACGGACTCCGAAAGGGCAAGGAGACAAGGATTGTATATAACTCTTTCACAGGCAGTCTAAAGGTGGTCACAGGATATTCCAAGGAAGTTTTGACCAAGGGAAGTTTCCTGTTGTGTTACGTTTCCAGATGGGTTACTCTTTTTACTTCATTTGCATAGATCCGCTCCCACGTGGAAACCAATGCCGCGCTTTAAAGTATTTCATCTTTGGTACTAAATGCCATACATTGAGTATATCTACAAAGTGTGGTCCTGGTGTTACTTTTCTACAACGGCACGCTAAAAATGTGACTGTGAACGACCGGAAAACACGGCCCCAAACAGTCCTCCCCTTCTCAGAAAAGTCTAAGAAGAGTCTCACGTACACATCAAACCAGAGACGTGGGGCAGAAAATTTCCCCCAATTACACAAATGGAGAATTCTCCAGAAACAAACTTCCAGTGCTTTAGCTTTCCATAGAATATGCCTCATTTCTAAAGATTTACTGTTTCATAAAATCAACAGCAATGCATGGACACTCTTGCACAATATTCGGTAAGCTCCCCAGATTCGGCTGTAATTAAGATTTTTCAGGAGATTACCCCTAGGAACTGCATAACAGAAAACATGTGCACATTATTGATTTGTGCTTTCCCCCCTGCCCGTGCATGTGCATTATATAGGTAAAACCAGAACTGAAATACTTCTTTACATGTCCTCTAACACTGTGGTAGGGACCTTGTACTATGTAAAAAGCAATACATGAAATTTTACATGTTTTATTCCAATAGAAAGCTCAGGATATGTCTGAATGTAATTTTAAATCACACACATTTTTTTTTGTCCCCATTTCATTCTTTGTCCCCATTTAATTTATTGATACCAGGACACAAAGTTGACATGGGATGCTGTAAAAATTTAGTCTGCTAAACGGTACGTCGAGCTTAACGTCTTACATAAGAGAACACAAGAACATAAGAGAAGCCATGTTGGATAAGGCCAATGGCCCATCCAGTCCAACACTCTGTGTCACACAGTGGCCAACACCCAGGTGCCATCAGGAGGTCCACCAGCAGGCCATAAGAACATAAGAGAAGCCATGTTGGATCAGACCAATGGCTCATCCAGTCCAACACTCTGTCACATAGTGGCCAAAAAACCAGGTGCCATCAGGAGGTCCACCAGTGGGTCCAGGACACTAGAAGCCCTCCCACTGTTGCCCCCCCCAACAAGCACCGAGAATAGAGAGCATCACTGCCCCAAACAGAGCTCCATCTATACCCTGTGGCCAATAGCCACTGATGGACCTCTGCAGTTTAGAATGGAAATCCATTCTTAGCTGTTTAGAATGGAAATCCATCAACCTTGTGATGTAAGGACGGATGGACTCACAGTCTAGCTGTATCTGAAGAAATGAGCAGTGACCCTCGAAAGTTCATCCCCTGCCACAAATTTGGGTTAGTCTTTAAGGCTGGGGTGTCGAACTCACTTGTTATGAGGGCCAGATCTAACATAAATGAGACCTTGTTGGGCCGGGCCATGTGTGTACCTATTTAAGACTAGGTAGCAGAGATATAAACTTTTTAAAGGATACAAAACATGACTAAAGATTTTTAACTTAATGCTTAAAACATTAACACTTGTTGGTCTTAAAGGTGCTTTCTTTGTCTTTCTCCCATGGGATCCAGGGAACTGGGCAAAGGAAGCTCTGGCTCTTTCCTTCCCTCCCCAGGGAACCAGGAGGGAGAGGAGCCTCAACCAATGGAGAATATTGAGGTTTTGCTCTGTAGCTCCTGTGCGATTGAGCAAGCCTTGCAAAGCAAGTTCAGAAGGAAGAGAGAGGGAGAAGGAAGCCGACAAGAGCCAGTTGCTTGGGGGACCTGATAGGAGCTCTCCGGGGGCCTGATTTGGCCCCTAGGCCGAATGTTTGACACCCCTGCTTTAAAGTGCTACTGGATTGCTGCTCTTTTCTACTGCTACAGACATATTATTTTTTCTCCATAATTAAAGTATATTTGTGTTGCTGGGGTACGTTGCCTCACTGAGCTTCTTTGACTGACCAAATCCATTAAAAGAATCCTTGCCAAGGGGCAAAAAAATGGCCTCTGACGAAACTGTGCCCACACGCATGCCTGTATCCAGTGTTTCTCATCAGTGACCACAGTTCTCTGCTCTCGGAAGCTTGCAACGGATTCCGTGGACGCTCTTGGCCTCCCAAAAGGAATCGTGTCCTACAAGAGAAACACTTCCCCGTAACATCGGTGGCACGCTGCCTTTTATTACAACAGGGGCTCATTCCACCTACATCAATGCGCTTCCAATATATACCTGGAACAAACGATCGGGGGTCAAAAGCCGCTGTTATGATCACAGAACAGAATTTCCCTCTAAAGCGTTTTTTGTGTGCCAGGCAGCCAAAAGAACAGCAGCTACGAAACTTAATTTCCTGTGCTGTGTGTGTGTTTTAATTCTCGGCCGTAAAGTTGTGTTAGTATCGGTTTTTCCTTAGGATTTCCTCGGGGTTTACGGAAAGGGAACAAACGGCGAACCGATTACTCCCTTCTTAAAACGGCAAAAGTTTATTTGAACGTGCAGCGTGAGAGTTAAAACGAAGGCGCTGATCGGTGGGGCCTGAATATTCTCATATATACAAGATCGTCCGTCGAAACAAACACAGCTGGGATTGATTTCGGTAGGTTTGAGGTTTAGCCGCATGGCCCAGGTTGCCTCTGGGCAGAGATCTGGAACGAGGCACCCTGGTACATGAAAAATTATTGTTTGGGGCAAAGCGAAATATGTGGTGTGTAAACAAATCAGAGAATGTTTGAAAATTAACACAGTTGTAGCTGTTGTATCAATAGGTCCCAGGGAAATAGATATTATTATATGCTTCCTGTGTGTAACTCTGCCATATGATACATAAATAATCACAAGGAAACAGAACGCCGCTCTTCCTCCTGAATACGGGACACCACGCTTAATAGTTTCTTTGCGCCAAACGCAGTAGCCCAACCACTGGAGAAGAGAGAAGAGGAGATTTATACTCTGCCCTTCGCTACCCAAAGGAGTCTCAGAGCAGCCTACAATCTCCTTTCCCTTCCCCCCTCCTCGACAGACACCCTGTGAGGTAGGTGGGGCTGAGAGAGCTCTCTTATCTGCTCTTGAGCGGAACAGGGCTGAGAGAGTTATGACTGACCCAAGGTCACTCCAGCAGCTGCATGGGGAGGAATGGGGAATCAAACCCGGTTCTCCCAGATAAGAGTCCATGCACTTAACCACTACACCGAACTGGCTCTATAGGCTAGATCAACATGTGGGAGCCTGCCACAGGTTCTGAACCTATGGCACAATGGATTCTCTCTCCCCGCCATCACCACCACTGACAGCAGGAGCACCAAGTGCTGGTCAAAAGAAGCCACCACATAGGTGAGGTAACTAGGCCAGACAATGCTCCCTAGGAAAGACCATTACGGCCCTTGTTTCCCCACTACCATCTCCTCTCTTCCTCTCCTCATTAAAGAAGAAGAAGAATTGCAGATTTATACCCTGCCCTTCTCCCGAGCGGCTTACAATCTCCTGTGTCTTCTCCCCCCACAACAGACACCCTGTGAGGTGGGTGGGGCTGAGAGAGCTCTCACAGCAGCTGCCCTTTCAAGGACAACCTCTGCCAGAGCTATGGCTGACCCAAGGCCATTCCAGCAGGTGCAAGTGGAGAAGTGGGGAATCAAACCCGGTTCTCCCAGATAAGAGTCCGCACACTTAACCACTACACCAAACAAGAGTAGATAGATAGAACTTGGGTGTCTGAACAGTGTGTTTTGAGATCCATGGGTGCAAGTGAACATATGAACATACATATGAAGCTGCCTTATGCTAAATCAGACCATTATTATTATTATTATTATTATTATTATTATTCCATCAAAGTCAGTATTGTCTACTCAGACTGGCAGCGGCTCTCCAGGGTCTCAAGCTGAGGTTTTCCACGCCTACTTGCCTGGATTCTTTTTAGTTGGAAATGTCGGGGATTGAACGTGGGACCTTCTGCTTACCAGGCAGATGCTCTACCACTGAGCCACCGTCCCTCCCCAACAACTGTGGATGTTCGACCCTTAGCTGAGTGATAATATTCATGCCGCCCTAACCTGCATGGCCCAGGCTAGCCTGAGCTCGTCAGATCTCAGACATTAAACAGGGCCAGTCCTGGTTAGTCCTGGGATGGCAGGTTCGCCACACAAAGGATGGCAATGGAAAACCGCCTCTGAACATCTCAAAGTAATGCACATTGGGGCCAAAAATCCCAGCTACAAATACAAGTTGATGGGGTGCGAACTGGCAGAGACTGACCAAGAGAGAGATCTTGGGGTCTTGGTAGACATCTCACTGAAAATGTCAAGACAATGTGCGATTGCAATAAAAAAAGGCCAACGCCTTGCTGGGAATTATTGGGAAGGGAATTGAAAACAAATCAGCCAGTATCATAATGCCCCTGCATAAATCGATGGTGCGGTCTCATTTGGAATACTGTGCGCAATTCTGGTCACCGCACCTCAAAAAGGATATTATAGCATTGGAGAAAGTCCAGAAAAGGGCAACTAGAACGATTAAAGGGCTGGAACACTTTCCCTATTAAGAAAGGTTAAAACGCTTGGGGCTCTTTAGCTTGGAGAAATGTCGACTGCAGGGTGACATGATAGAGGTTTACAAGATTATGCATGGGATGGAGAAGGCAGAGAAAGAAGTCCTTTTCTCCCTTTCTCACAATACAAGAACTCGTGGGCATTCAATAAAATTGCTGAGCAGTAGGGTTAGAACGGATAAAAGGAAGTACTTCTTCACCCAAAGGGTGATTAACATGTGGAATTCACTGCCACAGGACGTGGTGGCGGCTACAAGCATAGCCTGTTTCAAGAGGGGGTTAGATAAAAATATGGAGCAGAGGTCCATCAGTGGCTATTAGCCACAGTGTATTATTGGAACTGTCTGGAGAAGTGATGCTCTGTATTCTTGGTGCTGGGGGTGGGGGCAAAGTGGAAGGGCTTCTAGCCCCACTTGAGAACCTCCTTTTTTTGGGGGGGGGGCCACTGTGTGACACAGAGCGTTGGACTAGATGGGCCATTGGCCTGATCCAACATGGCTTCTCTTATGTTCTTATCTGACACAGAGTGTTGGACTAGATGGGCCATTGGCCTGATCCAACATGGCTTCTCTTATGTTCTTGCCTTGGAAACCCAATGGGGTTGCTGTAAGTCGGTTGTGATATGCTGCCACTTTCTGCCACAAGTATTCACGCCAACCCTCTGAACGGGGCTGGGTGGGTGAGAATAGGCTCCAAAAGATGCTTGATGATCAGTTTCAGGTTGACGCGCGAATGACAAAAGTTCCACTACAATCTGCTCCCTCTTGTAATGCAATACAAAGATGGGTGAACCCAGTAAAAAGACCAAAGAAACAACAACCGCGACAAAAATCTGTTTTCTGAGATGCTACAAAAAAATTTTATATGTCGTAACTACATGCATAACCACATTTCTCATCAGCACATTCCTGAACAGACCAAATGGAAATAGTACGTTCCTCCAGCTAGTGTAGGGTAAAGCCTAGAAAACGAAAGTCCAAGCAATAAATCAAAGTAGCTTGTGAAATGGAGGCTCCGTTCCAGGAAGAACGGTGTAGATCAAATTGTAGCAATGGAACACATAACATGACTTCTGGATAAGGCTGACGTTTCAGAATTAAACCCCCTTCTTCAGGAAATAATATCAATCCAAAATTCTAACATTACTCCAATTCCAAAAACCTTTATTGGCGTAACAACTAATATTACTCATCGACAGGCCTCGGATTCAGTGGGAGCTCACAGGAGCACAGCTCCTGAACCTTTTTGAGAGTTCCACCTCCTCCTTCCCAGCTTGTCCATTGAATAGTAGGTGCAGCTGCATAACAATCCTGGATGAGCTCCACCACCTATTTTTCTACAAAACAACCCCTGGCTCATCGAGGTCCCGATTACAAAATTTCAATGGGCAAAGGCTCACAATACTCAAAGTTTGGGTGATACCGCTCCTTCTGGTAAGTCTTCCTCATTCCTACAGCTTGTCTTCCTCCTCCTGTGACTTCACAGCTGAGAAACTTACACAGGCGCGAGCTAGAAGATAATCTTATTACTTCTGTCGGCATATTCGACCCGAACAGGAGGACAGCGTGCTATGAAGAGTAAGTCCTATCTGCCCTACTTTTTATTACCCTTGGAAAGTCCGGGAGATTCACAGCATGAAGCTGCCACGGGGAGGAAACTGGAAGCAATGAAGACTGATACTCCGACACTAACCCCGCTCCATCTTCCTTTTCCATCTCATTTTGCCCTTTCCTATTAAAATGTTTCTCCTTAGCGCCCTTAATTGGAGGGGGGAGCAGAGGAGGCCGAGCCGAAGTTTGGGTTATGACTTCAAAGAGCCCCCATAACGTAAACAGCTTTCGAGGAGAGCGCTAATACATTTCAAGCTGTGAAAATAATTAGTTCCTTGGAGGAGGACGGTTACCACCAGACGGTAAAGGTAAAAGGGCCAAGAGGGATGCGCGGGGAACGGTGCTAGAGCTAAATCAGGACAAAACCCTGCCGTTTGCACATAGCAGACTCGGGTCTAATGCGGTGAAGGGAGGGGCAAATGGTGTCCAATAGTGAAGAGCATAGAGGACATTTGAAACTATCCCGTTTGATCAAGCATGCATGCCACTGGTCCTTAACCCTGATATAAACAACCACTGGTTATAGTGACCAAATTACTATGTAATGATGGTGCATATATACAAATTAACAAAAAAGAAACACAAAATTCATGAATAATCTTACAAACGACGAGTCCTGATGTGCAGCCAGTCGACTTAAAGCAGGCGTATCAAACATGCAGTTCGGGGGCCAAATCAGACCCTTGGAGGGCTCCTATCAGGCCCCTGAGCAACTAACTGGCTGTCCTCTGCTTCCTTCTCCCTATACCTCGCTTCCTTCGGTATAACAGCTCTCTTTGCAAGGCTTGCTCAATTGCACAGGAGCTACAGACCAAAACCTCTGTTTTCTCCATTGGCTAAGGTTCCTCCCTTGAGGAAAGGAGGAAAGAGCCAGAGCTTCCTGTGCCCAGTTCCCTGGATCCCATGGGAGAAATACAAATAAAGCACCTTCAAGACCAATGGGGAGGGACGGTGGCTCAGTGGTAGAGCATCTGCTTGGGAAGCAGAAGGTCCCAGGTTCAATCCCTGGCATCTCCAAAAAAGGGTCCAGGCAAATAGGCGTGAAAAACCTCAGCTTGAGACCCTGGAGAGCCGCTGCCAGTCTGAGAAGACAATACTGACTTTGATGAACTGAGGGTCTGATTCAGTATAAGGCAGCTTCATATGTTCATATGTTCAATGAGTGCTAACGTTTTAAGTTTTTAAAAAAACATATTTGTGTTTGTGTTCTTTATAAAATTTATATCTCTGATACCTAATCTTAAATAGGTACACACATGGCCCGGCCCGACATGGCTTGGCCCAACCCGATGTGGCCTGGCCCAATAAGATCACTTTTATGTCAGATCCGGCCCTCATAACAAATGAGTTTGACACCCGTGACTTAAAAGGTCCTACTTCGATTATTCTTCCAGCATAGGGTGCTCCATAAAATCTTAAAGAAGACATCCCCGTTCAAAATACGCTTACAGCAACGCTTCCAATGCATTCCCCACTGCTTTAATATTTGTAATGACTACGTGGGAATATAAATTCTCCAAAAAACTTTTAATGGGCAGGGGGACGTTTTCTTTAAGACAGTCAGTTTGGTGTAGTGGTTAGGTGTGCGGACTCTTATCTGGGAGAACTGGGTTTGATCCCCCACTCCTCCACTTGCACCTGCTAGCATGGCCTTGGGTCAACCAGAGCTCTCTTACCTGGGAGAACCGGGTTTGATTCCCCCCTCCTCCACTTGCAGCTGCTGGAATGGCCTTGGGTCAGCCAGAGCTCTCTTATCTGGGAGAACCGGGTTTGATTCCCCCCTCCTCCACTTGCACCTGCTAGCATGGCCTTGGGTCAGCCAGAGCTCTCTTACCTGGGAGAACCGGGTTTGATTCCCCCCTCCTCCACTTGCAGCTGCTGGGATGGCCTTGGGTCAGTCAGAGCTCTCTTATCTGGGAGAACTGGGTTTGGAGTGGAGGGCGGGATATAAATCCAATATCTTCATCTACCTCACAGGGTGTCTGTTGTGGGGGGGGGGAAGGTAAAGGAGATTGTGAGCCGCTCTGAGACTCTTTGGAGTGGAGGGTGGGATATAAATCCAATATCTTCATCTACCTCACAGGGTGTCTGTTGTGGGTGGGGGGGGAAGGTAAAGGAGATTGTGAGCCCCTCTGAGACTCTTCGGAGTGGAGTGCGGGATATAAATCCAGTATCTTCATCTACCTCACAGGGTGTCTGTTGTGGGGGCTGCAGAAGGTAAAGGAGAGTGTGAGCCGCTCTGAGACTCTTTGGAGTGGAGTGCGGGATATAAATCCAGTATCTTCATCTACCACACAGGGTGTCTGTTGTGGGGGCTGCAGAAGGTAAAGAAGAGTGTGAGCCGCTCTGAGACTCTTTGGAGAGGAATGCGGGATATAAATCCAGTATCTTCATCTACCTCACAGGGTGTCTGTTGTGGGGGAGGAAGGTAAAGGAGATTGTGAGCCACTCTGAGACTCTTCGGAGTGGAGGGCGGGATATAAATCCAATATCTTCATCTACCTCACAGGATATCTGTTGTGGGGGAGGAAGGTAAAGGAGATTGTGAGCCGCTCTGAGACTCTTCGGAGTGGAGTGCGGGATATAAATCCAGTATCTTCATCTACCTCACAGGGTGTCTGTTGTGGGGCCTGCAGAAGGTAAAGGAGAGTGTGAGCCGCTCTGAGGCTCTTTGGAGTGGAGTGCGGGATATAAATCCAGTATCTTCATCTACCTCACAGGGTGTCTGTTGTGGGGGAGGAAGGTAAAGGAGATTGTGAGCCACTCTGAGACTCTTTGGAGTGGAGGGCGGGATATAAATCCAATATCTTCATCTACCTCACAGGGTGTCTGTTGTGGGGGGGGAAGGTAAAGGAGATTGTGAGCCGCTCTGAGACTCTCTGGAGTGGAGGGCGGGATATAAATCCAATATCTTCATCTACCTCACAGGGTGTCTGTTGTGGGGGGGGGAAGGTAAAGGAGATTGTGAGCTGCTCTGGGACTCTTTGGAGTGGAGGGCAGGATATAAATCCAATATCTTCATCTACCTCACAGGGTGTCTGTTGTGGGGGGGGGGGAGGAAGGTAAAGGAGATTGTGAGCCCCTTTGAGACTCTTTGGAGTGGAGGGCGGGATATAAATCCAATATCTTCATCTACCTCACAGGGTGTCTGTTGTGGGGGAGGAAGGTAAAGGAGATTGTGAGCCGCTCTGAGACTCTTTGGAGTGGAGGGCGGGATATAAATCCAGTATCTTCATCTTCATCTTTAAGATTTTATGGCGCACCCTTTGCTAGAAGAATAATCGAAGCAGGACCCTAACCCTAACCCTGCACATCAGGACTCCATGTTTGGACGATTATTCATGAATTTTGTATTTCTTTTTTGTTAATTTGTATATGCGCACCATTATTACATAGTAATATACCGTAGTCACTATAACCAGGGTTGTTTATATCATCGTTCCTGAAGTGACTTTTCTCCCGGCTTTTTCACTGGTCCTTAACCCGGCAACCAAAATCTTGGTTATTTCCCCTCCTCCCCCTCCGCCAAGTCTGTTAAGAGCAAAATAATCATTCTGATGGATCAGAATCGACTGTAGCACAAGAATACCCAGCTGGATGCTTCTGACAAGCTCACAGTCAAACTGCAATGGAGGCAGCCATTTCTCAATGCTTGTCCCCGTATACCAAGTCCTGGGAGGTGGTAAGCCTACTACCTAATTAGGGAACTGGGGATATTTATTAAAAAAAAAAACTACAACAGTTATTGAAAGGCCCATCCTTGATAACTCTGGTCAATACTTCTTACAAAGGTAACCCAAACCTGTGACAACTGGGGGTGGGGGAGGTAAAGTGTGGGGAGAGAAGGGACCTCAACAAAGTATAAGAACATAAGAGAAGCCATGTTGGATGACGCCAATGGCCCATCCAGTCCAACACTCTGTGTCACAGAAGAACATAAGAGAAGCCATGTTGGATCACGCCAATGGCCCATCCAGTCCAACACTCTGTGTCACAGAAGAACATAAGAGAAGCCATGTTGGATCACGCCAATGGCCCATCCAGTCCAACACTCTGTGTCACAGAAGAACATAAGAGAAGCCATGTTGGATCACGCCAATGGCCCATCCAGTCCAACACTCTGTGTCCCTGTGGGGGAGGAACGGTGGCTCAGTGGTAGAGCATCTGCTTGGGAAGCAGAAGGTCCCAGGTTCAATCCCCGGCATCTCCCAAAAAGGGTCCAGGCAAATAGGTGTGAAAAACCTTAGCTTGAGACCCTGGAGAGCCGCTGCCAGTCTGAGTAGACAATACTGACTTTGATGGACCAAGGGTCTGATTCAGTATAAGGCAGCTTCATATGTCCATATGTCCACATAAGAGAAGCCATACTGGCTGGCTTGGCTTGAAGAAGTAATTTAAAGGGAGAAATGTCTTCTCCAAGCTGGCTAGTGGGGTGGGGGGAGGCTTTGTGTGCCACACAATGTGTGTGAAAGAGCCACATGTGGCTCCCAGACCACAGTTTGGCCACCCTTGGTGTAATGCCATAGAATCCAGTCTCCAAAACAGTCATTTCCTCCAGGGCCTTGAGATTAGCTGAACTGTGACCTTTGTGGTCTGGAGATTAGCTGAACAAAGGTTGAGCCCAGTGGCACCTTTGAGACCAATGAAGTATTAGTTAAGGCAGGTGTGGGATTCTAGCAGGAGCTCCTTTGCATATTAGGTCACACCCTCCTGATGTAGCCAATCCTCCAAGACCTTACAAGGCTCTTTTTTGTAAGCTCTTGGAGGATTGGCTACAACAGGGGGGTGTGGTCTAATATGCCAACGAGCTCCTACTAGAGTTTCTGAGTGCACACACACTTTTGGAAATGTGTGGGTGCACGCAAAATCTTATGCATTGAATTAAACTTTGTTGGCCTTAAAGGCGCCACTGGACTCAAGCTTGGTTTCTCTGCTTCAGACCAACACGGCTACCCACCGGAATCTATCTTCATGGAGATCAGTTGTAATTCCAGGAGATCTCCAGGCCCTGAAAGATTGCCAACGTTAGCTCATTTGGCTTCTGCCGCACGCTTTGCTGAACAAGGCAAACTAAGAATTCTCGCAGAACTTAACCAGGCAAAAGGGAATTCGCTGAGCTCCATAAAGACAAAGGGAGCAAGTGATGGAGAAGAGGGCGGGGGGGGGGGAATAAAGATGCAGAGGAGGGGGAAATCGGGCACAGGGAGCTGGGGATTCACTTCCTTAAGTGGCTTCGGAGAAAAGCGATCACCACCTTTCCCCAGGAGCCTTTTTAATCAACCCTTGATGCAATTTCACTAAAGCAAATTCTATTTAATTTCACTGCGCCCGCCCAAGCGGCGCAGTTCCTACTTACTGGACACTTTCTAAGCTTCATTTGGGGAGGGATGTGGGTTGCATCAACATTCATTCCCTTGAACTTATCAGTGCATTTATCGCCCTGTTTCCAAAAGCGCCGGCTCTGTGAGGCAGAACGTCACGCTCAATATGTTATTTGTATTCCACAGACCGACGCTTGGCATTTTCGGCTCTGTTGCTGCTCTGAGGAGTTGCCCGCATTTCCAGAACTCTTGCTGCTCTGCAACACAATCGCTATAAACCCGTATCTACCAACAAAAGTAGCAGCTCAGCATCGACTCAGTTTTCTTTCTTTTTATTAATTTTTTAAAAAATATACATGGTGGTATTTGACTGGGGAAGGCAATGGCAAACCACCCCATGATAGAGGTTGACAAGATGATGCGTGGGATAGAGAAGGTAGAGAAAGAAGTCCTTTTCTCCCTTTTTCACAATACGAGAACTCGTGGGCACTCAATGAAATTGCTGAGCAGTCGGGTTAGAACGGATAAAAGGAAGTATTTCTTCAACCAAAGAGTGATTAACACATGGAATTCACTGCCTCAGGAGGTGGTGGCGGCTACAAGCATAGCTGGCTTCAAGGGGGGATTGGATAAGCATATGGAGCAGAGGTCCATCAGTGGTTATTAGCCACAGCGTATTGTTGGAACTCTCTGGGGAAGTGATGCTCTGTGTTCTTGGTGCTTTGGGAGGGGGCACAGTGTAAGGACTTCTAGCCTTGGCACTTGGGGTTTTTTTGTGTGGCCAATGTGTGATACAGAGTGTTGGACTGGATGGGCAATTGGCCTGATCCAACATGGCTTCACTTATGTTCTTATATGACACAGAGTGTTGGACTGGATGGGCCATTGGCCTGATCCAACATGGCTTCACTTATGTTCTTATATGACACAGAGTGTTGGACTGGATGGGCCATTGGCCTGATCCAAAATGGCTTCACTTATGTTCTTATATGACACAGAGTGTTGGACTGGATGGGCCATTGGCCTGATCCAACATGGCTTCACTTATGTTCTTATATGACACAGAGTGTTGGACTGGATGGGCCATTGGCCTGATCCAACATGGCTTCACTTATGTTCTTATATGACACAGAGTGTTGGACTGGATGGGCCATTGGCCTGATCCAACATGGCTTCACTTATGTTCTTATATGACACAGATTGTTGGACTGGATGGGCCATTGGCCTGATCCAAAATGGCTTCTCTTATGTTCTTATGTGACACAGAGTGTTGGGCTGGTTTGGCCATTGGCCTGATCCAACATGGCTTCTCATGTTTTTATGATACAACGTCACCCCAGAGTCAGAAACGACTGGTTCTTGCACAGGGGACTTCCTTTACCCTTTTTATTTAACGATCAACGTTGTCGAGTAGGAATGGAAGAGACGGTGCTGTAAGACAACTCTTAAAATCATGAATGGGGTGGAGAGAGATGACAAAGAGAACTTTTTCTCCCTCTCCCGAAAGGCTAGAACTCAAGGTTATCCAATGAAGCTGATAGGCAGTAGGTTGAGGGCGAGCAAAAGGAAATACTACTTTACACAGAGAGTGATTAAAACGTGGAATTCGCTGCCAGGGGATATAGTGATGGCCACCGGAAGAAACAGCTTTCAAAGAGGATTAGAAAGATTCATGGAGGATTGGTCTATCAATGGCTACAAGCTACGATGACTGAGGGGAACCTCCAAATTCAGAGACAGTAAAACAGAGATGCCAAACTCATTCGTAATGAGGGCCAGATCTGACATAATTGAGACCTTGCTGGGCCAGGCCATGTCGGGCTGGGCCATGTGTGTACCTATTTAAATTTAGGTAGCAGCGATATAACTTTTATAAATAACACAGACAAACACAAATATATATTTTTTAAAAACTTAAAATGTTAGCACTCATTGGTCTTAAAGATGCTTTCTTTGTATTTCTCCCATGGGATCCAGGGAACGGGGCAAAGGAAGCTCTGGCTCTTTCCTTCCTTTCCCAGGGGACTGGCTGGGAGGAGCTTCAGTCAATTGAAGGGAGAGAAGCTTGGCTCATTAGCTCTACTGTGCAATTGCAAAAGCCTGGCAAAGCAAGTTATTCTTCCCCCTGTCCTCCCCAAGGGAGGAGCCTCAGCCAATGGGGAAAACAGAGGTTTTGCCATGTAGTTCCTGTGCAATTGAGCGAGCCTTGTAAAGCAAGCTGTTACGCAGAAGGAAGCAAGAAATGGGGAGAAGGAAGCAGATTACAGCCAGTTGCTCGGGGCCTGATAGGAGCCTTCCAGGGGGCTGATTCGGCCCCCGAGCTGCATGTTTGACACCCCTGCCCTAAAATAACATACTTAACTGACTTCTCAAGCTGTAAACTCTTTCTTGACTTCTGTATGTTAAAAAAATACCAACCATGCTAAATATTTTTATGAGAACTTGTTCATAACTACGTATAAACCAATCAAGATATGCAGATACAGAAAATGCACTCTAGATCTGGTAAAGGAAAAACCCACCCTATTTTAATTGTTAAAAGCTATATTTCCTACCCTAAGTACAACAGATGTCAATTATATTGAAAGGTTTCCGATTCTGTTTTATCCGTAAACTAAAGTAAAATACATACTGTTTGTAATGAACTATCAGTACTATACTTTTAAGAGCGATTAATCCATTGATACCATCTCTTTTGCTTCCCCTTTAGAAGCAATTAAGGTTTCTGCACATATAAGTATATTAGAGACCGTCTGGTATTGATTTTTCCTGACAGATCTTTCAATTGCGTTTCTGTGGTATGTTTATTCTAACTGTTCAACATCCCAAGTGGCAGAGAATATATCAATGAAAGAATTAATATTATTTGCATCCACAATTGCAGAACCTCTACTTTTGTGAACAGAATGCTTTATCGTTTGTCCCTGGACCCAACTGGAGGGGAAGGAAATCCGAGACAGAAAATTCTCCTAGGCCATGTGGAAAACCAAAGAAGGAGAAGGAGAAGGCGAAGAAGACTGCAGATCAACAACCTCAGATATGCAGATGACACCACTCTAATGGCAGAAAGTGAGGAAGACCTAAAGAACCTCTTGTTGAGGGTGAAAGAGGAGACCAGAAAAGTAGGCTTGAAACTCAACAACAAAAAAACTAAGATCAGAGCATCCAGCCCCATCACACGTTGGCAAATAGAAGGGGAAGACATGGAAGTAGTGACAGATTTCACATTTCTGGGATCCAAGATAACTCCAGATGGTGACTGTAGCCATGAAATTAAAAGACATTTGCTCCTTGGGAGGACAGCTGTGGCAAACCTGGGCAGTATAATAAAAAGTAGAGACATCACCCCGCCAACAAAAGTCCGTATAGTCAAAGCGATGGTATTCCCAGTAGTAATGTATGGCTGTGAGAGCTGGACCATAAGGAAGGCTGAGCGCAAAAGAATAGATGCTTTTGAGTTGTGGTGCTGGAGAAGAACCTTGAGAGTCCCTTAGACTGCAAGAAGATCAAATCAGTCAGTCCTAAGGGAAATCAACCCAGATTGTTCCCTGGAAAGTCAGACGCTGAAGCTGAAGCTCCAATACTTTGGCCACCAACGAGAAGGGAGCACTCACTGGAGAAGATCCTGATGCTGGGAAAGACAGAAGGTCAAAGAAGAAGGGGACGGCAAAAGATGAGATGGCTGGACAGCGTTACTGATGTAACAAACACGAATTTGAGTGGACTTCGGAGGATGGTGGAAGACAAGAGGACCTGGCGTGACTTTATCCATGGGGTTGCAAAGAGTTGGACTCGACTGTGCGACTGAACAACAACTTCTCTCTGAATCAGAGACTCAGAGTGGCTTACAACCTCCTATATCTTCTTCCCCCACAACAGACACCCTGTGAGATGGGCGGGGCTGGAGAGGACTCTCACAGCAGCTGCCCTTTCAAGGACAACCTCTGCCAAGGCTCTGGCTGACCCAAGGCCATTCCAGCAGCTGTAAGTGGAGGAGCGGGGAATCAAACCCGGTTCTCCCAGACAAGAGTCTGCACACTTAACCACTACACCAAACTGGCTCTCTGAACAGATAACTTCCAATTCAGACTTGCATACAAGCCAACAAGGCTTTTTGAGGTCTCTGACTCTTGGGAGCCAAGGTGAACATATATACTCTGGTTGTTAATTAAGATGGTCTACAGAGGCTCTGCTCTGCATGACCTCCACCCCCAGATGCGAGCAGATGCCTGCGATTAGACCTTCTCTGTCTTGACAACTGAAACTCATGCCCTAAAGTGGCTTACCTAGACTATCTAGTGCCAGCGGCTTACCTAGGCTATCTAGTGCCAGGCACCGCTTGAAGCCCTCGCCCAGAGTTTTGCAGAACAGTCCCATGCACGGTGACGTCAGATTGACTTCAATGGACTTAGACTGGAATAAAAATGCACAGGATTGCACTGTTGACTGTGTGTGTCAAGTCACTTCTGATCTATGCTGAAGAAGAAGAGGATGAAGAGGAAGAAGAGGAAGAAGAGGAAGAGAGAACAAAAGAAGAAAAAGAAAAAACAAGGAGGAGGAGGAGGAAGAGAATCATAGAGTTGGAAGGGACCCCTAGGGTCATCACTCACAAACACCTCCCCCTAAATTTACAGGATCTTCACTGCTGTCAGATGGCCATCTAGCCTCTGCTGAAAAACCTCCACGGAAGGAGAGCCCACCACCTCCCGAGGAAGCCTGTTCCATTGAGGAACCGCTCTAACGGTCATGAAGTTTTTCCTAATGTTGAGCCGGAAACTCTTTTGATTTAATTTCAACCCACTGGTTCTGCCTTCCGGGGCCACAGAAAACAATTCCACACCATCCTCTAGATGACAGCCCTTCAAGTACTTGTTGATCATATCACCTCTCAGCGACCTTCTCTCCAGGCTAAACGTACCCAGATCCTTCAACCTTTCCTCATAGGACTTGGTCTCCAGACCCCTCATCATCTTCATCGTCCTCTTTTGGACCCGTTCTAGCTTGTCTCTATCCTTCTTAAAATGTGGTGCCCAAAACTGAACACTCCAGGTGAGGTCTTACCAGAGCACAGCAAAGCGATCACATCACGTGACCTGGACACTATACTTCTGTTGATACAGCCCAAAATTGCATTTGCCTTTTTAGCCATTGCATCACACTGTTGACTCATGTTCAGCGTATGCTCCACTAAGACCCCTAGATCCTTTTCGCACATACTACTGCTTAGACAAGTCTCCCCCATCCTATAACCATGCATTGGATTTTTCCTACCTAAATGCAGAACTTTACATTTATCCCTGTTAAAATTCATTTTGTTGGTTTTAGCCCAGTTTTCCAGCCTGTCAAGGTCATCCTGTATCCTGTTTCTGTCTTCTTTTGCATTTGCAACTCCTCCCCATTTAGTATCATCTGCAAATTTAATAAGCATTCCCTCTATTCCTTCATCCAAATCATTGATAAAGATGTTGAACAAAACAGGTCCCAGGACAGATCCCTGAGGCACTCCACTTGTCATTCCTCTCCAAGAAGATGAGGAACCATTCACAAGCACTCTTTGGGTGCGATGTGTCAATCAGTTACAGATCCACCAAATGTAACAGGATCCAAACCACATTTTACCAACCTTTCAACAAGGATAGTATGTGGAACCTTATCAAAAGCCTTACTGAAATCAAGATAAATGATGTCTACAGCATTCCCCTGATTCAGCAAGGTAGTCACTTTCTCAAAAAAAGAGATCAGGTTAGTCTGACATGACTTGTTCTTGAGAAAACCACGCTGGCTCTTAGTAATCACATCCATTCTTTCTAAATGTTCCAGGACCGACTGTTTGATGATTTGTTCTAAAATTTTTCCAGGTGTAGATGTCAAGCGACAGGTCGGTAGTCACCCGAATCCTCTTTTTTCCCCTTCTTGAAGAAGATTTATATCGGGGTGGCCAAACTGTGGCTTGAGAGTCACATGTGGCTCTTTCACACATATTGTGTGGCTCTCAAAGCCCTCCCCCCCTGTCAGTCGGCTTGGAGAAGGCATTTCTCTCTTTGAATCACTTATCCAAGCCAAGCCAGCCGATGGCTTGGAGAATACACTTAAAGTTGCTTTCTTTCCTCCTCTCCCTCCCTCCTCCAATCTGTTTTCTTTGCTCCCTCCCTCCCTCCCTTCCTTTGTGGCTCTCCAACACCTGACGCTCAAGTCTTGCGGCTCTCCAACATCTGACGTTTATTCTCTGTGGCTCTTATGTTAAGCAAGGTTGGCCACCCCTGATATATACCAAACCCTTCATTTGAAGGGGCTAACAATCTCCTCCCCTTCCTCTTCGCACAACAGACACCTGTGAGCTGGTTGGGGCTGAGAGTACTGAGATAACGGAGACTGACCCAAGGCCACCCAGCCGGCTGCATGTGGAGGAGGAGTGGGGAATCAAACCCAGACCGTTTTCGCACACAGCTAACCTCGCAATCACAATCCTGTTCCCTCCACAGAGTCCGGTCGGATTTCGCACCATCTGAGCCGAAGTTACAGGAAGTGCCGCGGCTTTTGCATAGCAAACGTAAACCGCTAAAACCCAGTTTACGTCTGCTATGCAGAAGCTGCAGCACTTCCTGTAACTCCGGCGCAGATGGTGGGAAATCCGACCGGACGCTGCGGAGGGAACAGGATTGTGACTGCGATGTAAGCTGTGTGCGAAAACGGTACCAGTTTTCCAGATCGGAGTCTGTTGTTCTTAACTACTACAGCCTGCTGAGTGGTCCAAGAGGAAGCAAAGATCAAAGCATTTCTCCAGAGAAACTAATCTCTGCAGTCTGGAGATTAGTTGTAATTCCAGGAGATCTCCAGACCCCACCCGGAAGCTGGCAACCCTACATAGGCCACATCCCCCTGTTGCTTTAAGGGGCTTCGAGCAATGCACGAGCAACCTTCCATTAAGGTGAAAAGCACTGGGCTCCCACACGTTAATGCCAAATTGCTCTGCGACGTCCACGGCAAAAGCTTCATTCTTTCTTTAAGGCAGGATTTGGAACTATATTCAACGCTGTTAATAAGAACTTTTTAGAAGGCCAAGGATAAACATGATCTGCATACAATCGGCGTCACAAATTAAGAGGTGAAGACATACGCTCGCTTATCAGAACAAATTCCAATCAGCTCAAACGCCGTCTCCATATTTCCCGTCCATCAGAGATGGGAATTAAAAGTATTATGTTCTGGCGAAGTTTCAACTTTAATAGCTGATTAAACCCAATCGAGTCGGCAGTTCCCATTTAAAAAAAAATATATATATATATATATTCTGTAAAACTCTACACAAGGTGCCGTTCTCCTCCACAAAACGCTCCCAGAAATAAACGACGCTCTCCCAAATTGTGCATAAAATCTAAGCGACGGAAAGATCCTGGGAAAAAATGTTGCGGGCCAATAGGAACAGGCCATCAAAAGCCAGAGACCTGCAATGCAATCCGGTGTTCCACTTCGGCCCGTTTCAAAGGAAAAGTCGTTCTCAATGGTCGGGTGGTCAAACACAACTTTAAATAGCAAGCACTAAAAAGTTAATTGAATGTTTGCCAGGAGACATACGACCCGTTTTCATACAGGATAATTAATTTCTTTGTTTTTATAAGAATTTTAAAGACTGGCCAACAGGTACCCTGAGGGTAATTAGCTCCATTCAAGGGAAACCACTGTTGGCTCTCTTGGCCATTGTAAATGCATCGGGTCTGACTTCGTACCTGCCGAATTGCTTTGTTATATTGATCAATCGCTTCAAAACATTCCCTTTCATTTCGAGGGTGAGCTAAACCTCCCCAACCTTTTTAGCACCACAGACCGGTTTTGTGGAAGACAGTTTTTCCACAGATTGGGGGTGAGGGGTGATGGTTTCGGGATGATACCATTGTGCGCTTGATTTTGGTGTAGTTAGGTGTGCGGGCTCTTATCTGAGAGAACCAAGTTTGATTTCTCTACTCCTCCACTTGCAGCTGCTGGAATGGCCTTGGGTTAGCCATAGCTCTTGTAGGAGTTGTCCTTGTAAGGGCAGCTGCTGCAAGAGCTCTCTCAATCCTACCTGCCTCACAGGGTGTCTGTTGGGGGGCGGGGGGAAGGTAAAGGAGATTGTGAGCCACTCTGAGAATTTGAGTGCAGCGCAGGATATAAATCCAATGTCATCGTCTTCCTCTTCTTCTTCCTCTCCCTTTTCTTCTTCTTCCATTGTAATATATAATGAAATAATTATACAACTCATGGCCCGATTGCTAACAGGCCAAAGTACTGGTTTATGGTCTGGGGGTTGGGGACCCTGAGCTAAACTACAATGCAGTTTCTGTATACCAGGGGTGGCCAAAGGTAGCTCTCCAGATTTTTTTTTTTTTTGCCTACAACTCCCATCAGCCCCAGCCAGCATGGCCAATGGCTGGGGCTGATGGGAGCTGTAGGCAAAAAAACATCTGGAGAGCTACCGTTGGCCACCCCTGCTGTATACCATGATCTCTCATGGAGTCACCACCCCATGGAGAGGATACCAGTGGTTTCCCACTCCAGTGTGGACAGTAAGGGGAAATATTATACTACTCAAGTTAGAAATAATAATAATTATTACCTTATGGCATTGCGTGTCATATAGCCAGGAGATCCAAAGATTGTCTGGCAGCCTTAAGTTCTAACTCTTTTAGCATTATGCACCACTAGATGGAGGGGGGAGAGCTGAGAGTGCTCTGAGAGCTGTGACTGGCCCAAGGTCACCCTGCTGGCTTCATGTGGAAGAGTGTGGAATCAAACCCAGTTCCACTCAGAGTCCGCCGCACCTAACGACTAGACCACTCAGGCGGGTAGCCACTCAGGTGGGAGAGCCAGTTTGGTGTAGTGGTTAAGTGTGCGGACTCTTATCTGGGAGAACCGGGTTTGATTCCCCACTCCTCCACTTGCACCTGCTGGGATGGCCTTGCGTCAGCCATAGCTCTGGCAGAGGTTGTCCTTGAAAGGGCAGCTGCTGTGAGAGCCCTCTCCAGCCCCACCCACCTCACAGGGTGTCTGTTGTGGGGGAGGAAGGTACAGGAGATTGTGAGCCGCTCTGAGACTCTTCGGAGTGGAGGGTGGGATATAAATCCAATATCTTCATCTACCTCACAGGGTGTCTGTTGTGGGGGAGGAAGGTCAAGGAGATTGTGAGCCGCTCTGAGACTCTTCGGAGTGGAGGGCGGGATATAAATCCAATATCTTCATCTACCTCACAGGGTGTCTGTTGTGGGGGAGGAAGGTCAAGGAGAGTGTGAGCCGCTCTGAGACTCTTCGGAGTGGAGGCTGGGATATAAATCCAATATCTTCATCTACCTCACAGGGTGTCTGTTGTGGGGGGGGGGAGGTAAAGGAGATTGTGAGCCGCTCTGAGACTCCTCGGAGTGGAGGGCGGGATATAAATCCAATATCTTCTTCTTCTTGGTCTGAAGAAGCAGAACAAAGTACCTGGAGAAGTGGCCACGCACACAAAAGCTTCTACCCAGAATGAAGCTTTGTTGGTCTAAAAGGTGCCACTGGGCTCAAAGTTTGCTTTGTATATTACTCAGGCAGTCAGCCATATCGGTCTGAAGCAGCAGACCAAAGTTCGAGTCCAGGGGCAGCTTTAAAACTAATTTGCTTTTTTACCCTCTACCTATATGTACGGACTGGTAACTTCCGTTTCAACATACCTGAAGAAGCGTGAGTGCATACAAAAGCTTATACCTTGAATAAAACTTTGTGGGAAATATTATTGTTTTAGATTTTTCGGTTCAGTCCAACAAAAATACAAGCTTCCGTCTCAGTCGCCTTTGGAAGTCAAGACCCAAACTCTGGTGCGGTACGCCACAAAGACTGAAAACAACGATTTCTCAGTAGAACAGGCTTCCTCCTTGGGAGGTGGTGGGCTCTCCTTCCTTGGAGGTTTTTCAACAGAGGCTAGATGGCCATCTGACAGCGATGAAGATCCTGTGAATTTAGGGGGAGGTGTTTGTGGGGTTTCTGCATTGTGTTGGGGGTTGGACTGGATGACCCTGGAGGTCCCTTCCAACTCTATGATTCTAAGTTGTTATTCTCTGTGTGCGTGTCAAGCGCGTCAACTTGCTTCCAACTTATGGTGACCCTAAGAATTAATAACCCTCAGGTAGGGTCAGTGGCTCAGTGGTAGAGCATCTGCTTGGTAAGCAGAAGGTCCCAGGTTCAATCCCCAGCACCGCCAACTAAAAAGGGTCCAGGCAAATAGATGTGAAAAACCTCAGCTTGAGACCTTGGAGAGCTGCTGCTAGTCTGAGTAGACAAGACTGACTTTGATGGACCCGAGGGTCTGATTCAGTAGAAGGCAGCTTCATATGTTAGGGAGGGATGGTGGCTCAGTGGTAGAGCATCTGCCTGGTAAGCAGAAGATCCTAGGTTCAATCCCCGGCATCTCCAACTAAAAAGGGTCCAGGCAAGTAGGCATGAAAAACCTTAGCTTGATACCCTGCAGAGCTGCTGCTAGTCTGGGTAGACAATACTGACTTTGATGGACCTGAGGATCTGATTCAGTAGAAGGCAGCTTCGTATGTTCAAGCTCCAAAATGTCAAGTCGTTAACAGTCTCGCTCAAGTCTTGCAAACGGAGGGTCGTGGCTTTCTCGTCTGAGTCCATCCATCTCAGGTTGGGTTTTCCTCCTTTCCTAGCATTTCTGTCTTTTCCAATGACGCTTGTGTTCTTGTAATTCGGTGTTCCCTGAATGTGACCCCTCTTTCTGCCTTTCTACTGAATCAGACCAGGGTTATCGAGTTGTGAAAAGCACCTTTCCCCCTCTTCTTCAAGTGCAGAGGTTGCCTCTTTGCCTTGACTTGCAAGACTTCCAGTACTAATCTTAAGACTAGTGACTAGGGGAAGGATGTTGGCTCAGTGGTAGAGCATCTGCTTGGTAAGCAGAAGGTCCCAGGTTCAATCCCCAGCATCTCCAACTAAAAAGGGTCCAGGTAAGTAGGCATGAAAAACCTCCGCTTGAGACCCTGGAGAGCCACTGCCAGTCAGGTGAGGGATGGTGGCTCAGTGGTAGAGCCTCTGCTTGGTAAGCAGAAGGTCCCAGGTTCAATCCCCGGCATCTCCAACTAAAAAGGGTTCAATCAAATAGGTGTGAAAAACCTCAGCTTGAGACCCTGGACAGCCACTGCCAGTCAGGGGAGGGATGGTGGCTCAGTGGTAGCAGAAGGTCCCAGGTTCAATCCCCGGCATCTCAAACTAAAAAGGGTCCAGGCAAGTAGGTGTGAAAAACCTCCGCTTGAGACCCTGGAGAGCCGCTGCCAGTCAGGGGAGGGATGGTGGCTCAGTGGTAGAGCATCTGCTTGGTAAGCAGAAGGTCCCAGGTTCAATCCCCGGCATCTCCAACTCAAAAGGGTCCAGGCAAATAGGTGTGGAAAACCTCAGCTTGAGACCCTGGAGAGCCGCTGCCAGTCTGAGTAGACAAGACTGACTTTGATGGACGAGGGTCTGATTCAAGTATAAGGCAGTTTCATATGTTCACTAACACTGCTGCACCATGCTCACCTCTCAGCCGTCTCCTCTCCAGGCTAAACATACCCAGACATTCCTCAAAGGACTTGGTCTCCAGACCCCTCTTCTGGACACGTTTCAGCTTGTCTGTATCCAACAAGGCTATCCACCTGAATCTATGCACATAACAATATTTTTGCATCTTCAGTGACACGAACAAAGTTTCCCCACAAGCAGAACGCTAGCATACCAGGTACAGATCTGTACAAAACCAATTCCCCAAGCCATGCAAGTTTTCTTGAGAGCCAGTTTGGTGTAGTGGTTAAGTGCGCGGACTCTTATCTGGGAGAACCGGGTTTGATTCCCCACTCCTCCACTTGCAGCTGCTGGGATGGCCTTGGGTCAGCCATAGCTCTCTTATCTGGGAGAACCGGGTTTGATTCCCCACTCCTCCACTTGCAGCTGCTGGGATGGCCTTGGGTCAGCCATAGCTCTCTTATCTGGGAGAACCGGGTTGGATTCCCCACTCCTCCACTTGTAGCTGTTGGAATGGCCTTGGGTCAGCCACAGCTGTCTTATCTGGGAGAACCGGGTTTCATTCCCCACTCCTCCACTTGCACCTGCTGGAATGGCCTTGGGTCAGCCACAGCTCTCTTATCTGGGAGAACCGGGTTTGATTCCCCACTCCTCCACTTGCAGCTGCTGGAATGGCCTTGGGTCAGCCACAGCTCTCTTATCTGGGAGAACCGGGTTTGATTCCCCACTCCTCCACTTGTAGCTGCTGGAATGGCCTTGGGTCAGCCACAGCTCTCTTATCTGGGAGAACCGGGTTTGATTCCCCACTCCTCCACTTGCAGCTGCTGGAATGGCCTTGGGTCAGCCATAGCTCTCTTATCTGGGAGAACCGGGTTTGATTCCCCACTCCTCCACTTGTAGCTGCTGGAATGGCCTTGGGTCAGCCATAGCTGTCTTATCTGGGAGAACCGGGTTTGATTCCCCACTCCTCCACTTTCACTTGCTGGAAGGGCCATGGGTCAGCCATAGCTCTCTTATCTGGGAGAACCGGGTTTGATTCCCCACTCCTCCACTTGCAGCCGCTGGAATGGCCTTGGGTCAGCCATAGCTCTCTTATCTGGGAGAACCGGGTTTGATTCCCCACTCCTCTACTTGCAGCTGCTGGAGTGGCCTTGGGTCAGCCACAGCTCTCTTATCTGGGAGAACCGGGTTTGATTCCCCACTCCTCCACTTGCACCTGCTGGAATGTCCTTGGGTCAGCCATAGCTCTCTTATCTGGGAGAACCGGGTTGGATTCCCCACCCCTCCACTTGCACCTGCTGGAATGGCCTTGGGTCAGCCATAGCTCTCTTATCTGGGAGAACCGGGTTTGATTCCCCACTCCTCCGCTTGCACCTGCTGGAATGGCCTTGGGTCAGCCATAGCTCTCTTATCTGGGAGAACCGGGTTTGATTCCCCACTCCTCCACTTGCACCTGCTGGAATGGCCTTGGGTCAGCCATAGCTCTCTTATCTGGGAGAACTGGGTTTGATTCCCCACTCCTGCACTTTCACCTGCTGGAAGGGCCTTGGGTCAGCCATAGCTCTCTTATCTGGGAGAACCGGGTTTGATTCCCCACTCCTCCACTTGTACCTGCTGGAATGGCCTTGGGTCAGCCAGAGCTCTCTTATCTGGGAGAACCGGGTTTGATTCCCCACTCCTCCACTTACAGGTGTTGGAATGGCCTTGGGTTAGCCATAGCTCTGACAGAGGTTGTCCTTGAAAGGGCAGCTGCTGTGAGAACTCACTCAGCTCCACCCACCTCACAGGGTGTCTGTTGTGGGGGGAGAAGATATAGGAGATTGTGAGCCGCTCTGAATCTCTGATTCAGAGAGAAGGGTAGGGTATAAATCTGCAGTCTTCTTCTACTTGAAGATGATGATGATGATGATATTGGATTTATATCCCGCTCTTCACTCTGAATCTCATAGCGGTCTCAATCTCCTTTACCTTCCTCCTCCATGACAAACACCCTTTGTGGTAGGTAGGACTGAGAGAGCTCTCCCAGAAGCTGCCCTTTCAAGGACAACTGCTGTGAAAGCTGCGGCTGACCTGAGGCCATTCCAGCAGCTGCAAGTGGAGGAGTGGGGAATCATACCCAGTTCTCCCAGATAAGAGTCCGCACACTTAACCACTACACCAAACTGGGTCTCCAGGATTGGTTGGTTGATTTGGAAAAAGAAAAGAAAAGAAAAGAAACAGGGCCACACTCCAAAAAGTGTGACCTCCCCACCTGTAGCGTGATGGGATACAACGCTATCTGACAGTCTGCTTCTTTTGCGTGGGTATACCTGAACGAAAGTGTAAATCTCTTTTTATCATGTTTCAGGACAGACAAGTTCACAATCCCTACAAACAGAATCAAAAAATGAAAAAAGAAAAAGGTTGTCCTTGAAAGGGTGGGGGGCAAATCTCCTGTCTCCACAACCACATGGAAGGCTACTTATCACCATGGAAGTAGAGACGGAACTCCCTCCCCACGCAAGGCAGTGTCCCAAGGTCGCCGTCTTATAGTCTCACCTTCTGTTCTACAATAGAACATGCAATTAGGGTTTGGTCTTTTCTTTTTAAAAAAAAAAAAAAATCATACACGAATTACTGCGCCGCGGAAAGCCTTTCAAATCCATAACCCCACTTACACACGGCGGAAGCGTGTAACACTGTTGTGGTCAACTTAGCGCGAGATATGCCCATTTGCACTGGCAATTTTCCACTGACAACAAAAGACCCGGGCCAGTTGACGCGGAGGTTTTCAAATCGCATGTAAACTATTTAGATGGATTTCTTTTGACTGCAGGTCCCCAGAGAACGGGGAGAGAAATGATTTGCTTTACCCCTCCGAGCTCAAAAGCTCTCTTGGGAAGGTGATTCAATTGAAATTTCACATTCAGAGTCGCCAGGCAGCGATAAACAGATGCTTAAATTAGCCGCACGATGCCACAATCAAACATCTTAAGGAAAGTGGGGGGGGATTTTGTTTTTCAATCAACACCACAAAAGGGGTGTGTGTTTGCGGGGGGGGGGGGGCGGTGGGCGGGGGGAAGCTCTGCTGCCGGTTCGGTATTTTTAGAAGGAATGCTTTTCATACCTCTGTAATCAATCAACCACACTTGAGACTTTTTGAGACGCTGAGACCGCTTAACAAGATGGAGAGTATGCAGGCTCAATCCGGCACGTCACTAACGCGGCTTTATCTGATAAGCGAGTGATATTTGGGAATGAAAAGTAAAGTGATTCGGAATACTCACTATGTATCTCTCCCATAGAGTTGCCAGCTCTGGGTTAGGACCAGGGGTGGAATTCTAGCAGGAGCTCCTTTGCATATTAGGCCACACCCCTCTGATGTAGCCAATCCTCCAAAGAGCTTACAGGGCTCTTTTTTGTAAGCTCTTGGAGGATTGGCTACATCAGGGGTGTGTGGCCTAATATGCAAAGGAGTTTCTGCTAGAATTCCACCCCTGGTTAGGACATACCTGAAGACTGGGGGGGGGGGGCAAGATGGAGCCTCGAGAGGGACCTCTGCAGCATAAGACACGGAACCCACCTCCCAAAGCAGCCGTTTTCTCCAGGGACACTGGCCGTGGTCATCTGGAGATAGCAGGTGAGCTCCAGGTGCCTCCTGGAGATTGGAAACCCCACTCTCAGAATTTCCCAAGCCTAAACTTCAGCCCCAACTCTCAAAATGTCAAGTCCAGCACAAGTTAGCAACAAGTGATTGCACTCAGATTGCGCCTGTGATATCTGATATTGCATGAGTTGCCTCTCGGCCCAAGTCCACCCAGAAGAAAAAGAAAAGACAACAGAGGCTGTTTCCCCCAGAATGCAACAAACCTTTCCCTGCTCTGCACTGCTTAAAGGCCAAAGTGGCCACTGTTGTATTCATTTTTATGTACTAGACTTCTAGACCACCCATACCAGGGGTGTCAAATGTGTAGCACGAGGGCCGAATCAGGCCCTTGGAAGGCTCCTATGAGGCCCGCGAGCAACTTGCTGCCATCTGCTTCCTTCTCCCTCTCTCTTGCTTCCTTCTGCATCACAGCTTGCTTTGCCAGGCTTGCTCAATCGCACAGGAGCTACAGAGCAAAGCCCCTATTTTTTCCATTGGCTGATCAGCACATGAAGCAACTTATGGACAAAAGATGAATCAGTGCTTGGCTCTCGTGGCCCTTTTGTATAGGCCAGGAGTGATCAAACTTGCTTAACAAAAGAGCCACAAAGAATAAACATTGGATATTTGAGAGCTGCAAGACATCAGATAGTAGAGGGGAGGGAGGGAAGGAAGGAAGGAAAATAGAGGGAGGGAGGGAGGGAGGGAGGGAGGGAGGGAGGGAGGGAGGGAGGGAGGAAGAGATAGAGGTGGGAAGAAAGCAACTTTAAATGCATTTTCCAAGCTTCCAGCTGGCTTGGCTTGGCGGAGTGATTTAAAGAGACAAATGCCTTCTCCAAGCTGGCTGATGGGGTGGTGGGGACTTCAAGAGCCACACAATATGTGTGAAAGAGTCAAGTGGCTCTCGAGCCATAGTTTGGCCACTCCTCATATAGGCCTAGGGCCCTGGTGGCGAACCTATGGCATGCATGCCAGAGGTGACACTCAGAGCCCTCTCTCTGGGCATGTGCGCCATCACCCGTTTTTGCCTCTCCCGCTATCCACGCCACCCATTTTCGCTTCCCCTGCTACCCGTTTTCGCCTCTCCCGCTCTCCCCGCCACCCGGTTTCACTTCCTCTGCTCTCCCCACCACCCGTTTTTGCCTCTCCCGCTCTCCCTGCCACCCGTTTTTGCCTCTCCTGCTCTCCCCGCCACCCGTTTTCATCTCTCCCGCTCTCCCTGCCACCCGTTTTTGCCTCTCCCGTTCTCTCTGCCACCCGTTTTAGCCTCTCCCTCTCTCCCCGCTTCCTCTTTTTCTAAACTAAAACATCAGTATTCAGGTTAAATTGCCGAGTTGGCACTTTGCGATAAATAAGTGGGTTTTGGGTTGCAGTTTGGGCACTCAGTCTCTAAAAGGTTCACCATCACTGGCCTAGGGTAATGCTGATCGCCACCTTGGGGTCAGGAAGGAATTTTCCTTCAGGCCATGTTGGCCCAGGGATCCTGGAGGGATTTTTGCCTTCCTCTGGGCTTAGTACAGGGATCACTGTGAGAGGGGGGAGAATAGTTGCAAATTCCCTGTCCTGTGAAGGGGGTTGGACTAGATGACCCTTGTGGTCTCTTCTAGCTCTGTTGCTAATGTCTGCAAAGTTTGAATGTCAGAAAAGTTTTAAATGTTTGCTATCTTGGTGATCTCCTGAATTGGGTGGAGAAGGTGGCACGTAAATATTTCAAAAGAAAGATGCAGAGGCCTAAATACTCCCCCTCTCTGCTCTTCTGGCCTGAAACTGCTGAGAGCTGTAACCATTCAAGCCAATGCTTGAAGGAGGAAGAGGAAGAAGAAGAGGAGGAATAAGATAACGATGGTATTGGATTTATATCCCACCCTCCATTCTGAATCTCAGAGTCTCATAGTGGCTTACAATCTCCTTTACTTTCCTCCCCCCCCCCCCACAACAGACAACCTATGAGGTATGTGGGGCTGAGAGAGCTCTCCCAGAAGCTACCCTTTCAAGGACAGCTCTGCCAGAGCTATGGCTGACCCAAGGCCATCCCAGCAGCTGCAATGGAGGAGTGGGGAATCAAACCCAGTTCTCCCAGATAAGAGTTAGCGCACTTAGCCACTAGGCCAAACTGGCTCTCAGAGCAGGCAGGAGCCAAGGAAATCTCATTTGAGCACTGGCAAAAGGCACTGCACCTTCTGCCTCCTCCTCCAGACGGACGGGAAGCGACACACCAGCCAGACTGGCTGGAGCATCTTTCCGGAGCAGTGCCCCCCACCCCGCAGAGCGCCTTGTATCCTTCTGTTCTGGCAGTAACCGAGGCCAGGCCAGATCTCTCTGTTGCAACATGCAAAAGGGGTGGTGGTGGTAGTGTAGGTTCCGCTCATTACGGAAGCAAAAAATATATATATTTCTCAGGCCATTCTCGGGTCCGAGGACAAAGGGTTCTGTTAGCTGCTCTCAGCGTGGTCGCCGCGTCTTGATGGGACCTCCGTTTTCTAAGACCTCCGCTGCGGCCCCTCTGAGCTTCCCAAAGGAAGAACAAGACGGAGAAGCCCGCTCAATTAACAGTTATTTAAGAAGCCCGGGCCAATGGGGATTGTACGTCACCAGCCATGACGCCGTGGCTGAAGCATCGGGTTTTTTCCTCCCAAGGGTCGTTTTTCGACTTCTCTTTAGAACAGCTTGGATTTATTCACACATCTATTACGTCCCCCTCCTCCAAGTCAGACAAGTCCATCAAAGTCCCCACCGGCTCAGCCTAAAAAAAACACAAGGCCGCGGACTAAATGTATTCAGCAACCAGCTACTGCAAGCGCCCAGAGGCCCAGTCAAAATTTCCAGGCAAGCCGGCGGCGCGCAAGACACGGTCTGCAGCACTGCGAGGAGCATTTCACAGGAAAGTTTGATAGACATCGTGACAGCCCAAACGTGAAAGTTCAAGTGCGTTTGACCCCCGGGTTACCGCCACACTGCGGGCTACTGCTGTGGTCTCCTTTTTTTTTTTGGAAACCCGATGCATCCCCCCGAAAAAGGATATATATATATATATATATATATATATATAAAGAGGGGGAAACTAACCTTCCAGGTTGTATTCGCTCTGGGAAGTTGAAGCCTGGATTGATTTCACACAAAGTTCTCTGTCTGCAAAACTTTAACGTTCGCAGATCACCAAGGCAAAAAAACCTTTCACTTATTATTCCACGGCAGCTTGCAAAGTGACGTTGAACGTCTAGTGCAACATAGTTCGACCGAGTTCTGATTTTTTTTTTAAAACGGGCTTTAGAAACTGTTTTGCAGCAAAGGACAAGCCGTCAACAACCATTAAGAGCGATAGGGTCGATATGTGCCCCTCCCTCGCTTCCTCGCCTACACCCCGTAAATGCACGAGGGTAAACTAGTCGCAGCACTTCCTCGAAATGAAAGAAAATAAAAATTAAAACCGCAAGTCGCCAGCAGTGTCTTCCGTCACAGGAAAGCCTTGGGCACGTATCTCTGAACTTTTACATACAGCTGTAAAACCCACAATTTGCTGTCTGATGAACTGAGATGCTCCCTTGGCACAGAGACTCCCCAAATGTGGCCTAACTTTATATAAATTTTTAAAAGAACAAAAAAAAACCCCTTCACAACAAACATTTTAAGTACCCCAGCAATAGACAGTAATTTGCAGAAATTCCCCTCTGTCAGAAAAGGCAACGCAGAAATTCCGAACGCTGAAGAGAATATTTTAGTCTTTACAGTTTTAAGATTTCTTTAGATGCGGGTGGGTAACAAAGTTTAATTCTGGGTATAAGCTTTCATGCGAAACAGGCTTCCTCGGGAGGCGGTGGGCTCTCCTTCCTTGGAGGTTTTTCAACAGAGGCTAGAGGGCCATCTGACAGCAATGAGGCTCCTGTGAATTTAGGGGGAGGTGTTTGTGAGTTTCCTGCATTGTGCAGGGGGTTGGACTAGATGACCCTGGAGGTCCCTTCCAACTCTATGATTCTATGTACACGCACACTTCTACAAATACACTGAAAAAGGCTTTGCCAACCATTACATATAGGTGTGTGTGTGTGTGGGGGGGTATAGGTTGCCAAGAAAGGCTAATTTGAGTTAAGACGGAGAAGTATCTGAGCAGTAAGTATAACTAGGAGTGGATTAAAGCCGTTGCTTAGACCTGTGGATACAGATAATAAAAGAGCCAAGTGTGAATCCACTGGCACCTTTAAAACAAAGTTTAATTCTGGGTATAAGCTTTAGCCTGCACGTGTCTTCGGGTATCTTCTGAGGAAGTGCGCATGAACACACAAGCCGATACCCAAATACACCCAGGATTAAACTCTGTTGGTCTTAAAAGCGCCACTGGACTCAAACTTTGTTCCGTTGTTTCGGACCAACCGGGCTTCCTACCAGAATTGGATAACAAAAGAGTTAACAAATGCGAGAATCTTCAGCCATTTACACTGTTAAAATTCTCTCTTTTTTTACCTAGCATGCAGACAGGGAATTTGTACACAGAAAGGCAAGTTCTTTGCCGTACTGACCAGGGCTGGAACCATTCCAGGAGATGAGTTGCCATGGCTACTAAAAATCTGACACCAGCCATCTGATTTTTAGATCTATTTGTATGGCTTCGTAGATGTGCACGGTGCTCTAGGGAAGACGAGAAGAAAGACCCCTGCTCTGAAGAATGAGCGACACGGGGGGGGGGGGGGAAGGGAAGAAGTGGAGGATACCTATTCATTGCTGTTGCACCTCTGTGTGTTTCCTTTCAATAATGGCGGGGGGGCTCAGAGGCTGTATAAAAGGTTTTGCGATAGAAGTGGGTTCTGTGCAGGGATCTGAAGGCAGAAGGAAGGGTGGCCTAACACAGACGTGGCATGGGGGAGAAAGGGCTGCAGCCCAGTGGCAGAGCGTCTGCTTGGCGCACAGAAGGTCCCAGGTTCAAGACCCAGCATCTCTGCCTGAGAGCCAATAGCAGGGATGCCCAAACTTGCTAAACGTAAGAGCCACATAGAATGGACGTCAGATGTTTGGGAGCTGCAAGGCAAGAACGTCAGATATTTGAGAGCCTTAAGGGAGGGAGGGAGGAAGGAAGGAAGATGGGGGAGGGAGAGGTGGAAAGAAAACAACTTTACCTTTAAATGCTTTCTCCAAACTGCCAGCTGGCTTGGCAAAGTGATTTAAAGAGACAAATGCCTTCTCCAAGCTGGTCGACAGGGCGGTTGGGGCTTCGAGAGCCACACAATGTGTGTGAAAGAGCCGCATGTGGCTCCCAAGCCACAGTTTGGCCACCCGTGGCCTACAGAATGGCTGCCAGTCTGAGTAGATAATACTGATGGACCAAGAATCTTATTCAGTAAAAAGGCAGCTTCAAGTAGTTTGTATGTGTTCAGTTCTTGGGGAGGGGCCATGTCTCAGTGGTCGAGCATCTGCTTGGCATGCAGAAGGTCCCAGGTTCAATCCCCGACATCTCCAGCCATAAGCCCCGGAGTGTACAGGGCTCTTCGTACAGGGCCAGCTGTAAGCTCCAGGAGGATTGGCTACATCAGGGGGGTGTGGCCTAATAGGCAAAGGAGGTTCTGCTAGAATTCCTTACAGGGCTCTTCGTACAGGGCCTGCTGTAAGCTCCAGGAGGATTGGCTGCATCAGGGGTGTGTGGCCTAATATGCAAAGGAAGTCCTGCTAGAATTCCTTACAGGGCTCTTCATACAGGGCCTACTGTAAGCTCCAAGAGGAATGGCTACATCAGGGGTATGTGGCCTAATATGCAAAGGAGGTCCTGCTAGAATTCCTTACAGGGCTCTTCATACAGGGCCTGCTGTAAGCTCCAGGAGGATTGGCTACATCAGGGGGTGTGGCCTAATATGCAAAGGAGGTCCTGCTAGAAGTCCTTACAGGGTCTTCATACAGGGCCTGCTGTAAGCTCCAGGAGGATTGGCTGCATCAGGAGTGTGTGGCCTAATGGGCAAAGGAGGTCCTGCTAGAATTCCTTCCAGGGCTCTTCGTACAGGGCCTACTGAGAGCTCCAGGAGGATTGGCTACATCAGGGGGGTGTGGCCTAATGGGCAAAGGAGGTCCTGCTAGAATTCCTTCCAGGGCTCTTCGTACAGGGCCTGCTGGAAGCTCCAGGAGGATTGGCTGCATCAGGGGTGTGTGGCCTAATGGGCAAAGGAGGTCCTGCTAGAATTCCTTCCAGGGCTCTTCGTACAGGGCCTGCTGGAAGCTCCAGGAGGATTGGCTGCATCAGGGGTGTGTGGCCTAATGGGCAAAGGAGGTCCTGCTAGAATTCCTTCCAGGGCTCTTCGTACAGGGCCTGCTGGAAGCTCCAGGAGGATTGGCTGCATCAGGGGTGTGTGGCCTAATGGGCAAAGGAGGTCCTGCTAGAATTCCTTCCAGGGCTCTTCGTACAGGGCCTGCTGTAAGCTCCAGGAGGATTGGCTGCATCAGGGGTGTGTGGCCTAATAGGCAAAGGAGGTCCTGCTAGAATTCCTTACAGGGCTCTTCATACAGGGCCTGCTGGAAGCTCCAGGAGGATTGGCTACATCAGGGGTGTGTGGCCTAATAGGCAAAGGAGGTCCTGCTAGAATTCCTTACAGGGCTCTTCTCACAGGGCCTGCTGTGAGCTCCAGGAGGATTGGCTGCATCAGGGGTGTGTGGCCTAATGGGCAAAGGAGGTCCTGCTAGAATTCCTTACAGGGCTCTTCGTACAGGGCCTGCTGTAAGCTCCAGGAGGACTCACTTCATCATTGGTGTGTGGCCTAATATCCAAAGGAGTTCCTGCTACAAAAAAAAAAAAAGCCCTTCTCAGGACGGTTGTTAAGACATGTTTTTATCCCAGATTTCATTAGCTGCAAATTCAAAACCAGACAAGTTTGTTATCTATATAGGAAGGAGAGGTGGGGTGGAAAGGGGAAATTTTCCTCTGTCAGGCAGTTTTAAGTTTTGTTTTTGACTGCAAAGTGCTCATGGTTATTCAGAACCAGCTGAACCGCTGCGAGGCCTTCATCTGCCATGCAAAAAGGGCTCCTCCAAGACAAACAAACAAACAGGGCACTTTATCGCTTTCAACCTGCCCCAACTCTAGCTGAGTTTGGGGCGGTGGGGGAGACACCTTGAAGGAAAAATAGATGATGACATCGTCTTCTATATATTCTCCCACACCTGGGAGAATTTGAAAAATGCTGCCAGTGCCTCATGTTGTGAAAGCGATGCTTCGACAGGATCCGGACGCAGAGAGCGCAGCGCGGAAGGCAGTGGAAGGCCAAGTCGCAGCAACAGAGAAATTGGGGGCGTCCCCCGAAAATGCAAACTACCCAATTGCTGAGCCCCATTTTTCCCTTAAAAAATTTTTATATTCTAAGGCAAGCTAAAGGTAAAGGTAGTCCCCTGTGCAAGCACCAGTCGTTTCCGACTCTGGGGTGACGTCGCATCACGATATTTTCACAGCAGACTTTTTATGGGGTGCTTTGCCCTTGCCTTCCCCAGTCATCTACACTTTGCCCCCAGCAAGCTGGGGACTCATTTGACCGACCTCGGAAGGATGGAAGGCTGAGTCAATCTTGAGCCGGCTACCTGAACCCAGCTTCCGCCAGAATCGAACTCAGATCATGGGCAGAGAGTTTGGACTGCAGTACTGCAGCTTTACCACACCTTCCTCCCCCAACAGGGGATCCAAAGCAGTTTACGTTATTTTCCTTCTCCTCTGCTTAATCCTCACAACCACCCCGTGAGGTAGGCTAGGCGGAGAGATTGTGACGGGTCCAAGGCCCCCCAAGTGAGCTTCTGTGGCACAGGTGGAAATTTGAACTCGGGTGTCCTGGATATGAATACGATGCTCTTAATCACTACACCGCACTGGCAGCCAGAGCATTAAACCAGGAGATCCCGAGTTCATAAGAACATAAGAGAAGCCATGTTGGATCAGGCCAATGGCCCATCCAGTCCAACACTCTGTGTCACACAGTGGCCAAAACAAAACAAAAACAGGTTCCATCAGGAGGTCCACCAGTGGGGCCAGGACACTAGAAGCCCTCCTACTGTTGCCCCCCCCCCCAAGCACCAAGAATACAGAGCATCACTGCCTCAGACAGAGAGTTCCAACAATATGCTGTGGCTAATAGCCACTGATGGACCTCTGCTCCATATGCTTATCCAATCCCCTCTTGAAGCTGTCTGTGCTTGCAGCCGCCGCCACCTCCTGTGGCAGTGAATCCCACGTGTTAATCACCCTTTGGGTGAAGAAGGACTTCAAATCCTCACTCAGCCAGGGAAGGTGACCTGAAGCCATTCAAAACAGGAGTCAAGTGGCACCTTTAAGACCAACTTAGTTTTATTCAGAACGTAAGCTTTTGTGTGCGCTAAGCACACTTAATCAGACGAGGAATCTGGCACAGTATTTTGTTCTACTACTTCAGACCAACACGGCTGCCTACTTGGACCTGAAGCCAATCAGCCTCTCTCCGGAGAGTTACAAAGAGAAAATGGATGATGGACAAGCAGAAAAAAAATTATATGTTGTCCTGAATCCTTGGGAAGAAGGGCAGAATAAAAAATCTGGAGAAAGATCTCACCAACATCTCACACTAGTTTATGCTATAAATATTTTTTTTTAAACTGCAATACAATTTTAAACTGCGAACCTGGGCAGTTTGGTGTAGTGGTTAAGTGTGCAGACTCTTATCTGGGAGAACCGGGTTTGATTCCCCACTCCTCCACTTGCAGCTGCTGGAATGGCCTTGGGTCAGCCAGAGTTCTGGCAGAAGTTGTCCTTGAAAGGGCAGCTGCTGTGAGAGCCCTCTCCAGCCCCACCCACCTCACTGGGTGTCTGTTGTGGGGGAGGAAGGTAAAGGAGATTGTGAGCCGCTCTGAGACTCTTCGGAGTGGGCGGGATATAAATCCAATATCTTCTTCTTCTTCTTCAGTATAATAAAAAGTAGAGACATCACCCTGCCAACAAAAGCCTGTACTGTCAAAGCGATGATATTCCCAGTAGTAATGTATGGCTGTGAGAGCTGGATGATAAGGAAGGCTGAGCGCAGAAGAATAGATGCTTTTGAGATGTGGTGCTGCAGAAGACTCTTGAGAGTCCTTTGGACTGCAAGATCAAATCAGTCAGTCCTAAGGGAAATCAACCCAGGCTGTTCACTGGAAGGTCAGATGGTGAAGCTCAAATACTTTGGCCACCAAATGAGGGAGCACTCCCTCAAGAAGATCCTGATGCTAGGAAAGACAGAAGACAAAAGTTGAAGGAGATGGCAAAAGATGAGATGGCTGGACAGTGTTACAGATGTAACAAACACGAATTTGAGCAGACTTCGGAGTATGGTGGAAGACAGAAGGGCCTGGCATGACTTTGTCCATGGGGTCACAAAGAGTTGGACTCGACTGCGCAACTGAACAACAACAACAATACAATAAACATTCCACTTGCGGCACGTCTGTTGCAAACAGAAGTCACAAGATCACAAATTTGGCCCTTGCCAAGTACAAATCAAATCGCCTTTTGTAATATATAGAGATAAAGGTAAAGGTATATATAATAGATGGAGAACTGGCTACTAAGGAGTGAGAAAAACGGTTAAAACCTCAAGCACGGTGCTTGCGCTCCTCCCTCAACTTTTTTTCACCCAGGTTTTGTCTTCTCAACAAAAAACAGGACAGAGAAATCTGGAAGGAGAGATTGCCCGTAGCTGGCACAAACCAGACTGAACCAGAGTTCTTGTATTTTCTGCTGCACAACACAATTTATTTTGATATGTTTGACGCATGGCGTGACGTTTTTCCAGCTCTGTATTTGTCACAATGAAAGGGTTTCTTACCGGCTCCCCTTCTTCATACTTCGTCTCACCTAGTGGTACCGCTGGATTACAGCAGTGGTCCCCAGGGCTTTTTTGGTAGCAGGGACTCCTTTGCATATTAGGCTACGCCCCCCTGATGTAGCCAATCCTGCAAGAGCTTACAATAGGCCCTGTAAGCTCTTGGAGGACTGGCTACATTAGGGGGTGTGGCCTAATATGCAAAGGAGTTCCTGATACAAAAAAAGCCCTGGTGGTTTCCAACGTATTTTTAGAAAGTGACCAGGACTAGATGGGGTGAGTTGCCCAATAGGGTTTCTGGTTGGACATGGAAGATCTGATTGGCTGTGCAGGTTTTCAGAAAAAAATGATACTTTGGCAACAGCTTGACAGCACAGCACGAGGGTCTTCACAACGGCAGCCATTTTGTTATAGTCATTTTTGTCGCAGTGCCTACTACCCTGTGTCAGAATTCTAACGGCGTCCACGGGCTCAAAATGGTTGGGGACCCCTAGTCAACAGTTATTAACCAGAGTAGCGGCATATAAATAATAATTAAAAAACACACCTGATTACGAGTTACCGTTGCTTTTTTAAAACCTGTGCAACCATTTGCAGCAATTATCAGCAAAGTTCCCTCTAAGATATGGAGTCTTGTGAGCAAAAATTCTACTTTGTGACCTATTGGAGCCAGTCTGGTGTAGTGGTTAAGTGTGCGTACTCTTATCTGGGAGAACCGGGTTTGATTCCCCACTCCTTCACTTGAAGCTGCTAGCATGGCCTTGGGTCAGCCATAGTTCTGGCAGAGTTTGTCCTTGAAAGGGCAGCTGCTGTGAGAGCCCTCTCAGCCCCGCCCACCTCACAAGGTGTCTGTTGTGGGGGAGGAAGGTAAAGGAGATTGTGAGCCGCTTTGAGACTCTTTGGAGTGGAGGGCGGGATATAAATCCAATATCTTTATCTACCTCACAGGGTGTCTGTTGTGGGGGGGGGAAGGTAAAGGAGATTGTGAGCCGCTCTGAGACTCTTTGGAGTGGAGGGTGGGATATAAATCCAATATCTTCATCTACCTCACAGGGTGTCTGTTGTGGGGGAGGAAGGTAAAGGAGATTGTGAGCCGCTCTGAGACACTTCGGAGTGGAGGGTGGGATATAAATCCAGTATCTTCATCTACCTCACAGGGTGTCTGTTGTGGGGAGGGGGGGAAGATAAAGGAGATTGTGAGCCGCTCTGAGACTCTTCGGAGAGGAGGGCGGGATATAAATCCAATATCTTCTTCTTCTTACTGGCATGAAAGCTGTGAGCGACTTATTAATTAGTATGCTCTGGGGCCATTTGTTCCTGAGCTAAGACAAAAATGTGTGAGCCAGAGGCTTAAAAATTGTGAGCTAGCTCACACTAACTCAGCTTAGAGGGAACACCGATTATAAATCACCTTCCTTTGAAAGACTGTAGTTAAAAGGCCAGGGGGTGGGCAAACTTGCTTAATGTAAAGAGCTACATAGAATCAACATCAGATGCTTGAGAGCCGCAAGACGTGAATGTCAGATGTTTGAGAGCAGGAAGGGAAGGGAGGGGTGGAAAGAAAGCAACCTGAACTTTAAATGCATTCTCCAAACCAGCAGCTGGACACAAACGCCTTCTCCAAGCTGGCCAACTGGGCAATGGGAGCTTGGAGAGCCACACAAAATGTGCGAAAGAGCCACAGTTTGGCCACCCCTAGCTAAGGCTGATGGACAACCAGCGGGTGTGGCAGACAAAGCTAAGAAAAAGCAGCTGTTTGATGCAGTCTGCCTCCGCTAGTTCAGTTCCTTTCAGAGTGCACTGCCAGTGAGTAACCGAACTGTCTTTGGAGTGATAAAGACACATTTTGAATTGTTTCTCCCCCCCCCCCCCCCGAAAAGCCAAGTGTGCTTTCATTGGAGGGCCGATTAAAGTGGAATTAAATCATTCTCCGAGAGAGAGAGAAAGAGGTGGTGGTGGTGGGGGGAGACTTGTCACCTTTTTTGCAATGCTATCTACCCCCCCTTTAAGAGATAAGGGCTTCCCCCCCCCTTCCTCGAGTCACAGACACCAGATCCTTTGGGGTAAATTAAGAAAACTCATTACATTTTGAAAAGGATGATTGTTCCTATTTTTAAAGCTCTCGTTCCCCCCCACCCACCCTGAATATTGGATTAAGGCTATGTTACCAAAGATAACTTCTGCAAAACAGTCTGGTGGTATTTGGTTCTCCCCTCCTCTCGTTACATTTCAACTCCGCTCCAGAAGTTCCCATGAAAACGCCTTAACCGTGCAGAAACGTGGCTCCAGGAGCCGGTCTGGAAGGGCTTGTGTCTGTGAGTGCGCGAGCGACCGCACAAAGTGCGGTCTGCCGCAGTCTCATAAACAGGGGTGGAATTCTAGCAGGAGCTCCTTTGCATATTAGGCCACACACCCTTGATGTAGCCAGTCCTCCAAGAGCTTACAAAAAAGAGCCTTGTAAGCTCCATGAGGATTGGCTAAATCGGGGGGGAGGGTGTGGCCCAGTGTTCCCTCTAAGCTGAGTTAGTGTGAGCTAGCTCACAGTTTTTTAGCCTCTGGCTCACACATTTTTGTCTTAGCTCAGGAAAAATGGCCCCAGAGCAAAGTAATCGATGCAGCAGCTCACAATTTTATTGCCAGTAGCTCAGAACTTTATTACAGTAGCTCACAAAGGAGAATTTTCTCTCGCAAGACTCTGCAGCTTAGCGGGAACACTGGTGTGGCCTAATATGCAAAGGAGCTCCCGCTAGAATTCCACCCCTGCTCATAAAGAGCTCCAGCTAGCCGGGGCCTCGATTTGACTCAGCAGGGAAACTGTTTTCAGAAAGGAAGCGGAACCTGGACCACTCAGGGATGAGATGCGGCTGAACTGCAAAGAGATCCTGAGTTGGTCTCTGCCCCTCTTGCTGTAATCAAGCCGATAATAATATTCAGGGGACCTTTGCATCCTTTACAAGCACTCTTTGTAACACCACTCCAGCCTTCTGAGTGGGATGTAAAGACAAAGAGATCTTCATTCCTGCTCGTATCTGACTAAGGGAGCTGTGCTTCTTGACCCTGAAGTCTCTAAGCCGCTGCTCGACTCGTATCTGACTGCCTTTTGGTCTTCTGGTCAAAGGGTGACCTCAAAGTAGCTGCTTTATTGCAAGCAACTTCAAGAAGGGAGGGACGGTGGCTCAGTGGTAGAGCATCTGCTTGGAAAGTAGAAGGTCCCAGGTTCAATCCCTGGCATCTCCAAAAAAGGGTCCAGGCAAATAGGTGTGAAAAACCTCAGCTTGAGACCCTGGAGAGCCGCTGCCAGTCTGAGAAGACAATACTGACTTTGATGGACCAAAGGTCTGATTCAGTAGAAGGCAGCTTCATATGTTCATATGTAAGAACAGAATGGAAAGAAAAACTGCTGAATAAGTTGTTATGAAACTTAGAACAAAGTTCCGGGACTGAACAGGGATATTGGTTTCTTATCTCATTACATACACTAAACCCATCCTCACCAAGTAGAGCTAATGTCCACTGTATTCCAATGTACTTTTCTTTTAGAATAGTTGCAGGGGTGGCCAATGGTAGCTCTCCTGATGTTTTTTGCCTACAACTCCCATCAGCCCCAGCCAGCATGGCCAATGGCTGGGGCTGATGGAGTTGTAGGCAAAAAAAAACATCTGGAGAGCTACTGTTGGCCACCCCTGGAATAGTGTATCAGAATAATGTCTGTGATATTATCCAAAATAAGATTGATGGAGCATTACAACAGACTCTAATTTATTACTCTTCGCAGTTAAAGGACCTAATGATATTGACATCAATCTCCAATTCTGGCATTTATTGCCTTCAGTATTATTTTTCCGCCAAGTCAATCCATACTGACAATTACCAGACCCCAACCTGCCATTCTTTTAATCCGCTTTTTTAAAAAAACATTTTGCATACTATTTTGTATGCTTAACAACTACTCACCAGCTATACGTAGCACTGCTCACTGTATCCCCGTTTCACTGTCTGATGAAGTGTGCTTTTAGCACACACAAGCTGACACTCGTTGTAAGACTTTGTCGGTCTTAAAGGCTCTACCGGCCTCCAACTTTGTCTTTTCGTCTTGTAGATTTAACACATATTTATATTTATTCATTTGGCTTATATCCTGCCCCCCCCCCGCCCTCCACCGAAGCAGGCTCAGGGCAACTCACATTCGCATATTAGTGCACCGGACAGATTCTAGTAAAAAATAAATAAAATCAACTACGATTAGGCTACAGATACCCCCAGATCTACTCTATAGATTTTATACTGTATGATAATTTACTGCTCACATCCCACCTATATGTATAGATGGGTAATTTCAAATTTTAATTTCTATATAAATATGAAGCTGCCTTCTGCTGAATCACACCCCCGGTCCATCAAAGTCAGTATTGCCTACTCAGACTGGCAGAGGCTCTCCGGGGTCTCAAGCTGAGGATTTTCACACCTATTTGCCCGGACCCTTTTTAGTTGGAGATGCCGGGGATTGAACCTGGGACCTTCTGCTTATCAAGCAGATGCTCTACCACTGAGCCACCGTCCCTCTCCATATATATGAAGCTGCCTTCTACTGAATCAGACGCCCGGTCCATCAAAGTCAGTTTTGTCTACTCAGACTGGCAGCGGCTCTCCAGGGTCTCAAGCTGAGGATTTCCACACCTATTTGCCTGGACCCTTTTTAGTTGGAGATGCCGGGGATTGAACCTGGGACCTTCTGCTTACCAAGCAGATGCTCTACCACTGAGCCACCGTCCCTCTCCATATATATGAAGCTGCCTTCTTCTGAATCAGACCCCCGGTCCATCAAAGTCAGTATTGTCTACTCAGACTGGCAGCGGCTCTCCAGGGTCTCAAGCTGACGTTTTCCACACCTATTTGCCTGGACCCTTTTGAGTTGGAGATGCCTGGGATTGAACCTGGGACCTTCTGCTTATCAAGCAGATGTTCTGCCACTGAGCCACAGTTCCTCCCTATTTCTGTCTCTAATTGGCCCTTCCTGGCAACTAAACACCCCTCGCCCCCCCCCCCGGTCTTTCTCTATGTACTGGTTGAGGAAGTTCTGTTTCGCTGAATCTGAAAGTGTGCTTCCACATGAAAGCTTATACCTTGAATAAAGCTTTGTTGGTCTTGAAGTTGCCACAGGACTTAAGCTATGTTGCAGGGTCAGGAGCGGCCAAACTGTGGCTGGGGAGCCACATGCGGCTCTTTCACACATATTTGTGAGGCTTCTTGAAGCCCCCAGCCACCTTGGAGAAGGCACTGGTCTCTTTAAACCACTCCTCCAAGCCAAGCCTTGGAGAATGCATTTAAAGTTGTTTTTTTCCCACCTCTCTCTCCTCCCTTTCTCCTGCATCTATTTGCCTTCCTTCCTTCCTGGCCGCTCTCAAACATCTGACCCTCATGTCTTGTGGCTCTCAAACATCTGATGCTTATTCTACGTGGCTCTTAAGTTAAGCAAGCTTGGGCACCCCCGTTCTCGGTCTACTCCGTGGACGACTTCAGCTGCATTCTGGCAGCTGGGACCCAAACTGAAGAACCCTTTTGATTGCAAGAAGATGCTTCGGCGAGAGCCAGAGAAACACAGACGAGTTTCTGCTTCGTACGAAGACGCAAAGTGCTCGCGAACCGAATCTGCAACACCAGAGAAGTTGAACGACTCCCTCTACTGAAAAGCATTTCACTGAGAGGCTCCGGACAAAGCCCTGGAGAGAAAAATACTAGAAAAATAGCATAATTAGGAGAGCAACATCAGCCATTGCGAGGAAGATTGCTATTCTCCATCAAGGAAAGCAATAACTTTGAGGAATAATCCCCTTAATGAACCACCAAGACGGGGGTTTTGCCTCCCTAATTAAATTAATTTTTTTTTTAAAGTGTCAGGTATCAAACCTCAGTGGTAACGACAAGCTGGAGCGACGCAGTTCCTTCCCAACGTGATTATGTTAACAATGCCGATTTTTAATTTTGGGGAATAAAACAGCTAACAGAGGAGAGAAGCCCATTAAACCATGAGACGGATTGAACCGGACAGTGCCAGAGAACGGGGCTAAGAGGGGACAGATTCTCAGCTACATTACAAAAGCCGTCCAAACCGACTGCAGAATGAAAAACTTTGCCTCTATCTGCCCTCCCATGCAGCTATTTAAGACATAACAGCGTTTTAAGAGCCTGCAAAGTTTAGCTATTATAATCTTCGTCGAGCAATGACCGCTCCTTCCATGCTATTTTAACAGTTCGACTCTTGCGGGGAAAACTCCGTAGGTTTAACACTGCCAAAAAAAAAAAAAAAGTTCCTTCAATCGCACACACATTTATCAGCGACACCGTAATGGGTCCAGATATTAAGTTATATGAATGAAGGTTATGAAACGCTTATCGAGTGGATTGCAGCGATAAGACAGTCGGGGGAACTTCCGAACCGGCCTTGAAAGTTTCAGGAGATGCAAACGAGGAGGGGGAAAAGGTGTTAACGGAAATGGTAGTTCAGTTCTTACGTTCCCATTCCGTATCTCTAAGATCAGAGACACCCAAAGTTTCCCCTACGACAGTCTTCTTCAAAACCCGTGCTGGTGCTTTTAAGAACCGGAATGCACGCTTGACAAAGAAGTTTGAGGGATTGGTCCCAACTCTTGAGCTACTAAATGAAACCAATTCCTCTTGAGAAAACAAAATCGGGAACCTTTTTAATATACGTTAAGGGCAAAAAATAAAAAAAAAATCATACATAAACTGATACCGTTTTTTTTTTTTAATCCCCTCTCGGCAAAGTGGGGTAATACCCAAGACGGATGCCTGAAAGGTTTAAAAATTCATTGGCGCCTCGACAATAAACGCAACCACTGTATTTTACTGTAACGGTATCGATCGCAAAGCGCTTGACTTATCTTGGGAGATAAAACTTATCTTGACCTTGTCAAATAGGAACGCTCTGGATTTTTTTTTAAAAAAAAAACAACAACCCTACGCTAGCCTCTCCTGGGGAGAAAACTACAAATGGAGATAACGCAGAGATGATACAGAACAATATGCGGGTATTAATGTACTAGATGTAAGGGGGAATTTACTTGCAATACCACTCTGCCTCCCACTTTAAACTAACATGGCTGCCATTACTCAGTTAGAAAGACATGTCTCAACAACAACAACAAAATCCCTAACGTGAAGTTCATCATTCTAACTCAAGGAGAAAGCAGGAACCAGAAGGAAAGTTATAGAATCTTAGCCAGTTAAAGAACCAGAAGGGTCATCTAGGCCAGGGCACTCGGCTGCTCCTCCAAGAAAAGACAATTCATGCTCCAGAAGCTCAACAGCGTTCTACTCCTGGTGCAAATGCTAATAAGTCTAGAATAATATCATCTGGGCAGTACCGCTGTAATGTACTGAAGTCGGAGATGTTCAGATGCCAACATGCTTTATTAACGAGTACATCACAAAGACAACATGGCGGGGCCGGGTCCCCTGTTATATACATTTCCAGGAACAACCTTCTTCCTGGTCAGGTCCAATCCTGGCCAGTTAAACTTCCCGCCACTGATCATCATAGACGGCTGCGTTCGTCCCATTCAGGCACCGCCCACAGGTGTGCTGTGCTGTACTTTCCAGGACAAACGCCAGACACAACACTCCTCTCCCCCCCCCCCCAGTTCAAGATACATAGTCTTTCAAATGAGTGGGCGGTCGCTGGTCTCTGAGCGACCGCCGAGGTTCAATCTGGGGAGCTGGGGCTGCTGCCTGGGGTTCTGTAACCGCTGGTTCCTCGCTTTGGGCTGCAGTCAGCAGAGCATTGTCTCGATCCTGCGGCGGTATCTCCCCCGCCCTGTAAGGCTCCTCCGCCAGCGACCCCAGTGAGCTCGGCAGAGTTGTTTCTTGCGGTGGCCCTGTGCTCTCCCCGTTCCCCACTCCCCCTGGCTTTGCCGGTTCCTACGGCAGGGTGCGGCGGTGGAGTTGGTCTATGTGTCTGCGGAGGAGCTGCCCCCCTTCCAATGAGACCTCGTATGAGCGGGACCTGGTGAGTCGCAGCACCCGAGCTGATATCCACTCCAGCCCGCTCGCAAAGTTCTTGGCATAGAACCGGATCCCCCGGAAAGAACCCCCAAGTGGCCTCCCTGGTCTCAGGAGAGCTGCGGAGGTCTGGGGCCTGGTCAGGATGTAACCTATCTAGCCGGGGGGTTAACCGCCTGCCCATGAGTAAGTCAGCAAGGCTTATGTCCGTAGCTGGGTTGGGGTTGATCCTGTTCCCAAACAGGAAGGCGGACAGTCAGTGGGCTCAATCCCCTTGGACTATGCGACCCAGGGCCTCCTTGGTTATGCGAACCATGCACTCCGCTTGGCCGTTAATGGCCGCATGAAAGGAAGCGGACCATATGTGGCGGATGAGGTATCTATTCAGGAATTCCTGGAACTCCCGGGAGGTAAATGTGGTGCCATTGTACGTCACTACAGTGTTAGGAATTCCGTGGGTGCAAAAAAACCCTCCATAAGGCTCTGACTGCGGCCGCGGTGGAAGTAGAAGTGACTGGGATGACCTCCAGCCACTTTGTGTAAGCATCCACTAAGATAAAGAATATTTGCCCCTAGTATGGCCCCACAAAGTCTAAGTGTAGCTGGGACCAGGGCACCCAATTGAATTCCCAGCAGTGAACAGGGGCGCCGGATGGATTCGGCCGGGGCTCTTGACAGGGCGGGCACCTCCTAACCCACCCCTCTATCTCTTCATTTCCGGCCACCATACATAGCTCCACGCCAGAGTTTTCATACGCACTATCCCCGGGTGCGTCTCGTGCAAGGCTTCGAGCACTTGGGGAAGGGACCACCACTCTGCTGCCCCCAAAGAATACACTCTTTGTGTAGAGTTCATCCAGGCAGGAAACAAACGATCTGAATTCAGCACCCAATTTGCCCGTGGGCCAACCCCTCCCCACCCAGTCCAAAACACGTGCAAGGATGCGGTCTCTGCCCATGGACCTGGCTACCTTCACTGCATGGAGGGGCCACTCCGGCAGAGACTCCAAGAGCATCACGTGGTGGGCCGGGGCCGGATCTGGGTCTATCTTTGGCAGCAGCAGGCAGCTGAGGGCATCTGCGTGGCCCATTGCCTTGCCGGGGTGGTAGACGAGCTTGTAGGTGTATGAGTTGAGGAACTCGTTCCATCGCAGGACCCGCTGCGACAGGATCTGCAGCGTCTGGCAGTCTGGGGCGAGTAGGCAGAGCAATGGCTTGTGGTCTGTGGCAATCGTGAAGCACCTACCATACAGGTAGTCACTGAATTTGTATATGCCCGCCACGATTGCCAATGCCTCCTTATCTATTTGGGTGTAGTTGCGCTCAGCCTGGGTCAAATTGCAAAAGTAATAGGCCATGGAGTTGGTGGCCCAGGATGGTGCCCACTCCATAAGGGGAAGCATTGTATGCTAAAAACACAGGAGTCAAAATGGTGGAGTATCTCATTTGAAACCAAGATGTCCTTGACCGCCTGGAAGGCCGCAGCCTGCTTTTCCCCCCAGACCCATAGGGTGATCTTATCTAGGAGTCTGCATAGGGGGTTCGGTTAGGGCTGTTTTGTGGGACAAGAATTAGTGGTAAAAGTTCAGGAGCCCCAAAAAAACTTTGTAGCTCTGCCCTGCAAGTGGGGGTCGGGGCCTGTACTATCGCCCTGGTCTTGTTGGCCGTTGGGTGAATTCCCGCAGCGTCCACCGCAAGCCCCAGGAACTTCACCCTTGGCACCCCAAGTGAGCACTTCTCCCACTTCACCTTGAGACCCACATTCTGGAAACGGCGGAGCACCACTCGAAGGCGGCAGCAGAACTCATCGGCGTCAGGTGCCGCTATCAAAACGTCATCAAAAAAGGGTTGTACTCCGGGAATCCCTTTAAGGAGAGAGTCCATTAAGCTTTGGAAAATTCCCGGAGCCACGCTGACCCCAAATTGTAGCCTCCGCACCCTGAAAGCACCCCGGTGCATAACGATGGTCTGGGCCTCAGCCATTTGCTCATCCACCGAAAGTTGTTGGTATGCTTGGGCCAAATCCAACTTCCCGAAAATCTTGGAAGCGGCCAGAGAGGCGAGGACATGGCTGACCACTGGGATGGGGTATGGGTGGTCCTGTAGTGCTTTATTAATTGTGCATTTGTAGTCTGCACAGATGCGCACGTCATCGTTCGGCTTGACTGGGGTGACTATGGGGGTTTTCCAAGTGGCATGGGAGACGGGCTCTAGCACCCCCTGGGCCACGAGGCGGTCCAGTTCGGCTTCAATTTTTGGCTTAAGTGCAAATGGAACCCGCCGAGCCTTCAGCCTTAAGGGCCTAACCGTGGGGTCCAGCTGCAACGTGATAGGTGGTCCCTTGTACGTTCTCAGAGCCCCATCGAATACTTCTGGGAACTCCCGGCACACTTGGTCAAAATTGTGGGCCTGTTTGTGGTCCGCCCCTACAATTTTGATGCCCAGGGGCTTAATCCAAGCCAATCCCAATAGGGTGGTGAGCCAGCACTTCACCACAAGTATGTCCAGAGCCCCTTTAAAATTTTTGAACTCCACCCTCACTCTGGCCCACCCCATGATCTTCACTGGATTCTTTTGAAAGTCCCGCAATATGAACTCCGCAGTCCGCAGTGCCGGCCAGCTGTGAGGGCAGAGTTTGCTGAGGGTCTCCTCTGAAATAATGGAGATGGAGGATCTCGTGTCCAATTCCATCAGGCAGGGACCCCCCTCGATCAAGATCTGCACTTTGACCTTGTCGGGGGTGCCCTGGGGCAAGTTCATTACCTGGATGCTGTTTGCGGCCGTCGTGTGTGCGTCTGTCAAGTCGTGGTATGTAGACTGGGGCCTCCTGTTGGGTCTGCCCCTGCAAGCTCGGGCAATGTGGCCCATTTTTCCGCAGCTTCTGCAGTCCGCGTTATGGTAGCGGGAGTCTCGGGGCTCGTGTGGGTCCCCACTGCTGGCGCACTTGGTGCTTGGCTTCTTCGCTGCCCGTGATCGGTTTGGTGTTTTCAGCCCGCTGCATGGCTGCTGTCGAAACTGATGTGCCCCTTCCTCGTCGCAGCCATCCAAGATCGAGGCAGTGGCAGCCTGGTTCGCGGAAGGGCTGGTGTGTGTCTGTTCAAAGGCGGTTGCCTGTCGGAGCATTTTCGCAAGGTCGATGTCTTTGTCCTCGTATGCTAACGACTTTCGGCGTATTTTCTCCTCCTGGATGCCAACCACGAATCGGTCCAGCAGGATCTCTTCCAGGTCCCCCATGAAATCGCATCTCAAGGCTAATCCACAGAGCTCAGCAAGATATTCAGCGGCGGACTCAGCTAGTCTCTGCTGTCTCATGTAGAACGCGTGCCTGCATGTGAGACAGCGCCATGTGATTAGTCATCGCCTTGACCAGCTGGTCGCAGGCGGCCCTTGCAAGGGTGGTCAGTGCGATGGGTCACTTCATCAGCTGGATGGTCTCCACCCCGCACGAACTCAGGAAAAGTGCCTTCTTCTCTGCCACTGCCTCCATTTTGTGCAGCTCTATGTAATAGTTGATCTGGTCCGCCCATGATTCCCATAAGTTGGGCCGGGTGACGTCGAATGCCGGTAGGGTTTTTCCGGGAGCAGTAGCCATGACCTTGGCCGCGGAAGCACTAAAGCTCGGATCGCAGGGCTTGTGGGTGGCTGGAGGCTGCTCTCTGCTCACCGGTATCCCACCTTCGTCGCCAGTGTAATGTACTGAAGTCGGAGACGTTCAGATGGCAACATGCTTTATTAGCGAGTACATCACAAAGACAACATGGCGGGGCCGGGTCCCCTGTTATATACATTTCCCGGAACAATCTTCTTCCTGGTCGGGTCCAATCCTGGCCAGTTAAACTTCCCACCACTGATCATCATAGGCGGCTGCATTCGTCCCATCCAGGCACCGCCCACGGATGCGCTGTGCTGTACTTTCCGGGATGAACACCAGACACAACAACCGCCAAGTCGAAAAACGGCGGGCAGAGCGTATGAAATCGTGTGCAACCATCGGACAGCGACACTGACTTTTATTTCATTGGAAAAGAACGGCGCCTTCTCCCAGAGCACCGAGGCCCTGGGATAAGAAACGAACACCTTTTTTTTTGGAGAGGTAATTTTTTCTTTTTTTTAGCCTGGAAGATGAGAGAGATCTTCTGAAATGGTGAGTTGGCGCCAATAAAACAGCAACTGCTTCTATCAGCAAGGTGTCCAAGAGTTTCTGCAACTTCCAGGAGATCTCTGGACGTTCCCTTCTTTCGAACGGACGTAGCCCAACATTTGGATTTCCTACAGTGTCTTCTGCCTTCCTTCTCGAGTCTTCCTCCTTTCCCAGGAAGGTTTCCTTCTACCTAAGCCAAGCAACTGGCAGCGAAACGAATAAATTTGTACCATTTGGCATTCTTCACCACTGCCCAACTGCTATACGTAGCTCTGCTCACTGTACCCCGTTCCATTGTCTGATGAAGTGTGCATACATACGAAGGCTTACATTCTGAATAAAACTTGGTTGGCCTTAAAGGTGTTACTGGACTCCTACTTTTGTTTTATTGCAGAACTGTGGCTTTCTCTTTTTTTTGAAAAGTCGTTGGTGCTTTCGCATGACCCTGCAGATTATCTAAGTGGCTTCCTCCAGGCCTCGTTTGTTTTAAAAAAAAAAATCCACAGAGGAAACAGAGCGGAGCTCGCTGTCTCGAGATCGTGACGTTCACTTCGTAGCATCCAAACTTCTTTGGGACGGAGACTGGCTGTTTTTTAGGTTGTCAAAGGGTTTTTTTTTACAAAAAAGGAAGAGGAAGAAAGGTTCTTAAAGCAAAGTCGGAGTGAACACTCTAAATCTTTCAGCAATTACAAATTACAGATTCAGCTCTAGCAAAGTCAAGCGGGACACGCTTCTATTGCCAACGGGTTTTCTTTTCCCACCCGTCCCCAAAACCGAATGTCACAAGGGCGACCGAACTACGTTTCGAGATCTCAGTGCGTTCTTGCTTCACCGAAAATTCTGTTCATGCCTGTAAAGCACAACGTGTCATCCCACTGCATAGGGGGGGGGGGCAAGAAACAGAGCCAATGTTAAAACGGTGTGAGTCTGCTTACAGATCTTTCACAGTGAACTCCTTTGTAGCCATAATAACTACTTCGCATTTGCTGTTCATTAAACAAGCGTTAATTACACTTGGGTGCAACGTAAATTTAGATCTCGGCGTGCAAAGCATCACCAACAATATTGTATAACTGCTCTGCAAAAACAAAACAAAATATATGAAGCAAATTAGAAGGGGGAGAAAGCGTGCCAGGCAGGAGCACAGAAGGTATCTGGGTTTCTTTGTTTTAATTTTTAAAAATCACATATTTATACAAGCACACGCACTCATGTGCAGGCCAGGGCTCCAACGTACACAACGTTCTTCAAGGCCGCCCCCTTGCATTTGAAGGCAAAGACAGACAGCTTGCCGTGTTAACCCTACAGCTCCCAAAGCGGTTGCAAGAATGTTATGTGGCCACTTTTTCCCACTCGGGGCACCTGAATAAAAAACTGAGCTTTCTCTTGCCCCCTTCGATAGCCCTTCGCTGGCAGAAAGCGCCCAAGGAGAGCCCTGCAATTAGGGGAGCGACAGCGCTTTCCACCGAGTGAAGACGTACAGGTTGAAAAACAACCCTATCCGCGGCCATGGCACAAAAGGAGGAGGCTCCGTTGCTAATTATGCAGGGAACTGAATTTAATTACAGAGAGAACATTAAACGCTTTCCAAAACTGGAGGGGGAGGGGGGGATTTTTTTTTTTTTTTAAGAACAGAATAAAAGCATTCGAAGGCCCATCGGTGCTACAACATTGCCCTCTACTGTTCGAATAATGTACTGCTTTGCACTGGCATGTGAAGAAATGGGGGGGGGAAAGGGTCCCTCGGTTAGAACCGATCTGTCGGAACACCAAGGTTCTTCCCCCCCCCCCCCAGACGCTGCTACTCCCAGCAAAAAAAAAAAAAAACGCAAAACGAAACACATCCCAGATTGCAGTCCTCCTTCCCGCCATATATAGTTTCACCTACCCGGCTTCTCTCATTTTGTGGTATCACCCTACAACCTACAAAAAACCCAAACCCTTGCTCCAGAAAGGAAACCATAGAAAAGCCTCCCCTATGGATTCCTTAGATTTGCATTTCCCTCCAAACTGCTCGCAGCGGTTTATGCTTTCAGGCAGCCGTTTACCCGGGTAGCTTAGAGAGCCAAACCTACCTACTTATGGACTTCCAATGCTCCTATATGCTTTCAGACCACCCTACGAGCCCAGTGGCATCAGGCTGTCTTAGTCATACTGAAACTGGTTTGTTTGTTTTTTAGTAGACTTACGATAAAAAAAAGGCCATTGTAGCACCATGATTCTGCAGATGGTTGCATGAAACAGCTCTTCAGACATTCTTTAATCCAGGGATTTTTTTGTAGCAGGAACTCCTTTGCATATTAGGCCACGCACCCCTGATGTAGCCAATCCTCCTGGAACTTACAGTAGGCCCTGTACGAAGAGCCCTGTAAGGAATTCTAGCAGGACCTCCTTTGCCTATTAGGCCACACACTCCTGATGTAGCCAGTCCTCCTGGAGCTTACAGCAGGCCCTGTACGAAGAGCCCTGTAAGGAATTCTAGGAGGACCTCCTTTGCATATTAGGCCACACACCCCTGATGTAGCCAATCCTCCTGGAGCTTACAGTAGGCCCTGTACGAAGAGCCCTGTAAGGAATTCTAGGAGGACCTCCTTTGCATATTAGGCCACACACCCCTGATGTAGCCAGTCCTCCTGGAGCTTACAGTAGGCCCTGTACGAAGAGCCCTGTAAGGAATTCTAGCAGGACCTCCTTTGCCTATTAGGCCACACACCCCTGATGCAGCCAGTCCTCCTGGAGCTTGCAGGGCTCTTCTTACAGGGCCTACTGTAAGTTCTTGGAGGATTCGCTACATCAGGAGTGCGTGGCCTAATATGCAAAGGAGTCCCTGTTACAAAAAAAAAGCACCCTGCTTTAAATCTCCAAAACTCTTCTCTGACCACGCCGACACCTAGTGGTTAGGAGTGCTGTACACGACCTGAGTTCGATCCCTGGAGGAAGCTGGGTTCATGGAGCCGGCTTAAGGTTGACTTCCATCCTTCCAAGGTCGGTAAAATGAGTCTCCAGCTTGCTGGGGGGGAGGGGAGCGTAGAGGACAGAGGAAAGTGAAGGCAAACCACCCCGTAAAAAGTCTGCCGTGAAAACGTGATGCGACGTCACCCCAGAGTCGGAAACGACTGGTGCTTGCACAGGGGACTACTTTTAACATTTTACTAGGAACTATGATGGGGCTCTCCACCGCAGTGTCCGAGAGTGCCCGCAGACGCCTTTTCTGATGCCCACCAAGAGCTTTTAGGAACGGGGTGTAGACAGGTAGGGCTTTTTGCCCAGCACACTGGAGACTTGAGGGTCTGTGCAAGTTTTTCTTTTAAAATGATGCTTTGGCATCAGCAGCTGCTGCCGCCACAGTGTGAGGTTCCTGGAACTACACAGCATTACTGACTTTAAGCTGTTAGGATAATTTTATGACCGGTTCAGCCTCCTGCGGCGGCCGTTTTCCGACGGCTCTCCGCCATGCCGCATGAGAATTCCAAAGGCGAGTTGGTTTGAAATTAGAGGGAGGGGACGTCTCATTAGCAGCATCAGGGCTTTTATTTCTTTGTGGCAACTTTTACTTGTTTTCATATTTACTGCTGTACTATAACATCATAAGAACATAAGGGAAGCCATGTTGGATCAGGCCAATGGTCCCTCCAGTCCGACACTCTGTGTCACACAGTGGCCAAAACCCAGGTGCCATCAGGAGGTCCACCAGCAGGGCCATAAGAACATAAGAGAAGCCATGTTGGATCAGGTCAGTGGCCCCTCCAGTCCGACACTCTGTCACACAGTGGTCAAAACCATGGTGCCTTCAGGAGGTCCATTAGTGGGGCCATAAGAACGTATGAGAAGCCATATTGGATCAGGCCAATGGTTCATCCATTCCGACACTCTGTGTCACACAGTGGCCAAAACCCAGGTGCCATCAAGAGGTGCACCAGCAGGGCCATAAGAACATAAGAGAAGCCATGTTTTATCAGGCCAATGGCCCGTCCAGTCCAACACTCTGCGTCACATAAGAACATAAGGGAAGCCATGTTGGATCAGGCCAATGGTTCATCCAGTCCGACACTCTGTGTCACACAGTGGCCAAAACCCAGGTGCCATCAGGAGGTCCACCAGCAGGGCCATAAGAACATAAGAGAAGCCATGTTGGATCAGGTCAGTGGCCCCTCCAGTCCGACACTCTGTCACACAGTGGTCAAAACCATGGTGCCTTCAGGAGGTCCATTAGTGGGGCCATAAGAACGTATGAGAAGCCATATTGGATCAGGCCAATGGTTCATCCATTCCGACACTCTGTGTCACACAGTGGCCAAAACCCAGGTGCCATCAAGAGGTGCACCAGCAGGGCCATAAGAACATAAGAGAAGCCATATTTTATCAGGCCAATGGCCCATCCAGTCCAACACTCTGCGTCACATAAGAACATAAGGGAAGCCATGTTGGATCAGGCCAATTGTTCATCCAGTCCGACACTCTGTGTCACACAGTGGCCAAAACCCAGGTGCCATCAGGAGGTCCACCAGCAGGGCCATAAGAACATAAGAGAAGCCATGTTGGATCAGGTCAGTGGCCCCTCCAGTCCAACACTCTGTCACACAGTGGTCAAAACCATGGTGCCTTCAGGAGGTCCACTAGTAGGGCCATAAGAACGTAAGAGAAGCCATGTTGGATCAGGCCAATGGTTCATCCAGTCCGACACTCTGCATCACACAGTGGCCAAAAATCCCAGGTGCCATCAGGAGGTCCACCAATGGGGGCCAGGACACTAGAAGCCCTCCCACTGTTGCCCCCCACTCCAAGCACCAAGAATACAGAGCATCACTGCCCCCAGACAGAGTGATCTGTCTCTCCCTTGTGGCTAAGAGCTACTGATGGACCTCTGCTCCTTATGCTTATCCATCCCCTCTGGAAAACAAAATTCCAGTTGGTTCTGAAATTCCACCCATTCGAAAGAACTGGCAACAAGATTCGTTGAACAGACTTAAGCTAGAAGGCTGGAGGGGCAAAAATCTCATTCCTCTAGTTCTCCAACCTTTAAGGTAAAATTTCAAATGATAAAAATCACGACCCGCTGGTATTTGCTGCTGACTCAACTTCATAAAGTAAGTTCGATCCCCCCCTGCCCTGTCGCACCAGGAAATATACGATCAGAGAAGTGACTTCCTCTGCATATGGTGGTCTTGCCCAACCGTTGCGAAATTTTTGGAAACGGGTTCGTCAGAATTTGGTCTTATTTTGCGATGGCGAAGATTACTGCCTGGCACTGTGCAACCAGACTCTGAGAAAGTTCAGAATAATTTTGTAACAACATTCCCGTTAATGCGAGCTTTTGTTTGAACAGGATATCATTCCAATCAATCCAATTTACAAAGATAAAAGGTAGTCCCCTGTGCAATCCCCAGTCGTTTTCGATTCTGGGGTGACGTCGCTTTCACGTTTTCACAGCAGACTTTTTACGGGGTGGTTTGCCCTTGCCTTCCCCAGTCATCCACACTTCCCCCCCCCCCCCCCAGCAAGCTGGGGACTCATTTTATTGACCTCAGAAGGATGGAAGGCTGAGTCAACCTGGAGCTGGCTACCTGAACCAGCTTCCGCTGGAATCGAACTCAGGTCGTGAGCAGAGGACTCCAACTGAAGTACTGCAGCTTTACCACTCTGCGCCATGGGGCTCTATGTACAAAGATAGGAACTTTTTTATTTTAGTTCTTCCTTGTCCATCTATCTTTTTTTTTTTTCCTTTTGTTGAAGTCTGAATGCATTTATCTTCTGATGGTTTACTAGTAACTTGGATGGGCTAGCGTGATTTTCTTGTATGGAACTTATATGTATTGTATTGTGGTATATAAATATAAATATATATATTTTTAAAAAAATAGCCCTTCTGGAAGCCATCTGTAAGAACATAAAAGAAACCATGTTGGATCAGGCCAATAGCCCATCCAGTCCAACGCTCTGTGTCAAACAGTGGCCAAAAAACCCAAGTGCCATCAGGAGGTCCACCATTGAGGCTAGAAGCCCTCCCACTGTGGCCTCCCAAGCACCAAGAATACAGAGCATCACTGCCCCAGACAGCGAGTTCCAACAATACGCTGTGGCTAATAGCCACTGATGGATATCTGCTCCGTATGTTTATCCAATCCCCTCTTGAAGCTGGCTATGCTTGTGGCCGCCACCACCTCCAGTGGCAGTAAATTCCACGTGTTAATCACCCTTTGGGTAAAGAAGTACTTCCTTTCATCCGTTTTAACCCGACTGCTCAGCAATTTCATTGAATGTCCACGAGTTCTCGTATTGTGAGAAAGGGAGAAAAGGACTTCTTTCTCTACCTTCTCCATCCCACGCATAATCTTGTAAACCTCTATCATGTCACCCCGCAGTCGACGTTTCTCCAAGCTAAAGAGCCCCAAGCATTTTAACCTTTCTTCATAGGGAAAGTGTTCCAACCCGTTAATCATTCTAGTTGCCCTTTTCTGCACTTTTTCCAATGCTATAATATCTTTTTTGAGGTGCGTTGATCAGAATTGCACACAGTACTCCAAATGAGGCCGCACCATCGATTTATACAGGGGCATCGTGATACTGGCTGATTTGTTTTCAGTTCCCTTCCTAATAATTCCCAGCATGGCGTTGGCAATGCTTCCAGCTGCACTACCTACTGTGGCAGTGAACTCCATGTGTGAATTCCTCTTTATGCAATACAGATGAGACTATATGTACTTTGGTCAAATAAAATGAGAAACACGGAAATCTTACTCTCCAACAGATGTGCATGTCAACTTGGCCATAAGTAAACGGCAGCTGCCACCTGGGAATAATCGTACATGTCACAGGCAATGTTCCCTCTAAGCTGAGTTAGTGTGAGCTAGCTCACAGATTTTCAGCCTCCGGTTCACAAGTTTTTGTCTTGGCTCAGGGAAAATGGCCCCAGAGCACACTAATCGATGCAGGAGTTCACAACTTTAATAACAGTAGCTCACAGGGTAGAATTTATGCTCACAAGACTCTGCAACTTAAGAGGAAACCCTGGTCACAGGCAATTGGCTGAGACTGACTTCTGTTGTGAAATTTACGATTACTACAGGCTGTGACGCAATTTTGTGTAGGAGATTCAAACATGGCTTTTCTTCATGTCATCAATGAATGAGCTGTTTGCTTCCTCCTTCTCCTCCCCCCCCCCCGCCCTTCAGAAAGGTTTTAACTTGCCCCACCCTAAAGGCAATGGAGATATCCCTGTGAGGCATAGATGGAACAATATATGGCCCCACTGATGGACCTTCTGATGTCCCCTGGCTTTTTTTTGCCACCGTGGGACACAGAGTGTTGGACTGGAGGGGCAACTGGCCTGATCCAACATGGCTTCTCTTATGTTCTTATGGCCCTGCTGGTGGACCTCCTGATGGCACCTGGGTTTTGGCCACTGTGTGACACAGATTGTTGGACTGGATGGGCCACTGGCCTGATCCAACATGGCTTCTCTTATGTTCTTATGGCCCTACTGGTGGACCTCCCGATGGCACCTGGGTTTCAGCCACTGTGTGACACAGAGTGTTGGATTGGAGGAGACATTGGCCTGATTCAACATGGCTTCTCTTATCTTCTTATGGCCCTGCTGGTGGACCTCCTGATGGCACCTGGGTTTTGGCCACTGTGTGACACAGAGTGTTGGACTGGATGGGCCACTGGCCTGATCCAACATGGCTTCTCTTATGTTCTTATGGCCCTGCTGCTCCCTAAATAGGCTGCATCAACAGAAGTATAACGTCCAGTTCACGTGAAGTGATAGTGTCGCTTTACTCTGCTCTGGTAAGATCTCACCTGGACTTCTGTGTTCAGTTTTGGGTGCCACATTTTAAGAAAGATATAGACAAGCTGGAATGGGTCCAGAGGAGGGCGGCGAAGATGGTGAGGGGTCTGGAGACCATCCTATGAGGAAAGGATGAAGGAGCTGGGCGTGTTTAGCCTGGAGATATATCATAGAATCATAGAGTTGGAAGGGACCTCCAGGGTCATCTAGTCCAAGCCCCTGCACAATGCAGGAAACTCACAAACACCTCCCCCTAAATTCACAGGATCTTCATTGCTGTCAGATGGCCATGTATCCTCTGTTTAAAAACCTCCAAGGAAGGAGAGCCCACCACCTCCCGAGAAAGCCTGTTCCACTGAGGAATCTCTCTAACCGTCAGGAAGTTCTTCCTAATGTTGAGCCAGAAACTCTTTTGATTTAATTTCAACCCACTGGTTCTGGTCCTACCTTCCGGGGCCACAGAAAACAATTCCACACCATCCTCTATATGACAGCCCTTTAAGTACTTGTTGATCATATCACCTCTCAGCTGCCTCCTCTCCAGGCTAAACATCCCCAGATCCTTCAACCTTTCCTCACAGGACTTGGTCTCCAGACCCCTCATCATCTTCGCTGTCCTCCTTTGGACCCGTTCCAGCTTGTCTATATCCTTAAAATGTGGTGCCCAAAACTGAACACAATACTCCAGGTGACGTCTTACCAGAGCAGAGTAAAGCGATACCATCACATCACGTGATTTGGACACTATACTTCTGTTGATACAGCCCAAAATTGCATTTGCCTTTTTAGCTACCGCATCACACTGTTGACTCATGTTCAGCGTATGATCCACTAAGACCCCTAAATCCTTTTCGCACATACTACTGCTAAGACAAGTCTCCCCCATCCTGTAACCATGCATTGGATTTTTCCTACCTAAATGCAGAACTTTACATTTATCCCTGTTAAAATTCATTTTATTGGTTTTAGCCCAGTTTTCCAGCCTGTCGAGGTCACCCTGTATCCTGTTTCTGTCTTCTTCTGTGTTTGCAACCCCTCCCCAATTAGTATCATCTGCAAATTTAATAAGCATTCCCTCTATTCCTTCATCCAAATCATTGATAAAGATGTTGAACAAAACAGGTCCCAGGACAGATCCCTGAGGTGCTCCACTTGTCACTCCTCTCCAAGAGGATGAGGGACCATTCACAAGCACTCTTTGGGTGCGATCCATTTTAAGTATATATATACTTAAAACGTTAGCACTCATTGGTCTTAAAGATGTTTTCTTTCTCCAAGGGGATCCAGGGAACTGAGCAAAGGAAGCTCTGGCTCTTTCCTTCCTTCCCTGGGGGACTGGGGGGAGAGGAGTCTCAGCCAATAGAAGTAAAAGAGGCTTGGCTCGGTAGCTCTATTGTGCGATTGAGAGAGCCTGACAAAGCAAGCTATTCCTCCCCCCCTTCCTCCCCAAGGGAGGAGCCTCAGCCAATGGAGAAAACAGAGGTTTTGCTCTGCAGCTCCTGTGCAATTGAGCAAGCCTTGCAAGGCAAGCTGTTCTGTAGAAGGAAGCAAGATATAGGGAGAAGGAAGCAGATGACAGTCGGTTGCTCAAGGGCCTGACAGGAGCCCTTCGGGGGCCTGATTTGGTCCCTGAACTGCATGTTTGACATCCCTGACCTACTGTCTGGGAAGGTCATGGATTGAACATGGGGCATTCTACATGCAAAGCAGAAGCTCTGCCACTGAGCCATGGAGCACTCTGAGCTCTCCTCCACAGCACTTCTAGATCCAAAAAACATTTTTCCACAAGCAGGGAGGTGAAGCATCTGAGCTGCCTCCTGCAAGCCGAGTAAAGCTCGTAATCAAATGGGAGACTTAGCGTTATTTTAAACGGGTGTTTGATTGTATTGACTTTTAACGTCATTTTGATGAGAGTGTTTAATACGGAGATTGCATAACTTCCTGAGCCTTTCACACAGTATCAGCTAGAAACAAACTAATTAATAGGTTTAAGCAAAATAAAATTTAATTAATAAGCACATACCCAGAACGCAAGATCCTAGCTAAGTATCCTCGCTCCCTAATGAAATTAAACGCAAGTTCAATTTTAAAAGCCTCACCATCTTTTAAAAAAATGAACAGTCAAGGGGAACGGGCTTAACCAAAAGAGTTATCAGTGTCTGAAAAGGTGACCATCCCATTTCAAAGGTATCAAGTACTGTAAAAAGAACAGAACAAGCTTGAGTCCAGTGGCAACTTTAAGACCAACGAAGTTTAATCTGGGTACAAGCCTAAAATTAAATTCTGTTGGTCTTAAAGATGCCACTGAACTCAACCTTTGTTCTGTTGCTTCAGACCCACATGGCTACCCGCCTGAACCTATGAAAATGGAACCATTTTTACTGAAACAGAGAGACAGTAGCGTTGGGTAGAGAGTTCAGTCCTATGTGAAACTGGAACTCCTTTAACTTCCTGGGGGATGGGGGAGGAACATAAAACCAAATTTAAGCTGTGCTTGAATAAAAGCCAATTAGTATCGGGTTTTATTCAGGCAGGGCTATTTTGGTAGCCGAATACAGATCTCTGATTTGCATTCGGCTGAATAAATACCCGAAAAATACCGATATATATCAAGCCTTTGCCCCTACCAAGCACACACATGCATGTGTGTACACGTGAACACCTCTGTTCGCCTCTTCCCTCGGAAACTTCATGGGGTTGCTGCGAGTCACCTTTGACTTGATGGCAAAACCCAACCAACCATGTAAGGGAGATAACACAGCAAAGTCATTCTCTTACTTTTTAATGTTGCACTGCAGTTTCTTTCTGGGATAAACAGCTAGTTACTGGGGAAGGAATTAAGTTCAGTATCCCTCCCCAAAGAATATGATACCTTCTGTGCTAAGACCTCACAAGACAGACATCGGAGACAGCTTCCCCAAGGGGGGGGGGGGGACTTGGAGCAATGCATTGTGAAACCTATGTTTCGATTTTTTGGATCCCAGCAGTGAAACACAGATGTCCAAGTCCTATCTGGATGCTCACATACAGGACATAAATTTAGCCATCTTTCCAGGTCATTTTTTTTTCCCAACGGCTGGTATTCAGAGGTACGCCACTTTTGTACAGGGAGGCTCGCTTTCAAAGGAAGGCACGACACACTTATCAGCTAGTAGTTTACCACGGATGCCCAAACTTTTTGAGCCTGTGGGCACCATTGGAATTCTGCCATAGCACGGTGGGCACAGCGACAAAATGACCGCCACAGGAGGCGGAGCCAAGCACAAAATGCTGCAGCTTCAGTCACACAGAAAAGAACATTGTGGTATTGCAGCAGTTGCTGCTGAAGCAACATTTTTTAAAATCTGCACAGCCAATCAAATGTCCAATGATCAAGAAACGTCGACTGACAGGCGGCATGATAGAGGTTTCCAAGATTATGCATGGGATAGAAGTCCTTTTCTCCCTTTCTCACAATACAAGAACGCGCGGGCATTCAATGAAATTGCTGAGCAGTCGGGTTAGAACAGATAAAAGGAGGTGCTTCTTCACCCAAAGAGTGAATAACACGTGGAATTCACTGCCACAAAAGGTGGCGGCGGCTACAAGCATAGCAAGCTTCAATATGTTGGATCAACATACGGAGCAGAGGTCCATCAGTGGCTATTAGCCACAGCATATTATTGGAACTGTCTGGGGCAGTGATGCTCTGTATTCTTGATGCTTGGGGGGGCAAAGCGGAAGGGCTTCTAGCCCCACTTGTGAACCTCCTTTTTTTGCCGCTGTGTGACACAGAGTATTGGACTGGATGGGCCATTGGTCTGATCCAACATGGCTTCTCTTATGTTCTTGCCTTGGAAACCCAATGGAGTTGCTGTAAGTTGGTTGTGACATGATGCCACTTTCTGACACCAGTATTCATGCCAACGTATTAATGGAACTCCCTGTCTGGGGCAGTGATGCTCAGTATTCATGGTGCTTTGAGGGGGGAACAGTGGGAGGGCTTCTAGTGTCCTGGCCCCACTGATGGACCTTCAGATGGCACCTGGCTTTTTTGGCCACTGTGTGACACAGAGTGTTGGACTGGATGGGCCATTGGCCTGATCCAACATGGCTTCTCTTCTGTTCTTATGTGACACAGAGTGTTGGACTGGATGGGCCATTGGCCTGATCCAACATGGCTTCTCTTATGTTCTTATGTGACACAGAGTGTTGGACTGGATGGGCGACTGGCCTGATCCAACATGGGTTTTCTTATGTTCTTATGTGACACAGAGTGTTGGACTGGATGGGCCATTGGCCTGATCCAACATGGCTTCTCTTATGTTCCTACGTTCTAATCAGAAGAAGAAGGGAGAAGGTGAAGAATTACGTGCCAGGCATACAGTGGCAGGGAGAAGGTGAAGAATTACGTGCCAGGCATACAGTGGCAGGATTTCAGCCGGGGCCGCCAGCAAACCATAACGCTGGCATGATTTCACACCTCCTCACTGCTTAAAATATTTATATATATATAGATACTATAATCTAAGCACCCAAGTGACTCTGCAATGCCAGACCAAGAGCGTGAAATAAGATTTAGAACTGGAGTAACCATAAGGACTCGCACCAAGTTGGAAAACGAATGCAAATAATCACGGAATCTTCGAAGGGAACCTCGCTAATAATTTAACTCTGGTTCGGAAAAAACCCTCTATGCCTAAGTCATCGCCCTTGAAGAAATCTCTCGGACTCTTCTCTGAAAGTCTGCAAAGGTCATTCCAGAATTTCCAACTGGGGGTTCTTGAATTGCACGCGTGTCTTCCGTTCACATTTATCCCAATCTACATTATTCCCATAATTCTCCAAATTCTCAGGGGATTGCACAAAGCAGGAGTCAAGTAAAACATTGCAACAGACTCTCTTTTATTGCACGTCACTTCGGGGATACCTAACGGGTTTCGTACATGGACATCAATCTTCTTGATATCACCTTTCGTTGTTGTTTCAGCACAATCAAACACCAGACCCCAACTCATGATTCTGTTACTCTGCTAAAAAATACATTTCCATGACTCTGCATACTAACTCACTGCTCACTTTCTCTGTATTTAGGACTGCTTGCCATTCCTGTATGATGAAGTGTGCTTAGAGCACACGAAATCTTCCATTCTGAATAAAACGTGGTTGGTCTTAAAGGTGCTGCTTTAACATGATTAACATGTGGAATTCACTGCCACAGAAGGTGGTGGTGGCTACAAGCATGGACAGCTTCAAGAGGGGAATGGTTAAGCATATGGAGCAGCGGTCCATCAGTGGCTATTAGCCACAGCTTATTGTTGGAACCATCTGGGAAAGTGATGTTCTGTATTCTGGTGCTTGGGGGGGGGGGGCAAAGTGGAAGGGCTTCTAGCCCCACTGGTGGACCTCTTGATGGCACTTGGGCCACCAGCCTGATCCAACATGGCTTCTCTTATGTGACACAGAGTGTTGGACTGGATGGGCCACTGGCCTAATCCAACATGGCTTCTCTTATGTTCTTATGTGACACAGAGTGTTGGACTGGATGGGCCATTGGCCTGATCCAACATGGCTTCTCTTATGTTCTTATGTGACACAGAGTGTTGGACTGGATGGGCCACTGGCCTGATCCAACATGGCTTCTCTTATGTGACACAGAGTGTTGGACTGGATGGGCCACTGGCCTGATCCAACATGGCTTCTCTTATGTTCTTATGTGACACAGAGTGTGGGACTGGATGGGCCACTGGCCTGATCCAACATGGCTTCTCTTATGTGACACAGAGTGTTGGACTGGATGGGCCACTGGCCTGATCCAACATGGCTTCTCTTATGTTCTTAAGTTCTTACTTGACTCCTGCTCCGTTCTACTGCTTCCGACGAACACAGCTGCCCATCTGGATCTATCTACATGGATTGTATAAACTCATTGGAAAGGCCTATCAACAGATACCAAACAGAGCTTCCTCATATGGAAGAAATATACCTCTGAATAGCAAGTGGTAAGGAAACAAGAGAAGGACATCTTCATGCCCTGAATGCGAGTGCAAGAAATATCTACGTGGCTGCCCACAGTGATAAATGAATGTTTGTGACCCCCCCCCCCCCCCTTGAGCAATTCTTTATCTTCCTTCTTTAGAATGATCTTCAAAGAGCTGAAACACCGAAAGCTGATATAAAGCAGCAACTAAGAGTCAGAGGCAATGGCAATCCTCCTCTGAACACCTTTTTGCCTTGAAAACCATACCGAGCCAGTTCGGCGTAGTGGTTAAGTGCGCGGACTCTTATCCAGGAGAACCGGGTTTGATTCCCCACTCCTCCACCTGCAGCTGCCGGAATGGCCTTGGGTTAGCCACAGCTCTCGCAGAGCTGTCCTTGAAAGGGCAGCTGCTGTGAGAGCCCTCTCAGTCCCACCCACCTCACAGGGTGTCTGTTGTGGGGGAAGAAGATAAAGGAGATTGTAAGCCGCTCTGAGACTCTGATTCAGAGAGGAGGGCAGGGTATAAATCTACCGTCGTCTTCTTCATGTGCAAGCGATGCTGTGGGCGTTTATTTAAAATTTATTCTTGAAAATGTTTATAGCCTGCTTTTTCTCCCAATCGATGCAGATCAACACGGAACCCTCTAAAGTACAACTTAAAAGGGGCTATTAAAATTTAGCGTGTTCCCTATCACCCCATGCTGTTCAAATACTCTTTTTTCCCCACACTGAAAACCCAGGCGATAGGATTCTCAAAACTCATGTATTTTTAACAATTCAGTTTACCTCTACAGTGCCCTGTCCGACTCGTACACAAAGAACATCCATTCTACTGTTCGCCCAATGCCACTTTTTACCACCCAAGACACCGACGGAAAAGTTACACTCTTCCAAGCTAACCGTGGCTTTAAGGGACACAGCGCAAAAAAAGAAAGACTCTTTAACGAACGCTTTCAGGTGCCCTTACACAAAACCAAGCATTGCTTTGTTTCGTATTTAATTTGCAATAGGATACCCGGCAGCTTAGCTAAAAGAGCTTTTTTGGCCAGCGAGGAGACGCCTGCTGTGTTGGGCTCCGTACGGAGGCAACAACTCGATTGGAGGCCAAATCCTCCAAGAAGCGTCGCCTTCCCCTTTAAAGTTAATCTGAGCACACCGGACTCGAGAGGAAATGAAAGGTGAGTTGCTCTCCCTTCCGACGGACCCTGAGACTTCCTGAGCGCCGCCCGATTGGTCAAAATATGCCATTTCCTCCTTGCTATTCCCAATTGTGTCTGTCAGACAGAATTAGTGTGGCACGCATACAGAGGGAGATGGGAGGGGGGGGAAACAAAAAGAGGCTAATGTGTCGACGCAAAGGCTAAGCGTACGTGGAAAAGCTAACACCGGAGAAATCACTTTACACAAAATAAGCACTCTTGTAAACCGTTATTATCCCAAAAAAATGAGCTTTTTGCAATATTTAAAACTGCAAAGCTGGCTTGACACTGAACGCAAGCCAAAAGAGAGAGAACAAACACATTTCTCTAAAGCAGGGGTGGCCAAACTTGCTTAATGCAAGAGCCACACAGAATAAACATCAGATGCTTGAGAGCCACGAGACTTGAATGTCAGACGTTTGAGAGTAGGCAGGCAGGCAGGGAAAGATGGAGGAGGGAGAGAGAGGTGGAAAGAAAGCAACTTTAAATGCATTCTTCGAGCCACCAGCTGGCTTGGCTTGGAGAGGTGATTTAAAGAGGCAAATGCCTTCTCTGCAGTGGCTGATGGGGTGGGGTGGGGGCTTCAAGAGCCACATAATGTGTGTGAAAGAGTGGCATGTGACTCCTGAACCATAGTTTGGCCATCCCTTCTTATGGCCTTCTATTAGACCTCCTGATGACCCCTGGGTTTTAGTCTTTGTGTGACACAGAGTGTTGGACAGGATGGGCCACTGGCCTGATCCAACATGGCTTCTCTTAGTTCTTATGGCCCTGCTATTAGACCTCCTGATGGTCCCTGGGTTTTGGTGCCTTTGTGCGACACAGAGTGTTGGACTGGATGAGCCAATGGCCTGATACAACATGGCTTCTCTTATGTTCTTATGGTCCTGCTGGTGGACCTCCTCATGGCACCTGGGTGTTGGCCACTGTGTGACACAGAGAGTTGGATTAGATGGGCCAATAGCTTGATCCAACATGGCTTCTCTTATGTTCTAATGGCCCTGCTATTAGACCTCTTGATGGCACCTGGGTTTTAGCCTTCGTGTGACAGAGTGTTGGACTGGGTGGGCCACTGGCCTGATTCAACATGGCTTCTCTTATGTTCTTATGGCCCTACTATTAGACCTCCTGATGGCACCTGGGTTTTGGCCACCATGCAGCACAGAGTGTTGGACTGGATGGGCCAATGGCCTGATACAACATGGCTTCTCTTATGTTCTTACGGGCCCGCTGGTGGAACTCCAGATGGCACCTGGGGTTTGGCTTCTGTGTGACACGGACTGGATGGGCCACTGGCCTGATCCAACATGGCTTCTCTTATGTTCTTATGGCCCTGCTATTAGACCTCCTTATGGCACCTGGGTTTTGGCCTTCGTGTGACACAGAGTGTTGGAATGGATGGGCTATTTTGGTGCCAGTTTGGTGTAGTGGTTAAGTGTGTGGACTCTTATCTGGGAGAACCGGGTTTGATTCCCCACTCCTCCACTCGCACCTGCTGGAATGGCCTTGGGTTAGCCATAGCTCTGGCAGCGGTTGTTCTTGAAAGGGCAGCTGCTGTGAGAGTCCTCTCCAGCTCCACCCACCTCACAGGGTGTCTGTTGTGGGGGAGGAAGGTAAAGGAGATTGTGAGCCGCTCTGAGACTCTTCGGAGTGGAGGGCAGGATATAAATCCAATATCTTCTTCTTCTTCTGATTCAACATGGCTTCTTATGGCCCTATTAGACCTCCTGATGCCCTGGGAATTCTGCTACTTGCCCTCCAAATTCTGAACAGCACACTGAGCCCACGTCTTCCAAAAATGGAAAACACAGCATAGGTTTTAGGATTGCTTTGCTTAATTGACGTAGTGCAGATTCTGCTGCCTTTAGAGGTTTCTATCCCACATTTACAAAGGGAGGCTCTTTGTTTGTGCTTTATTTTTCGCTGCCAAGTCATAGCTAACTCGTGGCAACCCCACAAGAGTTCACAGACGAGACATTCACAGGCAGCTTATTGTTGCCTGCCTTTGTGTCACGAACCTGGTATTCCTTGGTGGTCTCCTCTTAAAATACTAGCCAGAACTGACCCTGCTGAACTTCCGAGATCTGACAAGATCAGTCTTGGTGTTCATTAAAACACTGGAGGGGCTATTTTTGTTGAAGCGCAGATCAGGGGCTCAGGACCAGGGGTGGAATTCTAGCAGGAGCTCCTTTGCATATTAGGCCACATACCCCTGAAGGAGCCAATCCTCCAAAAGCTTACTAGGCTCGTTTTTGTAAGATCTTGGAGGATTGGCTACATCAGGGGTGTGTGGCCTAATATGCAAAGGAGCCCCTGCTAGAATTCTACCCCTGCTCGGGACTGATGACGTATACAGAACGACAGATTGAAGGGAATGAAAAAAAAAACCAGTGAGCTTTTCCTACCAAAATAAGCAAGCAGTTGCTACATTTTTTCAATCGCCTGATTTTCTCCTTGCTCTGGTTGGCAGCTGCCGACGGATCCTTCAGTAGGCTTTCTGAACATCGAGGACAAAAATATACTTCCACTGGGCAATAGTACGATCTGCCTAGAGTTTCGCTGGGATTCTGGGTGAACAGGAGCTCCGTAAGAGCTCCAACACAGGACAAGGGGTTCCCTGTGGATGGTGCCTATTAACCTAATTTGAAACGTATGAATTCTGGAGTGGAACCACTCCTGATGCTCCCGATGTAATCAGATCCTCAAGCTGTACACAGCGCGGGAAGCTGAGAGGCCGCTGAATAAAGCAAAACATTGTCGAGAAGAGAAAAAAGAGTAAAATGACATGACAACTCAAGCCAAGGAGGTCTTGCGGGTTTTTTTTAAGTTTTCCTGAAATATGTACATTAAGAAATTTGAATCATTAGCCCCGAATATACAGTTAATGGGCTCCTTTTACTTGGGCGGGGGGGGGGGGGTAATTTGTCTGATTTTGTTCTCCTTTTGCCCCAACGACGGCAAAGCTAACATTGCCATTTATATTTCAACGGCGGGCTACCTCCTTGGCGGCAAAAGATTTAGGATTTAATTAGTGGCATTATTTACCAAGGAACAATCCGCCCACCCCCCACTCCAACAGGCGACCGAACTGAAAATTAAACCCTTTCTCTGAAATCTTTTTTTTTTTTTAAAGCAGTCCGACGCATTAATCAGGCGATTTCCACTTAAAACTTTTAAAATACCGTACCTAAAAACACACACACGGAAACAAAACCACGCCACCGCCACCTTCCCATAAAAACATTCCTCCAATCCATCACAAAGACAAACTTTCAACCCAGCGCCTAATTTATTTTCTAGGTATTTACAATCGCGTTTCAGTTTGGAGACCGGTGCCATAGCGGGACGCATCCCTGATGTACTTTGCTGCGGGCCTGTTTCAAACCAAGATGAATGGGCTGAGTTTTCTCTAGAATAGGAGGCAATCTAACTTCATCGTATAACTTACACTTCAGAAAAACATAACCGTCCAATCCAGGAGCCCGCAATGTGGTACCATGGCACCCACAAAAAGCCAGTTTGGTGTAATGGTTAAGGTGTGCGGACTCTTATCTGGGAGAACCGGGTTTGATTCCCCACTCCTTTACTTGCACCTGCTGGAAGGGCCTTGGGTCAGCCATAGCTCTGGCACGAGTTGTCCTTGAAAGGGCAGCTGCTGAGAGAGCCCTCTCAGCCCCACCCACCTCACATTGTGTATATTGTGGGGGGGGGAGAGAAGATATAGGAGATTGTAAGCCGCTCTGAGACTCTGATTCAGAGAGAAGGGCGGGGTATAAATCTGCAAATCTTTTCTGCAGCTCACCAGGCATTTTTAGGAAGGGGAGGGGGGGCAGACAGATCTTTTGCTCAGCAAGGCTTCTGATTTGTCTATTGGAGATTTGCTCAGCTGTGCAGATTTCTTAAAACGTTGCTGTAGCAGAAGCTGGAGAAGACTCTTGAGAGTCCCTTGGACTGCAAAAAGATCAAATCAGTCAGTCCTCAGGGAAATGAACCCCGACTGTTCCCTGGAAGGTCAGATGCTGAAGCTGAAGCTCAAATACCTTGGCCACCCAATGAGAAAGGAGCACTCCTTGGAGAAGACCCTGATGCTGGGAAAGACAGAAGGCAAAAGAAGAAGGGGACGGCAATATATGAGATGGCTGGACAGCATTACTGATGGGTGGAATTCTAGCAGGAGCTCCTTTGCATATTAGGCCACACACCCTGGGTGTAGCCAGTCCTCTAAGCGCTTACAAAAAAGAGCCTTGTAAGCTCTTAGAGGATTGGCTACATCAGGGTGGTGTGGCCTAATACGCAAAGGAGCTCCTGCAGAATTCCACCCTTGGTTACTGATGTAACTAATGTGAATTTGAGCAGACTTCGGAGGATAGTGGAAGACAGGAGGGCCTGGCATGACTTGGTCCAGGGGGTTGCAAAGAGTCGGACTCGACTGTGCAACTGAACAGCAGCAGAAGCTGCCAGCATGGCATGAGGATCTACACTGAGTTCCTCGAGTTGCGACAATCGTTCTGTGGCTGGCTCCGCCTCCTCCGGCAGCCATTTTGTGGCTGTGCCAGCCACGCCGGATCCGAATTCCAAATCTGTCCCCGCAGGATCAAAAAAGGTTGGGGCCCCAACCTGGATAACCCCGTCTCGTCAGATCTTGGAGGCTAAGCAGGCCCGGCCCTGGCAAGTACTTGGATGGGAGACCCCCTCGGAATACCAGGACCGGGAGGCAGAGGCAGGCTGAACCAAGCCACTTCTCCGAACATCCTCCATGCCCCAGTAGGGGTTGCTAGAAGCTGCTACAATTTCCAGGCATGCATAAAGTACCAAAAAAAAATTGGGGGATCCCTGATCTAATCAATATTCTTGCAATATATTCCTTGATAACTGCATTGAAAAGGATGCTGGGGGAAAATCCAAGGGCACCTTTAAGACACCCGAAGTTTTATTCAGAACGTAAGCTTTCATCTGAAGAAGTGTGCTTTTAGCACACGAAAGCATACGTTCTGAATTGAACTTGGTTGGTCTTAAAGGTGCCACTTGACTCCTACTTTGTTCTGCTGGGGGGAAATGTTATGAGTATTCTCTCAACAGCCCCCAGATCTATATTCTATAGCAGGGGCCGCCAAACTGCGTCTTGGGAGCCACATGTGGCTCTTTCACACATATTGTGCGGCTCTCGAAGCCCCCACCACCCTGGCGGCCGGCTTGGAGAAGGCAAGTCTCTCTCTAAACCCCTGCTCTAAGCCAAACCAGCTGGCGGCTTGGAAAATGCATTTAAAGTCGCTTTCTTTCCACCTCTCCCTTCCTCCTCCATCTATTTGCCCGCCTGCTTTCCTTTGTCTTGTGGCTTTCAGAGAGCTGACATTCACGCCTCGCAGCTCTCAAACATCTGACAGTTTTTCTACGAGGCTCTTGCATTAAGCAAGCCTGGCCTCCCCTGTTCTATAGAAAAACCGGTTTTGTCTGCTACTGAACAGAAGCTGGGGTTTGTTCTTTTTTACTGCATCTTTGTTCTGCTTGCCTGTTCTCTTCCGTTTGAAACCTGCCTTTCTTTACTGGCTCTGCCTCCCGCCCCCAGCATCCTCTGTTTCTCAAGCTTGGCTGCCTTTCTCATTTTGTCCGCTGTCGCTTCTCTCCTTGCTAGGCCGATGCGCGCATGGAAGTCCGCTCCTGCAAAAGCAATCAGTGTCTGGCACTCGACACCTGGAATGCCGGCAAAGGGGGGGCGGGGAGGCTTGATGCGAACTTGTGCGGAACTTAACGATCGGGCTCCTAGCTGGAAAGACCAGGGAGATGGGAGGTGGTTCGAAAAGTGTCGGCTGTACGGTTCCCAGCGGCAGACCTGAGGCTGATGGCCCCCCCGGAGCAGGGGTGGCCAAACTGCAGCTCGGGAGCCAACATGTGGCTCATTCGTACATATTGTGCGGCTGACAAAGCCCCCAATTGCCCTGTTGGCTGGCTTGAAGAAGACGTTTGCCTCTTTAAATCACTTCTCCAAGCCTAGTCAGCCAGCAGCTTGGAGAATGCATTTAAATTTAAAGTTGCTTTCTTTCCACATCTCCCCCCTCCATCTCTTTTTCTTCCTTCCTTCTTCCAAGGGAGGGACTGTGGCTCAGGGGCAGAGCATCTGCTTGGTAAGCAGAAGGTCCCAGGTTCAATCCCCGCCATCTCCAACTAAAAAGGGTCCAGGCAAGTAGGCGTGAAAAACCTCAGCTGGAGAACCTGGAGAGCCGCTGCCAGTCTGAGTAGACAAGACTGACTTTGATGGACGAGGGTCTGATTCAGTATAAGGCAGCTTCATATGTTCACAAGTGGTCCATCAAGTCCAGCATCCTGTCTCACACCCTGGCCAAACATTTGCCCTTGAGACTATTTACTTCAACGGGGAGGGATGGTGGCTCAGTGGCAGAGCATCTGCTTGGTAAGCAGAAGGTCCCAGGTTCAATCCCCAGCATCTCCAACTAAAAAGGATCCAGGTAAGTAGGCGTGAAAAGCCTCAGCTGGAGACCCTGGAGAGCCGCTGCCAGTCTGAGGAGACATCTAAGTGTGACACTCCAGCCATGCAGACCCCCTCCCATCTCTCTCTTCCACCATCTTTTTGCTGCCCTCCAGTCCCAGCCTCTGCTTCAGTCATAGCTTCCTAGCTCTTCTGCTTTTCAAAATCACTATGCACTCCAGTTTCTCTGGACTTATGGAGTCAGTTTGGTGTAGTGGTTAAATGTGCGAACTCTTATCTGGGAGAACCGGGTTTGATTCCCCACTCCTCCACTTGCTCCTGTTGGTATGGCCTTGGATCAGTCATAGCTCTGGCAGAGGTTGTCCTTGAAAGGGCAGCTGCTGTGAGAGCCCTCTCAGCCCCACCCACCTCACAGGGTGTCTGTTGTGGGAGGAGAAGACATAGGAGACTGTAAGCTGCTCTGAGACTGATTCAGAGAGAAGGGTGGGGTATAAATCTGCAATTCTTCTTCTTCTCATACCCAGGGCTTTTTTGGTAGCAGGAACTCCTTTGCATATTAGGCCACACACCCCTGATGCAGCCAATCCTCCAAGAGCTTACAGCAGGCTCTGTACGAAGAGCCCTGTAAGGAATTCTAGCAGGAGCTCCTTTGCCTATTAGGCCACACACCCCTGATGGAGCCAATCCTCCTGGAGCTGACAGTAGGCCCTGTACGAAGAGCCCTGTAAGGAATTCTAGCAGGAGCTCCTTTGCCTATTAGGCCACACACCCCTGATGGAGCCAATCCTCCTGGAGCTGACAGTAGGCCCTGTACGAAGAGCCCTGTAAGGAATTCTAGCAGGACCTCCTTTGCATATTAGGCCACACACCCCTGATGCAGCCAATCCTCCAAGAGCTTACAGCAGGGGTCCCCAACCCCTGGGCCGCAGACCGGTACCAGTCTGTGTCCTGTTAGCAACCGGGCCGCGAGTTGTATACTTATTTTATTATATATTACAATGTCGTAATAAGAAGATGACAACGAAGACATTGGATTTATATCCTGCCCTTCACTCTGAATCTCAGAGGGGCTCACAATCTGCTTTCTCTCCTTCCCCCACAACAGACACCCTGTGAGGTAGATGGGGCTGAGAGAGCTCTCCCCAGAAGCTGCTCTTTCAAGGACAACTCTTGCGAGAGATATGGCTGACCCAAGGCCATCCCAGCAGCTGCAAGTAGAGGGGTGGGAAATCAAACCCGGTTCTCCCAGATATGAGTCCGAACATTTAACCACCACACCAAAATAAAGAGCACAAGTGTATCATCCTGAAACCATCCCCCCCGCCCACGGTCTGTGGAAATATTGTCTTCCACAAAACCGGTCTCTAGTGCCAAAAAGGTTGGGGACCTCTGGCTTACAGGGCTTTTCGTACAGGGCCTTCTGCAAGCTCCAGGAGGATTGGCTACGTCAGCGGCGTGTGGCTTCATATGCAAACCAGTTCCTGCTACAAAAAAAGTCCTTATCATACGTACTGCATTCAAAGACACGATTGCTTCTTTTCATTTTTCTCTTCCGTCTGAAGAGATCTCACACAATTTGACTGCAATGTTTTGTCCTGCTGTAATGTGCCTTCAGTCAGAGTGAATAAGGCGGGCTACAAATGAAGCAAACAATAAAATCCACCCCCTGTTCATCTCACTCTGTCACTGTCTCTCACCATCTCAAGCACCCCTTCTGGAATTCTGCAACATCACAGAAATTCAGCCAATGGCTAGGGAGGGTCAGCCAGTAACAGGTCAATGGGTATTGGCAGGACCTTTTTTTGTAGCAGGAACTCCTTTGCATATTAGGTCAAGGCCCACTGATGTAGCCAATCCTCCTGGAGCTTACAGTAGGCCCTGTACGAAGAGCCCTGTAAGGAATTCTAGCAGGACCTCCTTTGCCTATTAGGCCACACACCCCTGATGTAGCCAATCCCCCTGGAGCTCTCAGTAGGCCCTGTACAAAGAGCCTTGTAAGGAATTCTAGCAGGACCTCCTTTGCCTATTAGGCCACACACCCCTGATGTAGCCAGTCCTCCTGGAGCTCTCAGTAGGCCCTGTACGAATTCTAGCAAGACCTCCTTTGCCTATTAGGCCACACACCCCTGATGTAGCCAATCCCCCTGGAGCTCTCAGTAGGCCCTGTAAGAAAAGCCCTGTAAGGAATTCTAGCAGGACCTCCTTTGCCTATCAGGCCACACACCCCTGATGTAGCCAGTCCTCCTGGAGCTCTCAGTAGGCCCTGTACGAATTCTAGCAAGACCTCCTTTGCCTATTAGGCCAAACCCCCCTGATGTAGCCAATCCTCCTGGAGCTCTCAGTAGGCCCTGTACGAAGAGCCCTGTAAGGAATTCTAGCAAGACCTCCTTTGCCTATTATGCCACACCCCCCTGATGTAGCCAATCCTCCTGGAGCTTACAGCAGGTCCTGTACGAAGTGCCCTGTAAGGAATTCTAGCAGGACCTCCTTTGCCTATTAGGCCACACACCCCTGATCTACCCAAACCTCCTGGAGCTTGCAGCAGGCCCTGTACGAAGAGCCCTGTAAGGAATTCTAGCAGGACCTCCTTTGCCTATTAGGCCACACACCCCTGATGTAGCCAGTCCTCCTGGAGCTCTCAGTAGGCCCTGTACGAAGAGCCCTGTAAGGAATTCTAGCAAGACCTCCTTTGCCTATTATGCCACACCCCCCTGATGTAGCCAATCCTCCTGGAGCTTACAGCAGGTCCTGTACGAAGTGCCCTGTAAGGAATTCTAGCAGGACCTCCTTTGCCTATTAGGCCACACACCCCTGATCTACCCAAACCTCCTGGAGCTTGCAGCAGGCCCTGTACGAAGAGCCCTGTAAGGAATTCTAGCAGGACCTCCTTTGCCTATTAGGCCACACACCCCTGATGTAGCCAATTCTCCTGGAGCTCTCAGTAGGCCTTTTACTAAGAGCCCTGTAAGCTCTTGGAGGATTGGCTACATCAGAGGGGTGTGGCCTAATATGCAAAGGAGTCCCTGCTGGAAAAAAGCCCTGAGGGTCAGCCAGTCAGGGTTTTGTCTCGCTTTCTGTATAAGCTGCACAAACTACAAAAATGGCAAGAAGTGCAATTTGTGTGTGTGCCTATACCTGGCAACCTCTGGCGACCCCTACCGGGAGGATGTTCAGAGAAGTGGCTTGCTATTGCCTGCCTTTGCCTCCCAACCCAGGTATTTTATGGAGATTTCCCATCCCGATACTTGCCAGGGTTGCCCCTGTTTAGCTTCCGGGATCTGATGAGATCTGGCTAGCCCAGGCTATCCTGGTCAGGGCCAAAAGTACATTTTTTTTTTTTTTGACAAATCAGCAAATCATTTTTTTATCCTGCCCCTTCTCAAAGGTGCCTGGGATGATGCACACATTTCTCCATTTGATCCTCACACTGATCCTGGATGAACATATGAAGCTGCCTTCTACTGAACCAGACCCTCGGTCCATCAAAGTCAGTCTTGTCTTCTCAGATTGGCAGCAGATCTCCAAGTCTCAAGCTGAGGTTTTCAATGCCTATTTGCCTGGACCCTTTTTAGTTGGAGATGCCGAGGATTGAACCTGGGACTTCTGCTTACCAAGCAGATGCTCTACCACTGAGCCACCGTCCCTTCCGATAAGTCAGGCTGAGAGAAGGTTAGAGAAGGTAGAGCAAGAAGTCCTTTTCTCCCTTTCTCACAATAAAAGAACTCGTGGGCGCTCAATGACATTGCTGAGCAGTTGGGTTAGAATGGATAAAAGAAAGTACTTCTTCACCCAAAGGGTGATTAATAGATGGAATTCACTGCCACAGGAGGTGGTGGCGACTACAAGCATAGCCAGCTTCAAGAGAGGATTGGATAAACATCTGGAGCAGAGGTCCATCAGTGGCTATTAGCTACAGCAGGGGTGGCCAACGGTAGCTCTCCAGATGTTTTTTGCCTACAACTCCCATCAGCCCCAGCCATTGGCCAAGCTGGCTGGGGCTGATGGGAGTTGTAGGCAAAAAACATCAGGAGAGCTACCATTGGCCACCCTTGACCTTCAGGGTAGAGATGGAACTCTCTGTCGGGGCAGTGATGCTCTGTATTCTTGGTGCTTGGGGGGCAGTAGTGGGAGGCCTTCTGGAGTCCTGGCCCCACTGATGGACCTCCTGAAGGCACCTGGGTGTTTTGGCCACTGTGTGACACAGAGTGTTGGACTGGATAGGCCATTGGCCTAATCCAACATGGCTTCTCTTATGTTCTTATGTGACACAGAGTGTTAGACTGAATGGGCCACTGGCCTGATCCAACATGGCTTCTCTTATGTTCTTATGTGACACAGAGTGTTGGACTGGATGGGCCATTGGCCTGATCCAACATGGCTTCTCTTATGTTCTTATGTGACACAGAGTGTTGGACTGGATGGGCCATTGGCCTGATCCAACATGGCTTCTCTTATGTTCTTATGTGACACAGAGTGTTGGAGTGGACAATGGAGTGGCCATTGACCTGATCCAACATGGATTCTCTTGTGTTCCTATGGCCCTACTGTTGGACCTCCTGATGGCCTCTGGGTTTTGACCCCTGTGTGACACAGTGTTAAGACTGGATGGGTCATTGGCCTGATCCAACATGACTTCTCTTATGTTCTTATGGCCTTGCTGGTGGACCTTTTCATTTCATCAGCAGTGGGAAGCCTTCTAGTGCCCTGGCCCCACTGATGGACCTGCTGACGGCACCTGGTTATTTTGGACCCTGCATGACAAGAGTGTTGGACTGGATGGGCCACTGGCTTGATCCAACATGGCTTCTCTTATGTTCTTATGTACCGACTATATCAGGGGTGGCCAAACTGTGGCTTTTACACATATTGTGCGGCTCTCAAAGCCCCCATCAGCTAGCTTGGAGCAGGCTCCATGAATCATTTCTCCAAGCCAGCCAGCAGCTTGGACAATCCATTTCAAATTAAAGTTGCTTTCTTTCCATCTCTCCCTCCCCCCAATATATTTGCCTTCCTTCCTTCTTGTCTTGTGGCTCTCACACATCTGATGTTCATGTCTTGCGGCTCTCAAATATCTAATGTTTATTCTATGTGGCTCATACATTAAGCAAGTTTCGCCACTACTGGACTCTATTTTGTCAAGGGCTGATGTAGATCTCATTTTAACGACGCACATTCAAGCGACCAGCTGAGCTGCAGTTCTCCATTTCTGCTGAACTGAACAAGCTATCTGATTTGAGTTATACAAAGCAGGTTGTATCTCCTTTCAGGGATCTGCCCGCCCCCATATATGGAAGTTAGTCTGTTAATACAAAATCCCCAGATACAGAATTGGCCTATTAATGCAGGAGTTCGCCTGTTGCCGTATAGAGTTGCTCTGTTAATGCAAAATGGCAAACAAGAAAATAATTCAACATCCCAAATACAGTAACTTCTTTGAACGTCTGCTACGATGCTTCTGTGTATTAAAAAAAAGTCATTCAGAGCCTACGAGAATGCTGAAGCCACGTTTTTGCAAAGTAGTACGGCTACACCTGCTGGCCATGGTATGTATTACAGAAGAGTGCAGCGTCACCTTTTAAGACCCAAGCAGGCAACCGTGTTTGGTCTGAAGCAGTAGACAAAGTAGGAGTCGAGCTGCAGCTTTAAGACCAACAACAGATTACACAAAAGAACCAACCAATACAGTTTACAATCATTTAAGACCAAGCTGTGCGTTTCTAATTGCTTTGAATGATCTTGCTTCACTTATGGTGGTTCAGTGGGATTATCAGTGCCGTGGAGTAACAGCTCCCTCCCTTCAGCCTCTAAGGAAAGGAAAGGTCCCCTGTGCAAGCACCAGTCGTTTCCGACTCTGGGGTGACGTTGCTTTCACGTTTTCACGGCAGACTTTTTACAGGGTGGTTTGCCATTGCCTTCCCCAGTCATCTACCCTTTCCCCCCAGCAAGCTGAGGACTCATTTTACCGACCTCAGAAGGATGGAAGGCTGAGTTAACCTCAAGCCGGCTACCTGAAAACCCAGCTTCCGCTGGGGATCGAACTCAGGTCATGAGCAGAGCTTAGGACTGCAGTACTGCAGCTTTAACACTCTGCGCCACGGGGCTCTAAAGCCTCTAAAGGCAAGTTTAAATAACTCGGTTTTACAGGCCCTGTGGAACTGTGGCAGGTCCCGCAGGGCCCTGATGTTTCCAGGTAAGGCATTCCACAGAGCCGGAGCTATTACTGAGAACGCTCTGGCTCTGGTGGTAGACAGTCGAGCGTCTTTCAGTTTGGGGATCTTGAGGAGATGTTGGAACCCCGAACGAAGTGCTCTCTGGGGCACACATGGGGAGAGGCGGTCCCAAAGGTAGGCAGGTCTCAGGCCATAGAGGGCTTGGTTTATGCAATGAGTGGCTGAAACGTGGAATCTGCTACCAGGGGATATGTAGCGATGGCTTTAAAAGAGGATTAGACAGATTCATGGAGGAGAGATCTATAAGTGGCTCCTAGCCATGGTGGCTGAGGGGGCCTCCACATTCAGAGGCAGTCGGCCTCTGAATCCCAGAGCCAGGAGGCAACACCAGGGAAAGGCCTCAGCCTCTATGCCTTGTTGTTGGACACTGTGGGGATGGGATGCTGCTCTAGATGGACCACTGGTCTGACCCAGCAGGGCTCTTCTGATATTCTTATAAGGAGAATGTCTCAGCCTCTATTGCCCTGTTGTTGGCTCACCAGAGGAACTGGCTACTGTGTGAGAGACAGGATGCTGGACAAGATGGACCACTGGTCTGACCCAGCAAGGCTCTTCTTATGTTCAGTTTGGTGCACTGGTTAAGTTTGCGGACTCTTATCTGGGAGAACCGGATTTGATTCCCCACTCCTCCACTTGCAGCTGCTGGAATGGCCTTGGGTCAGCCATAGCTCTCACCCAGCTCTCACCCCCACCCACCTCACAGGGTGTCTGTTGTGGGGGAGGAAGGTAAAGGAGATTGTGAGTCGCTCTGAGATTCACAATTTGCATCCAATTTGTGATGACAGCACCCTTGTTAAGAACATAAAAGAAGCCCTGTTGGATCAGGCCAATGGCCCATCCAGTCCAACACTCTGTGTCACATAAGAACAGAAGAGAAGCCGTGTTGGATCAGGCCAATGGCCCATCCAGTCCAACACCCTGTGCCACATAAGAACATAAGAGAAGTCATGTTGGATCAGGCCAGTGGCCCATCCAGTCCAACACCCTGTGCCACATAAGAACATAAGAGAAGTCATGTTGGATCAGGCCAGAGGCCCATCCAGTCCAACACTCTGTGTCACAGAAGAACATAAGAGAAGCCATGTTGGATCAGGCCAATGGTCCATCCAGTCCAACACTCTGTGTCACACAGTGGCCAAATATATATACATATATATATACACACACATACACACACACACACTGTGGCTAATAGCCACTGATGGACCTCTGCTCCATATTTTTATCTAACCCCCTCTTGAAGCTGTCTATGCTTGTAGCCGCCGTCACCTCCTGTGGCAGGGAATTCCACATGTTAATCACCCTTTGGGTGAAGAAGGACTTCCTTTTATCCGTTCTAACCCGACTGCTCAGCAATTTCATCGAATGCCCACGAGTTCTTGCATTGTGAGAAAGGCAGAAAAGGACTTTTTCTTCTACTTTCTCCATCCCATGCATAATCTTGTAAACCTCTCTCATGTCACCTCGCAGTCAACGTTGTTCATGTCAGTAATTGAATCTATCTTAACACAGTTTGACAGCTCTGTTATGACAGCAGGTGATCTAGCTGGCATGCTAGGTCACAGTGACCTTATCTACAGGCCGGTTTGAGCCGGCTGAAGACAGGTGGAAAGGAGCTGCTGAGTCAGCATGACTGTGGACTGCCAGGATTGGCTGACAGAACTATATATGGACTGTGCTTGCAATGCACAGGTCTCTCTTCGAGAGTACAAATGCTGGCGGAGCACTTTGGTCCTGTGTTTAATGTATTTAACTGCACTAGTGAGCACGTTGTATACATATTGTAAATACACTATTTTAGCACTAGCTGCAGGTGTCTGGCTCACTTCTTTCCTGGGGCTCACCGTTGAGCACATCACACAGCTCTCTCTGCTAACACCCGCACCGACAGTTCACAGTTGTGAACTTTTTTAAAAAAAAAAAAAAGCAGTTTTTTTAAAGCACCAAGACACGGCTTCCCCGCCTTTGCCTAGACCCATCTGTCTTTGTGACACAAGAAAAGCTGCGTGCGACTTTCAAATTACAAGGCTTAATCCCTCCCTCACAAACTACTGGGAAATGACACAGAAGTAGTACATCCTGAGGACAAACTTCATCCTTGCACCTCTGCTGAACGATGAAGAGCTGCTCGGACAACCGTGCTCGGCAAAAACAAAAACGGAGAAGTGATTTCGTTTCTCACCTTCTTGGGAAGAGACAATGGGCGGCATGTAATCCGGAATGTACTCCTTCCTCTCTTCCGCATCTTTGCTTCCAGGTTGGGGAAACTGCAAGACGTTGTTCTTGCTGACGGGGAACGAGGGGATTTGATTAGCAAAAGTGACCGGCTCGATGTTGAGTATGTAATCTTCCAGTTCGTGCAAGTTGACCCCCATGAGCTTGAAGGCGTCCCCTACGTCCTCCAAAATTGGATCCGTCCGGCCATCTGTAACAAAAAGGACATGTTAATAAGGATCAGCAAAAAAGGCTTAAAAAAATGAACGCTGTAGGCATCTTCTGTGCATCAGAGAAGTGTTCATTTAGCAGCTTTAATAACGAAAGGCAACAAGTTGCCATCGGCATCCACCAGAGATGGGCAAAAAACTTCATTCCAGCGACTAGGAACGTTGAGAGTTTTTAAGTCTCTGCTGAGCTGCCACTTAAAATTTTGGGATTTGAAATACATTTTTCCCCCCTAACTCTGGTTCCAGCATTCATATATATACACTGACAGAAGTAGGAAAACAGTGACATCAGAAGAACAGAACCATAGACTAACAGAGTGGGAAGGGGCCATACAGTCCATCTAGACAAACCCTTCGCTCAGTGCAGGGGGTGTCAAGCATGCAGCCCGGGGGCCAAATCAGGTCCCCAGAGGGCTCCTATCAGGCCCCCAAGAAACGGGCTGTCATCTGCTTCCATCTCCCTCTCTCTCGCTTCCTTCTGCATCACAGCTTGCTTTGCCAGGCTCGCTCAATCGCACAGCCAAGCCTCTCTTCCTTCTGTTGGCTGAGGCTCCTCTCCCTCCCGGTCCCCTGGGGAAGGAAGGAAAGAGCCAGAGCTTCCTTCGCCCAGTTCCCTGGATCCCACGGGAGAGATACAAAGAAAGCACCATTAAGGCCAACAAGGACTAATGCTTTAAGCATGCTTTATTTTAGTTTTTTGTTTTTAATCTTTATGTTTGGCCTGTGCCCTTTATAAAGTTTATATCTCCGCAAATAGGTACACAAATGGCTCACCCTTACAAGGCCTCGTTTATGTCCGATCGAGCCCTCAGAACAAATGAGTACCCCTGACAAGTATTTGTCCAGCCACTGTGTATAGTCTGCCAGGGATGGGGAGCTCGCCACCTCCCTCAGGCACTGATCCCACTGCTGAACAACTTTTACTGGAAAAAAGGTTTTTCCTAATATCTGGCTGGTGCCTTCCCACCCTTCATTTAAACCCATTCTTGCAAGTCCTCTCCTCTGCTGCCAACAGGAAGGATTCCCTGCCCTCCTCTAAGGCAGGGGTGGTCAACGGTAGCTCTCCAGATGCTTTTTTTTTTTTTTTTGCCTATGGCTCCCATCAGCCCCAGCCATTGGCCATGCTGGCTGGGGCTGATGGGAGTTGTAGGCAAAAACACATCTGGAGAGCTACCGCTGGCCACCCCTGCTCTAAGGGACAGACAGCCCTTCAGATACTTCAAGAGGGCAATCATGTCCCCCCTCAACCTCCTCTTCTCCAGACTGAACATTCCCAAGGCCCTCAGACCCACGCGTTCCGAAGTCCCTCAGAATGGAGACGCACATATCCCCAAGTCAAACTCAACGAGGCCATTATTTCCAGAGCCGAGTCAGACTTAAATAAAAAAGAAAAGGTAAAGGTAGTCCCCTATGGAAGTACCAGCCGTTTCCGACTCTGGGGTGACGTTGCTTTCACAACGTTTTCACGGCAGACTTTTTACGGGGTGGTTTGCCCTTGCCTTCCCCAGTCACCTACGCTTTCCCCCCAGCAAGCTGGGGACTCATTTGACCAACCTCAGAAGGATGGAAGGCTGAGTCGACCTCAATCCAGCTACCTAAACCCAGCTTCCGCCGGGATTGAACTCGGGTCGTGAGCAGAGCTTAGGACTGCAGTACTGCAGCCTTACCACTCTGCGCCACGGGGTTCAATCTATGTTCAATTCTGTAGCACAGCCGATTGGGGAGGGGCTGCATAGGGCCCTGGCCTTTTCTCTCAGACATTAACGCCTGATCAATGTCCGCTTTTTCACCTATCTCCACCAATGTGGTTCTCTGGGAGAAGAAGAAGATGATACTGGATTTATATCCCGCCCTCCACTCCGAAGAGTCTCAGAGCGGCTCACAATCTCCTTTCCCTTCCTCCCCCACAACAGACACCCTGTGAGGTAGATGAAGATCTTGGATTTATATCCCGCCCTCCACTCTGAAGAGTCTCAGAGCAGCTCACAAACTCCTTTCCCTTCCTCCCCCACAACAGACACCCTGTGAGGTAGATGAAGATATTGGATTTATATCCCGCCCTCCGCTCCAAAGAGTCTCAGAGCGGCTCACAATCTTCTTTACCTTCCTCCCCCCCACAACAGACACCCTGTGAGGTAGATGAAGATATTGGATTTATATCCCGCCCTCCACTCCGAAGAGTCTCAGAGCAGCTCACAATCTCCTTTACTTCCTCCCCCCCACAACAGACACCCTGTAAGGTAGATGAAGACATTGGATTTATATCCCGCCCTCCACTCCGAAGAGTCTCAGAGCGGCTCACAATCTCCTTTACCTTCCCCCCCTCCCACAACAGACACCCTGTGAGGTAGATGAAGACATTTGATTTATATCCCGCCCTCCACTCCGAAGAGTCTCAGAGTAGCTCACAATCTCCTGTACCTTCCTCCCCCACAACAGACACCCTGTGAGGTAGATGAAGACATTTGATTTATATCCCACCCTCCACTCCGAAGAGTCTCAGAGTAGCTCACAATCTCCTGTACCTTCCTCCCCCACAACAGACATCCTGTGAGGTGGGAGAGAGATGTGAAGGTTAGCAGGTGGGAAACCCCAGGATTTTTAGTCCTTTCCTCACCCCTTTGCCTCCCTTCAGGCATTCCCGAATTTTCCACCGGAAAAAAGAAAAAAAAAATCTTGAAAAAAACGTTTCTGGGGAAAGGTATTAAGAGATTTTAGATGCTCTTACACCCTTGAAGGCTAATTACTATATAAGACAGTACCAGGTGTGATTATAGCTGCTGTGTGATGTAGTAACGTATGGCTATGACACCCCCCTTCCTCCTTCAAATTATTCCATTTTCTACAACATGTGAAAGAAACCCAATCTTTGGCTTGGATCCAATACTGACAGAAAAGGGGATTTCCCATTCCGCACCCTTCCCCAGCAGTCCAATGCTTGTTCCCTGTACGTTGTTCTTGGGTATCCACCTACCCCTGGGGATACGGTATTGGAGGGTAGAGCAATGGAAGGGAGGAGGGAAGAAAATTCTTTTCCACAAGAAGCCCCATCCAGCCACACACATTTTCGGTTTAAAACAATTTATTGATAACATATGATTACAATATCTGATTATATCCTTACTATCTCTAACCCATATGATATTTTCAATCCACCCTCCCTCCATATCTAGACTTCCGCCGAGGTTATATACTTAAATTCAATTATAAAGGTACCCTTAACCAACCAAAGTTCAATGTCTTTTTTTCCCCTCACATTCATTTTTTAAAAAATTGTCCAATATCTTTTTACATTCCACTCTTGCTCTATATATCCTCTAAATTTCCTCCACTCTTTTTAAAAAACGTCCAGATCATAGTCTCTTAAAGTTCTTGTTAGTTTATCCATCTCACTCCAACCACACGCATTTTCTAAAAACACTTGGTGGGCACCAGGAAAGGTGTCAGTGGGCACCATGGCATCTTCAGATTACAGAGTAAAGAAAGGAAGGGGATGGAAACATACAATGCAAGACATAAGAAGAGCCCTGCTGGATCAGACCAACAGTCCATCTAGTCCAGCATCCTCAGAACATCAGAAGAGCCTACTGGATCAGACCAGTGTTTCAGCATCCTAAGAACATAAGAAGAGCCCTGCTGGATCAGACCAGTGGTCCATCTAGTCCAGCATCCTAAGAACATAAGAAGAGCCTTGCTGGATCAGACCAGTGGTCCATCTAATCCAGCATCCTAAGAGCATCAGAAGAGCCTACTGGATCAGACCAGTGGTTCAGCATCCTAAGAACATAAGAAGAGTCCTGCTGAATTAGACCAGTGGTCCATCTAGTCCAGCATCCTAAGAACATAAGAAGAGCCTTGCTGGATCAGACCAGCGGTCCATCTAGTGCAGCATCCTAAGAACATAAGAAGAGCCTTGCTGGATCAGACCAGTGGTCCATCTAGTGCAGCACCCTAAGAACTTAAGAAGAGCCCTGTTGGATCAGACCAGTGGTCCATCTAGTTCAGCATCCTAAGAACATAACAAGAGCCTTGCTGGATCAGATCAGTGGTCCATCTAGTTCAGCATCCTAAGAACATAAGAAGAGCCTTGCTGGATCAGACCAGTGGTCCATCTAGTTCAGCATCCTAAGAACATAACAAGAGCCTTGCTGGATCAGACCAGTGGTCCATCTAGTTCAGCATCCTAAGAACATAAGAAGAGCCTTGCTGGATCAGACTAGTGGTCCTTCTAGACCAGCATCCTAAGAACATAAGAAGAGCCCTGTTGGATCAGACACGTGGTCTATCTAGTCCAGAATCCTGAGAACATAAGAAGAGCCCTATTGGACCAGACCAGTGATCCATCTAGTCCAGCATTCTAAGAACAGAATAAGAGCCCTGCTGGATCAGACAATTCCACACCATCCTCTAGATCCGGTCCATCTAGTCCACCATCCTAGGAACATGTTACTTCTGAATAAACATATACAGGATTGCACAGCAAGTCTTCTAAGTCAGGGGTCCCCAACCCCCAGTTGCAGACTGATACTGGTCCATGTTCTGTTAGCAACTGGGCTATGAGTTGTATAATTATTTCATTATATATTACACTGGAAGAAGAAGAAAGGAGGAGGAGGAGGAGGAGACAACGACGACATTGGATTTACATCCTGCCCTCCATTCCAAATTTCAGAGTCTCAGAGCGGCTCACAATCTCCTTTATCTTCCTCCCCCACAACAGACACCCTGTGAGGTGGGTGGGGCTGAGAGAGCTCTGACAGAAGCTGCCCTTTCAAGGACAACTCTGCAAAAGCTATTGCTAACCCAAGGCCACTCCAGCAGCTGCAAGTGGAGGAGTGGAGAATCAAACCTGGTTCTCCCAGATAAGAGTCCGCACACTTAACCACCACACCAGCCTAAGAGAAATAAAGTGCACAATTGCATCATCCCAAAACCACACACACCCCGGTCCCTGGAAAAAGTGTCTTCCACAAAACAGGTCCCTGGTACCAAAAAGGTTGGGGACTACTGTTCTAAGTGCACAATTGTTTTGCAGCAGTGACTCATTTGTAGGATACTGGCACTTGGGCAAGTAACTTGTTAATGTGTACTCCGCACAGTGTAGTAAAAAGGTAAAGGTAGTCCCCCTGTGCAAGCACCAGTCATTTCCGGCTCTGGAGTGGCTTTGCTTTCACGTTTTCGCGGCAGACTTTTTACTGCGTGGTTTGCCCTTGCCTTCCCCAGTCATCTACACGTAGCCGGTGAGTATCCACGACCCATCATACAGAGCACTTTATTGACCCAGAGAGCAACACCGATCGTCTGTGGGATCTATTTCTTGAGGTTCCAGTGATTCCCACACAGCAACATTAAAAAAGCCCCCTATTTTGCATCCAGTTTTTCAAACCACATCTTTGGCCTTGAAAATCCTATGACTGTGCGTCAGCTGTGCCGTGAAAGCAAACATCAATGAGCAAAGACAGCTGTTCTGTAATGGGTTTTTTTTTGTTAGTTTGTGACTAAAATATATTTCTAAACTCTGTTTTGAAAGGGATTTCAGTGGTGTCCAGTCTGATCCCATACATGCTTCCTCAGAACTAATTGCCAGCCAATTTAATAGGGTTCAGGATTTTTAATTAGGCACCGAATTTAGAGGGAGGAGGAGGAGGAGGAGTTGGTTTTTCTACTTGGCTTTTCACTACCCGAAGGAGTCTCAGAGCAGCTTATAATCTTCCCTTCCTCTACCCAAAACAGACACCCTGTGAGGTTGGTGGGGCTGAGAGAGCTCTGAGAGAACTGGGACTGGCCCAAGGTCACCCAGCTGGCTTTACGTGGAAATCGAGTGGGAAATCAAACCTGGTTCTCCAGATTAGAGCCTGCTGCTCTTAACCACTATACCAGAGGTGTCAAACATGCAGTTTGGGGGCCGGATCAGGCCCCCAAGCAACTGGCGGTCATCTGCTTCTCTCTCCCTCTCTCTTTACTTCCTTCTGCATTACAGCTTGCAGGGCTTGCTCACACACAGGAGCTACAGAGCAAAACCTCTTTCCTCCATTGGCTGAGGCTCCTCCCTTGGGGAAGAAGGGGGGAGGGAGAGCTTGCTCTGCCAGGCTTTCTCAATTGTACAGGAGAGCTACTGAGCCAAATCCCTCTTCCTTCTGTTGGCTGAGGCTCCTCCCCCTCCTGGTCCCCTGGGGAAGGAAGGAAAGAGCCAAAGCTTCGTTTGCACAATTCCCTGGATCCCATGGGAGAGATACAAAGAAAGCATCTTTAAAACCAATGCTAACATTTTAAACATGTTTTAAGTTTTAAAATATATATATACAGTATTTTTTGCACCATAAGACTCACTTTTTCCCCCCAAAAAAGTGGAGGGAAAAGTGTGTGCGTCTTAAGGAGCGAATACTGCAAAAAATTCACACAAATGCCTCTAAATTCACACAAACGGCTCTAAAAACTAGGTGCGTCTTATGCTCAGGTGCGTCTTATGGAGCGAAAAATACGGTATATATATATATATATATTTGTGTGTGTGTTTGTGTTCTTTATAAAATTTATTTCTCTGCTACCTAATCTTAAATAGGTATACACATGGCCTGGCCCAGCTCGGCCCGACAAGGTCTCATTTATGTCAGATCTGGCCCTCATGAGTTCGACATCCCTGCACTATACCACACGGAGCCCCAGTGGACCAGACCAGTAGCCCATCGAGTCCAGTATCCTAAGAATAGGAGCCCTGCCAGATCACACCAGTGGTCCATTCGGTTCAGCATGCTGTCTCATGCAACGGCCAACCAGTTCTTCTACAAGGCCAACAACAGGACATAGACCCTGAGGCCTTCCCTTGACGTTGTCTCCTGGCACTGGGATCCAGAGGTTTAGTGCCTCTGAACGTGGAAGTTCCCTTTAGTCGCCATGGCTAATAGCCACTGACAGACCTATCATCCGGGAATTTGCCTAATCTCCTTTTAACACTGACTAAGCCTGCGGCCATTGCTATATCCTCCGGCAGCAAATTCCACATTTTAATTGGTCACTGTGTAGAGAAAGGATTTCCTGGTTTGATCCACCCTGAATCTACTGCCCGTCGGCTTCACTGGATGCCCTCGAGTTATAATATTTTGGAATTAGGAGAAAAGCATACGAAGCTGCCTTCAGAGAATGAGTCAGACCTTAGGGCAATCTAGCCCAGCGCTGTCTACTCTGATCTGTAGTGCATCACTGGGCCTTAATTACAGAACATCCCCAGCTTTATCACCCAAGATCCTTGCACTTGGTCATACTTTGACCTTTAAAGCCCTACATGGTCGAGGGCCTGCCTATCTATGGGACCACCTTTCTCCATATGTTCCCCAGAGAGCACTGCATTCAGGGACGCAAAACCTACTATCTATCCCTGGACCAAGAGAGATCAGACTGTCTTCCACACGGGCCAGGGCCTTCTCAGTGGCAGCACCAGAAATGTGGAATGCCCTCCCGGAGGCCATAAAGGCCCTGCGAGATCTTACTCAATTCCGCAGGGCCTGCAAAACTGAATTATTTCGACAGGCCTGCAACACCTCAACTGGGAGAGGACTCCCACCCTACACTGCTGAGAAACTATGAGCGTTATAGGATCGCTGAAAGGGGAAAAAAAGAAGATCCCGCCTACACTGAAGTCGAAACAGCACCTTAGAATGTATTTTGAATGGTTATTTTTTATCATTTTTAAATTAAAAATGTAAACGTTTTCAAATGAATTGTCAGCTGCCCTGAGTCCGCTTGCAGAGAAGGCGGGATATAAGACTAAGGAAATAAATAAATACAACTGGGAAGGGGGGGGCGGCTTTCTGCATGCAAACCATGTCCTCTGCTACCCCAAAGCCTTGCCTCTTTTCCTTATGTACCCAAACTGTATCCAAAAAAAGCAAACACCAGTGTATGAACTCTTGTCACCAAAACGACTGTCGCCTTTAAGGCACCACAACTCCTTCCTCTTGCAAAGATTAAGATTCCTCTTTGGTTTTATAATATATTCTTTTAGACCAGAATTTTATGTCTTGTTCCTGCCTTTAAACCAGCAATTACTGGTTATAGCCAACTTCTGTACACATATACATTTTCACTTGTTTTCTCTCTCGTCTGCTTTTATGTAGGGAGAACTTCTCAAGTGTTTGCTTTTTTTTTGTTTTTTGGCAGGAGGAAGGAGATGGGCGTCTCCTTATTTGAAATCCTGTAATTTCCTTTCCACAGGAGAGGTTTCTATGTATTTGTCTAGTAGATTTATATTCCACCCTACCCCACCCGTGGGCTCAGAGCAGATTACAGCAGAATCAAACAGATTAAAATCAATAATACCAAAACCATTAAAATCAATACATGTAACGGTTAGAAAAACCTCCTCGTTATAGCAGGAGACAAGAATAATTCACATTAGGGCAGTTCCCAGCCGGCCAAGAAATCAGATGGTGTTGTATTTTAGACGGGCCGTTGATGGTGGAACACTTCAGCAAGGGAGTTAAGTTTGGGCGCCCACTGCCTATGCTTGCAATGGCAATTAATCTGTAAACCAGCAGTTCATAATGCACAAATATGTGGCAAACTTATTTTCCTTTTATTAACACAGTACAGGGGTGTCGAACGCATTTGTTATGAGGGCCGGATCTGACATAAATGAGATCTTGTTGCAGGCTGGGCCAGGCCATATGTGTACCTATTTAAGATCACGTAGCAGAGATATAAACTTTTTTAAAGGACACGGACAAACATCACTAAAGATTTTTTTTTTAAAAAAACAAACCTTAAAATAAAACATGCTTCAAACATGAGCCCTCGTTGGTCTGAAAGGTGCTTTCTTTGTATTTCTCCCAGGGGATCCAGGGAACTGGGCCAAGGAAGCTCTGGCTCTTTCTCTCCCTCTCCAGGGGACCAGGAGGGGGAGGAGCCTCAACCAGGTTTTGCTCTATAGCTCCTGAGCGATTGAGCAAGCCTTGCAAAGCAAGCTGAGATGCAGAAGGAAGCAAGAGAGAGGGAGAAGGAAGTAGACAAGAGTCAGTTGCTCGGGGGCCTGTTAGGAGCCCTCTGGGGGCCTAATTCAGCCCCCGGGCCACATGTTTGACACCCCCGCAGTACAATGTCTAAGTAGTTAAACATGTGAAGCTGCCCTATACTGAATCAGACCCTTGGTGCATCAAGGTCAGTGCTATCTATTTAGACTGGCAGCAAGTCTCCAAGGGCTCAGGCAGAAGTCTTTCCCTTCATCTACCACCTGTTCTTTTTTAACTGGAGATGCCAGGGATTGAACCTGGGACCTTCTACATGCCAAGCAGATGGTCTAACACTAAGCCGCAGCCCCTCTAGTTTGGGAACGGCCTTATTGCTGTGGATACTTTGGTGAGCTAGGATTTTATAGCTGGATAACAGAAAGCAAAGGATTAGTTATCATGCCCAGCCCTATACAACCGTACCAATTTCCCACCCTATCTTTGTGCACCCCCTCTTTGGCCCCCTCTGTAATCAACCCTGTCCATTTTGCCCTCAAATGTTTTATGAGTGTCCTTAACAGTGTAGTGGCAGCTACAAAACTTCAGTACAACCTTTTTAAGTGACCTCGAACAATTAAAAAGAAGAATTGCAGATTTATACCTCGCCCTGCTCCCTGAATCAGAGACTCAGAGCAGTTTACAATCTCCTGTCTTCTCCCCCCAGAACAGACACCCGGTGAGGTAGGTGGGGCTGAGAGAGCTCTTGCAGCAGCTGCCCTTTCAAGGACAACCTCTGCCAGAGCTATGGCTGACCCAAGGCCATTCCAGCTGCAAGTGGAGGAGTGGGCAATCAAACCCAGTTCTCCCAGATAAGAGAGCTCTGGCTGACCCAAGGCCATTCCAGCAGCTGCAAGTGGAGGAGTGGGGAATCAAACCCGGTTCTCCCCGACGAGAGTCCGCACACTTAACCACTGCACCAAACTGGCTCTCCACATTCACGATAAGGGAACACTGAGGGTTCCACATGCATGATAAGGGAACAGGAGCACGCTCTCATTATACAGGGCTGTTGCAAAGATTATGAAGATCATGCCTGCACTACATTCCAGCCCTCGAAATCGCCACGTGCATGTTTCACGTGCAAACTCTCCATCTCTCCCCAGTAACTATTAGCACTGCATTGCTTCTGCTACTCACAGAATCACAGAGTTGGGAGGGGCCCTACAGGCCATCTAAGTCCAACCACCTGCTCAGCGCAGGATCAGCCTACAACCCCCTGCTCAGTGCAGAATTAGCCTACAGCATCCCTGAAAAGTGTTTGACCAGCTGCTGCTTCAAGGCTGCCCCTTCCCTCCTGCTGCCGGTCCCCATTCTATCTCATGGTAACCCTGACGCAGGGGTGTTGAACTAATTTGTTATGAGGGCCGGATCTGACATAAATGAAACCTCGTCGGGCCAGGTCATGTTGCTTTGCCAGGCTCTCCCTATCACACAGCAGAGCTACTGAGCCAAGCCTCTCTTCCTTCTGTTGGCTGAGGCTCCTCCCCCTTAGCTGTGTCTTGCCTACCTTGTTGCCTCGTCATATACATGGTTTTCCTCCCATCCATCTGCTGCCCTCGTCATCATGAAAACTCCACGACTCTTCTTCACATTCTTGTCGCCGTGACGGCTGCATGGTTCTACACCGCCATCACATCCACCCATCCCCCTCAGTTCTCACATTCCTTCCTCTTTACCCCATCCCCATGACAACCGCACAGCCATCCTCTTTCCCATCAAATCCCATGGCTCGCACACTCCTGGATCAGACCCCTGGCCCAACTAATCCACAACATCCTGTTTGAGCCTAACCAACCAGTTACCATGAAGGACCAAAAACAGTGTCTAGACCTCCTAACACTATCATTCACACGGAAATTTCATGTAGTCAGTAATGGACCGTGAATCAGTTTAACCCCCTTTTAAAGCCACTCATACCACAGACCACCTCTTCATCCACAGGTGGTGAACCTCACAGTTTAGCTGCTCAGTGAGTAAACAAGAAGACGACGATGACTGCAGATTTATACCCCGCCCGTCTCTCTGAATCAGAGACTCAGAGCGGCTTACAATCTCCTATATCTTCTTTCCCCACAACAGACACCCCGTGAGGTAGGTGGGGCTGAGAGAGCTCTCCCCAGAAGCTGCCCTTTCAAGGACAACTCTGCAAGAGCTATGGCTGACCCAAGGCCATTCCAGCAGGTGCAAGTGGAGGAGGGGGGAATCAAACCCACTTCTCCCAGATAAGAGTCCACACACTTAACCACTACACCAAACTGGCTCTCCTTTGTAGCTCCTTTGCTCTATCGCAGGGGTGGCCAACGGTAGCTCTCCAGATGTTTTTTGCCTACAACTCCCATTGGCCATGCTGGCTGGGGCTGATGGGAGTAGGCAAAAAAACATCTGGAGAGCTATTGTTGGCCACCCCTGCTCTATCCTATCTGCTCCACAACATCAGCATGCTTATTTGGCCCCATCCTCCATCATTATGACAATCCTATTATAGCCTGGGTTTCCAAAATCCAGCTGAGGACTAGTGATGTTCCTGATTTCCAGACTACAAGGACCAGTTTCTTTAAGAGCAAGCAGTGGCTTTGAAGGGTGGATTCTACAGTTCTATACTCCTCTGAGGTTCCTTACCAAATTCTGCACCTCTTGATTTATTTATTCTTTGTACTTATTCTTTATTTATTCTTTGATGCTCCCTGCACCAATCTCCAGTCACCCACAAGTGTTCTCCTCCAACACCATCCCATTCTATTGTGATCCTTTGCCCCCTCCACCATCTAGGGTTGCCAACCTCCAAACGGGGCTGGAGATCTCCCAGAATCACAACAGTTCTCCAGACGAGTGGCTGTGTTGATCTAAAGCAGGGGTGGCCAAACTTGCTTAACGTAAGAACCACACAGAATAAATGTCAGATGTCTGAGAGCCGCAAGACATGAACATCAGATGCTTGAGAGCCACAAGGAAGGATGGAGGGAAGGAAGGAAAGCAAATAGATGGGAGGGGGGAAGGGTAGGTGGAAAGAAAGCAACTTTAACTTTAAATGCGTTCTCCAAGCCACTGGCTTGACTTGACGAAGTGATTTAAAGAGAGAAATGCCTTCTCCAAGCCGGCCAACAGGCTGGTGGGGGTTTAAAGAGCCACACAATATGTGCGAAAGAGCCACATGTGGCTCCCGAGCCACAGTTTGGCCATCCCTGGTTTAAAACATCAGAACAAAGTTTGAATCAGAAGCACCTTTAAGACCTACAAAGTTTAAGTCTGGGTTAAACCTTCTGTGCGCATGCACACGTCTTCAGATACCTAGATCTCCAGACGACAGAGATCAATTCTACTGGAGAAAACAGTTGCTTTGGAGGGTGGATTCAATCCCACTGTAACCCACTGAGGCTCTGCTCATCTTCAAACCCTGTCCCTCCCCAGGCTCCACCCACAAATATCCTGGAAATCCCCAGTCCAGAGATGTGGACAGGATGGAGCGGGTACAGAGGAGAGCAATGAGGAAGAGCAGAGGCCTGGAGACCAAGCCCTGTGAGGAAAGGCTGAGGGACTTCTGAATATTCAGTCTGGAGAAGAGGAGATTGAGGGGGGGACATGATTGCTGTCTTCAAGTGTTTGAGGGACTGTCACTCAGAGGCCTGGGAGCTGTTCCTGTTGGCAGCAGAGCAGAGGACTCACAATAATGGGCCTCCATTAAGGGTGGGAAGGTACCCCCCCCCCCCGTAAGAGCTGCTCAACAGTGGAATCAGCTACTGAGGGAAGCAGTGAGCTCCACCTCACTGTCAGTCTTCAAGCAGCAGCTCGATAGTCACTGGTCAGGGATGCTCCAGGCCAGGGGTGGCCAAACTTGCTTAACGTAAGAGCCACAGAGAATAAACGCCAGACGTTTGAGAGCTGCAAGACATGAACATCAGATGGGGAAGGAAGGAAAGAGGGGAGCGAGAAGTGGAAAGAAAGCAACTTTAAATGCATTCTCCAAGCCATCGGCTGGCTTGGCTTGGAGAAGAGATTTAAAGAGAGAAATGCCTTCTCCATGCCAGCCAATGGGGCAAAGTGAATTAGAGAGCAATGTCTTCTCCAAGCCAGTGACTTGGAGAATGCATTTAAAGTTGCTTTCTTCCCACCTCCACAGAAGTGAGTTAGAGAGCAATGTCTTCTCCAAGGCAGTGACTTGGAGAATGCATTTAAAGTTGCTTTCTTCCCACCTCCACAGAAGTGAGTTAGAGAGCAATGTCTTCTCCAAGGCAGTGACTTGGAGAATGCATTTAAAGTTGCTTTCTTCCCACCTCCACAGAAGTGAGTTAGAGAGCAATGTCTTCTCCAAGGCAGTGACTTGGAGAATGCATTTAAAGTTGCTTTCTTCCCACCTCCACAGAAGTGAGTTAGAGAGCAACGTCTTCGCCAAGCCAGTGACTTGGAGAATGCATTTAAAGTTGCTTTCTTCCCACCTCCACAGAAGTGAGTTAGAGAGCAACGTCTTCGCCAAGCCAGTGACTTGGAGAATGCATTTAAAGTTGCTTTCTTCCCACCTCCACAGAAGTGAGTTAGAGAGCAACGTCTTCTCCAAGCTGGCTGACAGGGCGGTGGGGGGCTTCGAGAGCCACACAATGTGTGTGAAAGAGCCACGTGGGGCTCCCGAGCCGCAGTTCGGCCACCCCCTGCCTCAGCCCCTCCTAGGCTTCCTTTCCCGCGCCCCCGCTGCCATGACAACCCCCCCACCCCACCCAGGACTACCCAAGGGGCTCCCCTTCCCCCCGTCGCCATGCCAACCGCGTGGTCCCGCCCTCCGCCGTCCCTATGGCAACGCCGCGGCGCTTCTCCCCCTGCTACTCACAGAGCTCGCAGTAGCGCCGGCAGCCGCGGCCCAGGGCGTGCAGGTAGCGCTGGAGGACGTCGGTGAGGAGGTCGCAGGCGGAGAGCTGCACCGAGTCCCAGCCCAGCGCCTGGCACACCTGCGCCACCGAGACGCGCAGCAGCCAGCGCGAGTAGCTCTCGCTCATCCTCGGCCGCCTCACTGCCGCCCGAAGCCCGGCGGGGCCCAGCCGGCGGCCATGGCCTCGGCGGAGGAGGAGGAGAAGGGAGCCAAAGGCCGCTCACGACGGAGCCTCTTCGGCCGCCTCAACCTCGGCCAGCGCCGCCATCTTGGGGTCGCGCGGGCAACCCGTCAGGCCGCGTCGGCCGAGCGCCGAGCGCGTCGATGGGAAGGGGGGGGAGCGCGCGCGCGCGCTGGGCGGCCCTGGGCCCCGCCCATCGATTGCTCCGGCATCGCCTAGCCAGGCAGGAGAGTCTTCGATCCTCTCTGGGCTTCTCTCGTTGGAAACGCGCTGGGATTTTTTCGAAGCCACGTGGTTTTGTAGGTTTGGTTCTTCGCAGTCGGAAGGCGTGTCCTTGATTTGTTTTTGTGTTGCATTTTGTGTTGCCGTCTAGACATTGCATGTCTCATCCAATGTTCCCTCTAAGCTGCAGAATCTTGTGAGCAAAAATTCTGCTTTGTGAGCTACTGGTATTAAAGTTGTAACACTGCCTAAATTATTGTGCTCTGGGGCCGTTTTTCCTGAGCTAAGACAAAAATGTGTGAGCTGGAGGCTAAAAATCTGTGAGCTAACTCATGCTAACTCAGCTTAGAAGGAACACTGCTCTCATCCCATATTCCCTCTAAGCTGCAGAATCTTGTGAGCAAAAATTCTAATTTGTGAGCTACTGGTATTAAAAGTGGTGAGCTGCTGGCATTAAAGTGGTGAGCTCCTGCATAGATTATTGTGCTCTGGGGCCAGTTTTCCTGAGCTATGCCAAAAATGTGTGAGCCAGAGGCTAAAAGTCTGTGAGCTAGGTCACGCTAACTCAGCTTTGAGGGAACAGTATCATAGAGTTGGGAAGGACCTCCAGGGTCATCTAGTCGAACCCCCTGCACGATGCAGGAAACTCACAAATAAAGTAAAGGTAAAGGTAGTCCCCTGTGCAAGCACCAGTCGTTTCCAACTCTAGGGTGACATTGCTTTCACAACATTTTCACGGCAGACTTTTTTCGGGGTGGTTTGCCATTGCCTTCCCCAGTCCTCTACACTTTCCCCCCAACAAGCTGGATCCTCATTTTACTGACCTCGAAAGGATGGAAGGCTGGGTCAACCTCGAGTCGGCTACCTGAACCCAGCTTCTGCCGGGATCGAACTCAGATCGTGAGCAGAGATTAGTATTGCAGTACTGCAGCTTTACCACTCTGCGCTATGGGGCGCATGAGTCTCATTGCTGTCACATGGTCATCTAGCCTCTGTTGAAAAACCTACAAGGAAGGAGACCCCTCCAACTCCTGGGGAAGCCTGTTCCACTGAGGAACCGCTCTAAAGGTCAGGAAGTTCATAATGTTGAGCCAGAAACTCTTTTGATTTAATTTCAACTCACTGGCTTTGGTCCTACCTTCAGGGGCCACAGGAAACAATTCCACACCATCCTCTATATGACAGCCCTTCAAGTACTTGAAGATGGGGATCAGATCATCTCTCAGCTGCCTCCTCTCCAGGCTAAACATACCCAGCTCCTTCAATCGGAATTGAAGATCACTCATTGATCTTGTTTTCGTGTTGCATTTTAATATATGTTTTTAGGGGGTCACGCTGGGTTGCTCAGGGGTGGCCAAACTTGCTTAAGCCACATAAAAAAAACATGTTTGAGAGCTGCAAGACATGAAGGTCAGATGTTTGAGAGCCACAAGACAGGGAGGTAGGAAGGCAAATAGATGGGGAGGTGGAAAAAAAGCAATGTTAACTTTCAGTGCATCCTGCAAGCTGCCACCTGGCTTGGCTTGGAGAAGTGATTGTCCAGCCTCACTAAGGGAGCAGCTCTTTTAATGAGCCAGTTTGGTGTAGTGGTGAAGTGCGTGGACTCTTATCTGGGAGAACCGGGCTTGATTCCCCACTCCACCTGCAGCTATTGGAATGGCCTTGGGTCAGCCATCACTCTGGCAGAGGTTGTCCTTGAAAGGGCAGCTGCTGTGAGAGCCCTCTCAGCCCCACCCACCTCACAGGGTGTCCATTGTAGGGGAGGAAGATAAAGGAGATTGTAAGCCACTTTGAGTCTCTGATTCAGAGAGAAGGGTGGGGTATAAATCTGCAGCCTTCTTCTACTCCCACCTTCTGTCAAGGATAAAAGAACTCAGATTTTCATTTCTTCCTGTCTGTGAAGGGAGGGGTGACTCTGGAAAGCTTATACCGTGAAACAGGTGATAGCCAAATAACTAAGCTGATTCTTCTTTAAATCTGTTTCAGACATCTTCATTGCATTGTTCTGGATGCTAATTTACTGCCATCTGCAACATGTAAAATTGTCACATCTGTTTCCATTGCATTTGTCTGAAGAAGTGTGCCTGCACATGAAAGCTTATACCCAAAATAAAACTTCATTGCGCCTACCCATCTAGATCCAGGGCTTTTCTTTATTTAGCAGGAACGCACAGGAATGCAGTTCTGGCGGGCTCGGGAGGGGGCAAGGAGATGGCCCAATATGCAAATGAAGAAGATTGCAGATTTATATCGGGCCCTTCTCTCTAAATCAGAGAGGCTCACAATCTCCTATATCTTCTCCCCCCACAATAGACACCCTGCGAGGTGGGTGGGGCTGAGAGGGCTCTCACAGCAGCTGCACTTTCAAGGACAACCTCTGCCAGAGCTATGGCTGAACCAAGGCCATTCCAGCAGCTGCAAGTGGAGGAGGGGGGAATCAAACCCGGTTCTTCCAGATAAGAGTCCGCACACTTCACCACTACACCAGAGGTGGCCAACGTTAGCTCTCCAGATATTTTTTGCCTACAACTCCCATCAGCCCCAGCCAGCATGGCTGGAGCTGATGGGAGTTGTAGGCAAAAAACATCTGGAGAGCTACCCTTGGCCACCCCTGCACTGCACTAAACTGGCTGTAATGAGTTCCTGCTGGGCTTAAGAACATAAGAGAAGGCATGTTGGATCAGCCCAATGGCCCATCCAGTCCAACACTCTGTGTCACACAGTGGCCAATATATGTGTGTGTGTATATACACACACACACATATATGTGTGTGTGTGTCCATCCTTGGGGAGGGACGGTGGCTCAGTGGTAGAGCATCTGCTTGGGAAGCAGAAGGTCCCAGGTTCAATCCCCGGCATCTCCAACTAAAAAGGGCCTAGGCAAATAGGTGTGAAAAACCTCAGCTTGAGACCCTAGAGAGCCGCTGCCAGTCTGAGAAGGCAATACTGACTTTGATGGACCAAAGGTCTGATTCAGTAGAAGGCAGCTTCATATGTTCATATATACCGTGGCTAATAGCCACGGATGGACCTCTGCTGGGTGTGTTTATCCAATCCCCTCTTGAAGCTGTCTATGCTTGTAGCCACCACCACCTCCTGTGACACTGAATTCCACGTGTTAATCCCCCTTTGAGTGAAGAAGGACTTCCTTTTATCCGTTCTACAAAAAAAGCCTTCTGTGAAACGATTGTGATGTCAGGGGTGTAGCCTAATATGCAAATGAGTTCCTGCTGAGCTTTTTCCGCCAAAAAAAAAGGCCCTGTCTAGATCTATCTCAAAAGCTTAGATCCTGAAACTTCTGTTGTTCTGTAAGGTGCTACTGGACCTGAATTTAGCTTTCCTGCTGCAGTCCGGGAGGCTACCATTTGGAATTGTTGATTGGCGTTTTCAGTATATTTTTTATTTTGGGATGCCTCATTCATCATTCTTATCTTGGGGTCATTTTAATATGCATTGTTTACTATGACGTTATCATGCGTTGTTCTTCACCTTTAGCGAACAGCCCTGTGATGCATATGATTCATTGCCATTGATATTATTTCACTGTGCGTTGTTATTTGTCCTTGCATTATTTTAAGATGCATTGCTGCTGGGTACGGGCGTTAATTTTCAATATACGGTGTTTATCTCTACCGATCGTACTTTTTTTTATTTCAGTAGTCTTTGCTAGTTAAAAAAATTAATACACAATGTTATTAATCATGATCGGTCTTATCAATTGTGTTTTAAAAGATGGATTTCTATTACTTTATTGTCTGAATACGCTTTATTAATAATCAACATTAATAATCATTCTTCTAAATCGGGGGGGGGGGCAAACTGTGGCTCGGGAGCCACATATGGCTCTTTCACACATACTGTGTGGCTCTTGAACCCCCCACACCCCTGTCATCAGGTTTGGAGAAGGCATTTGTCTCTTTAAATCACTTCTCGGTGATGCTGTGTATTCTTGGGGGGGGGGGCAGAGTGGGAAGGCGTCTAGCCGCACTGGTGGATCTCCTGATGGCACTTGGTTTTTTGGCCACTGTGACAAAAAGCGTTGGACTGAATAGGTCTGATCCAACATGGCTTCTCTTATGTTCTCAAGAGGGCTTCTAGCCCCACTGGTGCATCTCCTGATGGCGCTTGGTTTTTTGGCCACTGTGTGACACAAAGTGTTGGACTGGATAGACCTGATCCAACATGGCTTCTCTTATGTTCTCAAGAGGGCTTCTAGCCCCACTGGTGCATCTCCTGATGGCACTTGGTTTTTTGGCCACTGTGTGACACAAAGTGTTGGACTGGATAGGCCTGTTCCGACATGGCTTCTCTTATGTTCTTATGAGGGCTTCTAGCCCCACTGGTGGATCTCCTGATGGCACTTGGTTTTTTTGGCCACTGTGTGACACAAAGTGTTGGACTGGATAGGCCTGATCTAACATGGGTTCTCTTATGTTTGCCAAGCCAGCCAGAATACAGTTAAAGTATCTCTCTTTCCACCTCTTCCTTTCTCCTTCCTTCCCTCAAACATTGGACATTAATGTCTTGAAGCTCTCAAACATCTGATATCTATTCTATGTGGCTCTTACATTAAGCAAGTTTGGCCGCCCCTGTTCTAAATTATACAGAGCCGTGGCACAGAGCGGTAAAGCTGCAGTACTGCAGTCGGAGCCCTCTGCTCATGACCTGAGTTCAATCCCAGAGGAAGCTGGTTCAGGTAGCTGGCTCGAGGTTGACTCAGCCTTCCATCCTTCCGAGGTCAGTCAAATGAGTCCCCAGCTTGCTGGAGGGGGGGGGCGGAGTGTAGATGACTGGGGAAGGCAATGGCAAACCACCCAATTAAAAAGCGTGCCGTGAAAACGTTGTGATGCGACATCACCCCAGAGTCGGAAACGACTGGTGCTTGCACAGGGGACTACCTTGACCTTTATATAAACTAAGCCCTGACCTGGATAGCCTAGTTTAGCCTGATCTTGGCAGAAGCGGAGCAGGTTCAGCCCTGGTTAGCATTTGGAGGGGGGCCACCAAGGAAGCCCAGGGCTGTTCTGCCGAGGCAGGCAATGGCAAATTACCTCTGAACGTTTCTTACCTTGACCTCGGCAGGCCAGGCTATCCAGATCTCGGAAGCTAAGCAAGGTCAGCCCTGGTTAGTATTTGGATGGGAGACCACCAAGGAAGCCCTACGCAGAGGCAGGCAACGGCAAACCACCTCTGTTCATCCACCCTGACCTGAATGGCCCAGGCTAGCCTGACCTCATCAGATCTCAGAGGCTAAGCAGGATGGGTGAAGGGTGCGGAGTCTTATCCGGGAGAACCGGGTTTGATTTTAGAAAACCTACTGATAAGAACTTTTGAGCTGAGGTGCTGGAGAAGACTCTTGAGAGTCCCTTGGACTGGAAGAAGATCCAGTCAGTCAGTCCTAAGGGAAATCAACCCAGACTGTTCCCTAGAAGGTCAGATGGTGAAGCACAAGCTCAAATACTTTGGCCACCCAATGAGAAGGGGGCACTCCTAGGAGAAGACACTTGAGAGTCCCTTGGACTGCAAGAAGATCAAATCAGTCAGTCCTAAGGGAAATCAACCCTGACTGTTCCCTGGAAGGTCAGATGCTGCTCAAATACTTTGGCCACAAAATGAGAAGGGAGAAGGAGGGGGTGCATCAGTGCTTAATTTTCGTGGCCGTTTCTTACACGCCCAGGGAAATGCTGAATGCCACTTTGGGGTCAGGAAGCAATTTTCTCCAGGCAATTTTGCTAGGGATCCTGGAGGGTTTTTTGCCATCTTCTAGGCATGGAACAGGGTCACTGGTAATGTTCCCTCTAAGCTGCAGTCTTGTGAGCAAAAATTCTACTTTGTGAGCTGCTGGTATTAAAGTCATGAGCTAGTGGCATTAAAAGTTGTGAGCTACTGCAGAAATTATTGTGCTCTGGGGCCATTTCTCCTGAGCGAAGACAAAAACGTGAGCTGAAAGCTAAAAATCCGGGAGCTAGCTCACACTAACTCAGCTTAGAGGGAACACTGGCCACGGGGGGTATTTGTGAAGTTCCTACACAACAGAGGGTTGGACTAGATGACCCTGTAGGTCCCTTCCAACTCTTATGATTCTGCATTTTTTAAAAAAATAACCCAAAGCTAAAAGAACCGTTGAGCCAGCTAGCTCAATAAAGCCTTAATTGCAGGAACACCAAGCAAAACGCATTCAAGACTCATTTCCTCCACATTTATGCAGACGTGGCTGCAACTTTGGACGGTATCCACCTCTCGAGGATCCAATTCTCTCTTCTCAAGCAGCAGCCTTAATTTCCCATGAAGGATTATATTCTTATTAATGTTTAAAAGCAGCCGAAGTTTAGCCAAAAAAACTCCCCGAGTTTGCTATCGATTTCCTCCAGCTATTTTCTACCTCAGCCTCCCCGCTAAGAAGCTGGGCATTTGTCCCATTTTAAAGCACGCTTGGGCTGGAACAATTACGAGCCCAGCCTGTAGAACTGGGCTCAGAATGCAAGTCGAGGGCAAACCTAAACCAAGTCAAGTGCCGACAATTGGCCTTAATTAATAGCTGAGGACGTAGGGTTGAAGTGGCAATTAGCCCCGTCAGAGCCAATGAGAGAGAGAGGTGGCAAACTTGTGCTTGAGTCGAGCTAAGCCAGGCAATCTGCTTGAAGAGAATGCTCTGCCATTCATATAGCCCCTCCGAGTAGAAAACTGGCATCCAAGTTAGGCAGACTATGAAGGGGAGGGCAGGAAGGGTAGTGTCAGCGCTTGGTTCTCGTGGCCCTTTCTTATACACCCAGGAAAATGCTGGTTGCCACTTTCGGGTCAAGAGGCAAATTTCTCCAGGCCAGCATGGCCAGGGATCCTGGAGGTTTTCTTGCCATCTTTGGGCACTGGAGGGGGGAGGTAGTTGTGAACTTCCTGCGTCGTGCAGGGATTGGACTTTTTCAGGGGTGTCAAACATACGGCCCGGGGGGGAGAGGGGCGAATCAGGCCCCCGGAGGGCTATCAGGCCCACAAGCAACTAACTGTCATCTGCTTCCTTCTCCCTCTCTTGCTTCCTTCTGCATCACAACTTGCTTTGCCAGGCTTGCTCAATCGCACAGGAGCGACAGAGCAAAGCTCTTCCCTTGGGGCAGGAAGTGGGGTAAAGAGAACTAGCTTTGCCAGGCTCTCTCAATTGCACAGTAGAGCTACTGAGCCGAGCGTCTTCCTTCTGTTGGCTGAGGCTCAGGGAGCCAGTGAAGTGGATTAGGCTGAGTGTGTGTCTGTGTCCTTTATAAAGTTTATATCTCCCTGACCCGGCATTACATTTTATGACACACAGGGCCCGGCACGACAAGGTCAAGATCCAGCCCTCATAGCAAATGAGTTCGACACGCCTGGAATAGAAGAGGAGGACAATTGCCAAGTGTACCTGTAAGCGAGAGAGAGAGTTCTCTTAACCCTTTCCCTCCCAGATCCTCTTAGATACAACTACCCAACAGACTGTGCCTACTATTCTATGTCTCTAATGTGGAGAATCTTTCAAAATTCTTTTAAGCTGTGTATGAGAAATACTGGTTGGTGCTGCTGCTGGCTTGTATTCTAGCACATCCCCCTCCCCCACAAGAAAAAAACCCCTCAGGCTCTTTCATGTCGGACTTTATTGTAATATGCTTTACAAACAAAATATTTCTTCGCAGAGCGACGGGCCAACCATTTTTGTCTTTCTGGATAGGAAGCGGGATACGCTTGTGGACGCGACGGCTCCTCTTCTTTACCTATAAACACAAATGTGGTATTAAGGAAAGTTAATAAGAGAGCCAGCTTGGTGTAGTTGGCCACCCCTGCACTGCACTAAGAGTCTGCTCACTTAACCACTACACCAAACTGGCAACTACACTCTCAAACTTGCTCGTCTGTAAGGTGCTACTGGAGTCAAGTCCTGCATTATTATAGGAACTCAGCATGTCCACCTGAGAAAGAACTCAAACAAAAAACAATACCTAGGAACAGATAACTATTTATTTATTTACTTATTCCTTTACGTTTCTATCCTGCCCTTCCCAAAACAGGCTCAGGGTGGGTCACATCAATAACGACCATGAAATGGTCAACCAGTAAATCCAGTTCTCAAAGGAATCGAAGTGCTTTGTGCCACTGGAAGACTTACCCTCATAACATAAATACTTCAAAAGTCTTTACACCTGTTGAAGTGTGGCTGTGTAATTTTTCATAAGGCAAACAGCAGACAGATGTTAAGGGCAGCCCCATTTTGTCTGATGGAGCCTGCCAGCCTTTTGTAAACTTTTTTTCAAAGCCCGAACATAATGTTGTCCTAAACACGGTACTTTTTTGTAGTAGGAACTCCTTTGCCTATTAGGTCACACACCCCTGATGTAGCCAATCCTCCTGGAGCTAACAGTAAGCCCTGTAAGAAGAGCCCTGTAAGCTCTTGGAGGATTGACAACATAAGAGGGGTGTAGCCTAATATGCAAAGGAGTTCCTGCTATAAAAAAGCGCTGCCTACACATCCGTTTCCCTACACATCTTTCAAACACCCTCTCAAGATTCTTACAAACACAAAGATCAATCGTTGACCACTGGCCTCATTGTTTGACTGTAATGAGAACTGAATTCATCTACTATGAACATGTATCGTGAAATATGAATTTGGAACATAATATGAGATCTGAATGATTGGTAACATATTGGAATGATAATGCAGTTATACAAGTATTTCATAGTTATCTGTTCACAGTATTGTATTTTGTTTGCTTTTCCCTTCCATGATTCTCTCACTTGTTGTACCTAAACGAAAAAAAGGTGGTTCTACAACAAAGATTGGTGTATGCAGTTCAACGCACACTGATTCACATGGCTGATATACATGCAATACATTCAATGCTCCCTCTAAGCTGTGGAGTCTTGTGAGCAAAAATTCGACTTTGTGAGCACCTGGCATTAAAGTTGTGGGCAAGTGATTTGGCTACAGCATAAATTAGCTTGCTCTGGGGCCATTTTTTCCAGAGCTAAGACTAAAACGTGTGAGCCAGAGGCTAAAAACCTGTGAGCTAGCTCACACTAACTCAGCTTAGAGAGGACACTGGCTACAGTGCCAAAAAATCCATGCAATTCCAGACATTCCCAAGCCAGCCCATCTCATTGAGAGAGCCAGTTTGGTGTAATGGTTAAGTCTGCGGACTCTTCTCTGGGAGAACCAGGTTTGATTCCCCTCTCCTCCACTTGCACCTGCTGGCATGGCCTTGGGTCACCAATAGCTCTGGCAGAGGTTGTCCTTGAAAGGGCAGCTGCTGTGAGAGCCCTCTCCAGCCCCACCCACCTCACAGGGTGTCTGTTGTGGGGGGAGGGGAAGATAAAGGAGATTGTGAGCCGCTCTGAGACTCTTCGGAGTGGAGGATGGGATATAAATCCAATATCTTCATCTACCTCACAGGGTGTCTGTTGTGGGGGAGGAAGGTGAAGGAGATTGTGAGCCCCTCTGAGACTCTTCGGAGTGGAGGGCAGGATATAAATCCAGTATCTTCATCTACCTCACAGGGTGTCTGTTGTGGGGGAGGAAGGTAAAGGAGATTGTGAGCCGCTCTGAGACTCTTCGGAGTGGAGGGTGGGATATAAATCCAATATCTTCATCTACCTCACAGGGTGTGTGTTGTGGGGGGAAGAAGGTAAAGGAGATTGTGAGCTGCTCTGAGACTCTTCGGAGTGGAGGGTGGGATATAAATCCAATATCTTCATCTACCTCACAGGGTGTCTGTTGTGGGGGGGGGGAGGTAAAGGAAATTGTGAGCCGCTCTGAGACTCTTTGGAGTGGAGGGCGGGATATAAATCCAATATCTTCATCTACCTCACAGGGTGTCTGTTGTGGGGCGGGGGGAAGGTAAAGGAGACTGTGAGCCGCTCTGATACTCTTTGGTGTGGAGGGCGGGATATAAATCCAATATCTTCATCTACCTCACCGGGTGTCTGTTGGGTGGGGGGGAAGGTAAAGGAGATTGTGAGCCGCTCTGAGACTCTTCAGAGTGGAGGGTGGGATATAAATCCAATATCCTCATCTACCTCACAGGGTGTCTGTTGTGGAGAGGAAGGGAAAGGAGATTGTGAGCCACTCTGAGACTCTTCGGAGTGGAGGGCGGGATATAAATCCAATATCTTCATCTACCTCACCGGGTGTCTGTTGGGTGGGGGGGAAGGTAAAGGAGATTGTGAGCCGCTCTGAGACTCTTCAGAGTGGAGGGTGGGATATAAATCCAATATCATCATCTTCTCAGAGGACCAAAGACATCAAACATCACCTTCACGACTACGTTTCTAGTACTTCTCAGCTCTACTTCTAGTACTCGGCTCTACGTCTAGTACCTCTCAGCTCTTGGCGAGCCTATTGCTTTTAACATCTAATTTACAGCATCAGCGTTACCTGCAGACTCTGGCTGTAGCCTCTGCCTGGCACAACTACTGCCTAATTGCGGGAGCGTTAAATAAAAAGAAAAGACACAGAACAAGCGGTGAAGCGTTAAGTCATGCAAACTGAGGCACACTCATCATGGTGATCATCCGTGCAAGGCAGGGCCAAAGCACAAGAAGTTGTAGAGAAAGTTCACCCGACAGAATGGATTACGAGCCAAGCAAGTCCCATTTTGTTTCCCTCTTTTAATCCAGTGGTGCTTCTCAAAGTCAAGTGGATGTCAAAGAACGGGCTTTTGCTGCCTGCAGAGAGCTTGATTGAAAAATCCAGGGAAAGGCAATGGCTCAGTGGCAGAGCCTCTGCTTCACATGCAGAAGGTCCCAGGTTCGATCCCAGGCATCTCCACTTAAAAGCATCAGGCTGTAGCTAATGTGAAAAGCCCTCAACTTGAGACCCCGGAGAACTGCTACCAGTGACAGTAGACAATATCAACCTTGATGGACCAATGGCCTGATTCAGCATAAGGCAGCGACCTGTGACAGTTACATTCAGGTCAGAGGCCATGGCTCGGTGGCAGAGCATCTGCCTAGCATGCAGGAAGGTCCCAGGTTCCATCCCCGGCATCTCCAGTCAAAAAAGACCAGGCAACAGGTGATGTGAAAGATCTCTGCCTGGGACCCTGGAGAGCTGCAGCCAGTCTGAGTAGATGATACTGCCTTTGACTGAGCAATTCAATATTGACCAATTCAGTATAAGGCAGCTTCATGCGTTCATGAATAACCCATCTTCAAAGATTTAACTTTTTGAAAAGGTCATATAGTCGGCCCTGGGTTATCCCTTCCCCCACGTATACACCTTGTCCTGGGAGAAGCATTGCAATAACTCAGCTAATCGTAGCCTAGTCCATGGGTGTCAAATATGTGGCCCAGGGGCTGAAACAGGCCCCCGGAGAACTCCTTTCATGTCCCTGAGCAACTGGCTGTCATCTGCTTCCTTCTCCCTATCTCTTGCTTCCTTCTGCATAATAGTTTGCTTTGCCAGGCTTGCTCACACAGGAGTTACAGAGCAAAGCCTCTGTTTTCTCCACTGACTGAGGCTCCTCCCTTGGAGAGGAAGAAGGTAGGGAGAGCTTGCTTTCCCAGGCTCTCTCAATCGCACAGCAGAGATACTGAGCCAAGCCTCTCTTCCTTCTGTTGGCTGATGCTCCTCCCCCCAGTCTCCTGGGGAAGGAAGGAAAGAGCCAGAGCCTCCTTTGCCCAGTTCCCTGGACCCCATGGGAGAGATACAAAGAAAGCACCTTTAAGACCAAGGAGCGCTAATGTTTTAAGCATATTTTAAGTTTAAAAATATCTTTAGTCATGTTTGTCTGTGTCCCTTAAAAAGTTTATATCTCTGCTACCTAATCTTAAATAGGCAGGGGTGGAATTCTAGCAGGAGCTCCTTTGCATATTAGGCCACACACCCCTGACATAGCCAATCCTCCAAGAGCTTACAAGGCTCTTTTTTGTAAACTCTCAGATGATTGCCTACACCAGGGGTGTTTGGCCTAATATGCAAAGGAGCTCCTGCTAGAATTCCACCCCTGTAAATAGATACACATGGTTCGGCCCGACAAGGTCTCATTTATGTCAGATCCGGCCCTCATAACAAATGAGTTCGACACACTGATCTAGACTCCCAATACTTCCAGAGGAAAAGGGCAGGTTCTCCAATTCAAGGGCAGGACATGGAAGAAAGCCACTCCTCAAGGACAGCCAAAGAGCTTCTGCAGGCAGTGGGGAATTAATGAGAGCCCCTTTAGTATCATGCACTGATTAACGATGCTTTTAAAGCCCAGCATTTGTAGCACCCATCAGGCCCTCTCATTTGCTCCCTCCTCGGGTCGACGGCATGACAGGAAGAGAGCATTGGAAACTTGCAGTAAGTAGGAAACTTACAGAGCGGCAGCGCCGGAAATGATCTCAATCAGCTCCTTGGTGATGACAGCCTGGCGAGTGCGATTCAACGTCAGGGTCAGCTTGTCAATCATCTCAGCTAGGGAAAGAAGGGGACAAATTCAGGAGGCGGGCAGAGAAGAATATTGGCGGCTGCTCGACCAATAGCTTTAGTCTCTCAGAGCTCCCCACCGGAAGAGCCAGCGTGGTGCAATAGTTGAGATCCACATTCAAATCCCCATTTGACCACGACACTTAGCGGGTCACGCTTGCCTTCTCTCACCCTAACCTACTGCAGGGGGTTGCTGCAGAAAAGAAGAAGGGATAACTCCCCATATGCCACCGCAGCTCCTTGAGGGAAGGGAGGCATAAAAATACAATCAGAGTTTCCCTTGGAGACAAGGCAACTCTTTTAGCCAGAATGGAAGTATTCACCCTCTCTATCTCCACCTAACAACATAAGAGAAGCCATGTTGGATCAGGCCAGTGGCCCATCCAGTGCAACACTCTGTGTCATATAAGAGAAGCCATGTTGGATCAGGCCGATGGCCCATCCAGTCCAACATTCTGTGTCACAGAGTTCCCTCCCTGGCCAAAAAACCAGGTGCCATCAGGAGGTCCATCAGAAGACTTCCCACAGTTGCCCCTGCCAAGCACCAAGAATACAGAGCATCACTGCTCCAGACAGAGAGTTCCAACAATACCCTGTGTCTAATAGCCACTGATGGACCTCCGCTCCAGATGTTTATCCAATCCCCTCTTGACGCTGTCTATGCTTGTAGCCGCCACCACCACCTGTGCCAGTGAATTCCATGTGTTAATCACCCTTTGGGTTAAGAAGGACTTCCTTTTAGCGTTCTAACCTGACTGCTCAGCAATTTCATTGAGTGCCCACGAGTTCTCGTATTGTGAGAAAGGGAGAAAAGTACTTCTTTCTCTACCTTCTCTATCCCGTGCATAATCTTGTAAACCTCTATCACGCCACCCCTCAGTTGATGGTTGTCTAAGCTAAAGAGCCCCAAATGCCTTAACCTTTCTTCACAGGGAAAATGTTCCAACCCATTAATCATTCTAGTTGCCCTTTTCTGGACTTTCTCCAATGCTTTCTCTTTTTTGAGTTGTGGTGACCAGAATTCAAAAAAGATACTACAGCATTGGGAAAAGTGCAGAAAAGGGCAACTAGAATTATTAAAGGGGTGGAACACTTTGCCTGTTTTTTCCCTATTCTCTACTTCTGTCTGAAGAAATGGTCCACAAACGCTTGTACCTTGCCTCAAATGTTGTTAAGAGGCTACTAGACTCTTGCCCTCTTCCCTGTTCACCACTTAGATTACTCTGAAGCTGCTGCAAAGAAATCACTGTGCCCCGAAAGCAATGCGAAGTTTCCTTACAAGCGTTTTTGCTGGCGTTGTCCATGGCGGTCATCCTAGCGCTCTGCTCGCTGGTGCTGGCCTCCTTCAAAGAGTAGAAGATGATGTTAACCAGCGTGAATTCCTGGTAGTTCCTCAGGACGTCGGCATCGACGTCATCGTAGATGCTGATGCTTTCTGCAGAAGCAAGCACAGTAACCACGCAAAAGGGAAGTTAGTTGAGGTTTGGGACAGGAGAAGCAAACCTTAGAGGTGGAAACTTCAATTTTAACTCAGTTATGGGTGAATTTCAAAATTCTGGATTAGTGATCAGGAAGGCTTTTTTTGTAGCAGGAACTCCTTTGCATATTAGGCCATGCCCCCCTGATGCAGCCAATTTTCCTGGAGTTTACAGGACTCTTAGTACAGGACCTCAGTACAAGCTCCGGGAGGTTTGGCTACATCAGGGGGGAATGACCTAATACGCAAAGGAGTTCCTGCTACAAAAGAACTTCTAGTGAGAGGAGAATTTCCCTACCTGGTCAAACAAGAAGTTGGCTCTGAAATGCAGAGGTCCCTGGTCTGGTATAGTCAGAAACTGCCTGTGGAAACCTTAAGAGTCAGTTAAAACTCCCAAGGTGACTACTGGCATTTCAAGAGACGGGGACTGGATACGCCACGGGAAACAGTGCAGCGGAAGAAGATGTGCTGGAGTATTTAGGAAAACTCTGGAACAAAAAGCTTCTCAACATAAAGGTTCAAGTCACTGTGAAAAGCTTAAGAAACTCTCATTCACCTGAAATATAAGAACTAAAGTCTGTGCATGTGCAGATTTTACCTTTGAGTTATCTATATTGAGTTACCTCAGAAATTTTACCTCAACGTCACCTGACCTTTCCCCTTTACGGTTGAGGCAGCGGGTGTCCTACTCCATCGACTATTCCATCAATCAGCCTCCCTTGTTGTGACATCATGCTTTACAGGGGGAGGGGTGGTGGCTCAGTGGTAGAGCATCTGCTTGGGAAGCAGAAGGTCCCAGGTTCAATCCCTGGCATCTCCAAAAAAGGGTCCCGGCAAATAGGTGTGAAAAACCTCAGCTTGAGACCCTGGAGAGCCACTGCCAGTCTGAGAAGACAATACTGACTTTTATGGACCAAAGGTCTGATTCAGTATAAGGCAGCTTCATATGTTCATATGTACAGCCTTGTTGTGGTGCTGAATCGAATTATTCACACCCATCACTTCTTCTTGGGCCAAAAACTGTCGTATTTGGCGAAATGTGCCCTTCCGTCGGTGATGCACCTTATTTTGTTGTTATTGTTCTACTGTCTTGGTTTTATTGTATTGTTTTAAATTTGAACTGTAGGTTTTTACTGTTCAATTTATGTTGTGATCTGCCCTGAGCCGGTTATGGGAAACGGCGGAATATAAGCCTACTAAACAAATAAATAAATTATTTTGTTAATTTGGAAAAGAAAAACTTTGAGTGCTATATAAGTTGTGTAAGTTAAAGGGGGCTCTCCTTGGGTTTCTGGGCTGAGCAGGGTGGGACAGCCAGAATTCTTCAGGAAAGGAGAAAACAAATAACTAGAAGATGATGATATTGGATTTATATCCCGCCCTCCACTCTGAAGAGTCTCAGAGCAGCTCACAATCTCCTTGACCTTCCTCCCCCACAACAGACACCCTGTGAGGTGGGTGGGGCTGGAGAGGGCTCTCACAGCAGCTGCCCTTTCAAGGACAACCTCTGCCAGAGCTATGGCTGACCCAAGGCCATGCTAGCAGGTGCAAGTGGAGGAGTGGGGAATCAAACCCGGTTCTCCCAGATAAGAGTCCGCACACTTAACCACTACACCAAACGGGATCTCAGAGTGGCTCAGTCACAGAAGGAAAAGAAAAATTGAGGGAAAATCTTGCCTCTGAGGGAGGGAAGGGGATGGGGCCATCAGATGCCCTCTTCATTCACACACGTGAAGCTACCTCACGCTGAATCAGACCCTTGGTCCATCAAGGTCAGTACTGTCTACTCAGACTGGCAGCAGATCTCTAGGGCAGGGGTGGCCAAACTTGCTCAAGAACCACATGGAATAAACGTCAGATGTTTGAGAGCCTCAAGACATGAACATCAGATGTAGGGAGGGAGGGAGGGAGGAAGGAAGAGAGGAGAGGAGGGAGGGGGAAGGAAGGGAGGAGGAAATAAAGCAACTTTAAATGCATTCTCTAGGCTGCTGGCTGGCTTGGCTAAGTGATTTAAAGAGAGAAATGCCTTTCTCCAAGCCAGCTGACAGGGCGGTGGGGGCTTCAACACCTTAAAAAAAAAACACACCTCAAACAACACCTTAAAGAACCACAACTCTCTTATAACAAGAAACAGCACACACAATGTTACCCCTTAAAAATATAAGCGCTGACGCACCAACTCGCCAAGTGAACTTACTGAAGAGAAAGGAACCTTTTTGCACTGCCATATGGTGGTGGAGTCCCAAAGTCCAAAACTACTGGATTTCAGTTGTTTCTAAAATTTCAGAAATAGTAGGCAGTGATGTCCCTTTAACTCCTGAATCCATTCTACTAAGCTTTTGGCCTGACCATTCATTTTCTCCTCTGCGTAGGGATCTCATTTCTCTGTTAGTTCTGGTAAATCTTTATTAGCTCTCCTGTGGAAATCTAGGAAAATATCTTCGCGTAAAGCATGGTTCCAGGAGGTGTGGAATATAGTTATTCAGGACAAAATAGCCACACAAATATTGTCGATGGAGGCCCCAATTTATAACAATAATTTTGTGGAAAAGCGGGATCCTTTTATAGACTATGTAAATGACAGTCCTTCTGCTGAATGTAAAATACCTTCAAAATATTTGCAATTTATCTTGCTTTAGGTTCATGTAAATCTAGGTTTCTGTCTCTGTATGTATATGTTTATATAATGCAATTATGTCATGGTTGAATTTGTTAATAAAATTGTTTTTATTTTAAAAAAAATACTGCAAACAGCGCGTTTAAAGCCCTATATGGCCGAGGACCTGTCTACCTTAGGGACCGCCTCTCCCCATATATTCCCCAGAGAGCACTGAGATCTAGCTCCCAAAATCTCTTAAAAATCCCTGGACCAAGGGAGGCCAAACTGAAAACAACTCGAGAGCAGGCCTTCTCAGTAACGGCTCCCCATTGGTGGAATCAACTACCAGCCGAGGTTCGAGCCCTGCGGGACTATAATCAGTTCCGCAGAGCATGTAAAACTATTCTTTTCCAAATGGCCTACAAGAGTGAATCCTGAAATGTTATCCAGCCATCTGATATACATAGTTTTGTATTATAGCACCTATCTGCCGTGGTTTTAATTAATCTATTTATTTAATGTGTTTTATTGTATTTTTATTGTATGATATTTCCTGTATGTTATGGCACTTTACATGTTTGTGAGCCGCCCTGAGCCTGCCTTGGTGGGAAGAACGGGATATAAATAAAATTATTATTATTAAAAAAACAACTCCCTTATAACAAGAAATGGTACACAGCGTCACCCTGGAAGAAGAAGATATTGGATACATATCCCGCCCTCCACTCCGAAGAGTCTCAGAGGGGCTCACAATCTCCTTTACCTTCCCCCTCCCCACAACAGACACCCTGTGAGGTAGATGAAGATACTGGATTTATATCCCGCCCTCCACTCCGAAGAGTCTCAGAGCAGTTCACAATCTCCTTTACCTTCCCCACCCCCACAACAGACACCCTGTGAGATAGATGAAGATATTGGATTTATATCCCGCCCTCCACTCCGAAGAGTCTCAGAGCAGCTCACAATCTCCTTTACCTTCTCCCCCCCACAACAGACATCCTGTGAGGTAGATGAAAATACTGGATATATATCCCACCCTCCACTTTCAAGAGTCTCAGAGGGGCTCACAGTCTCCTTTACCTTCCTCCCCCACAAGACACCCTGTGAGGTGGGTGGGGCTGGAGAGGGCTCTCACAGCAGCTGCCCTTTCAAGGACAACCTCTGCCAGAGCTATGGCTGACCCAAAGCCATGCTAGCAGGTGCAAGTGGAGGAGTGGGGAATCAAACCCGGTTCTCCCAGATAAGAGTCCGCACACTTAACCACTACACCAAACTGGCTCTCCTTAATATAAGTGAAAATATAAGTGTTGACACACAACCTCACCAAGCGAACTTACCGGCACCTGAAACCGTCTCGAGGGAATAGATGGGTTTCTCATCTGTCTTGTAAGAGATAACAGACCTATGGGAAAAGGAATGCTGTTCTGAAATGCTGTCCTGGCTCAGAAGAACCCGCCTACAAAGTCTAAAATCACTTCTGTGTTCACGCATGCACACAGCTGGGATGATACAGGCCTTGACTTAAGATACTGAGAACAGACACCCATTGTCACTCTAACTTTATCGGTTTAGTAGAAAAGAGCAAGAATCCAAGAAGGATAAAGAAAAGCTGGAGCAGGTCCAGAGGAGGGCGACGAAGATGGTGAGGGGTCTGGAGACCAAGTCCTATGAGGAAAGGTTGAAGGAGCTGGGGATGTTAGCCTGGAGAGGAGGCAGCTGAGAGGTGATAAGATCATCATCTTCAAGTCCTTGACGGGCTGTCATATAGAGGATGGTGTGGGATTATTTTCTGTGGCCCCAGAAGGTAGCACCAGAACCAATGGGTTGAAATTAAATCAAGAGTTTCCGGCTCAACATTAGGAAGAACTTCCTGACCGTTAGAGCGATTCCTCAGTGGATTCCTCACCTTGGGAGGTGGTGGGCTCTCCTTCCATGGAGCTTTTTCAACAGAGACTAGAGGGCCATCTGACAGCAATGAGGATCCTGTGTATTTAGGGGGAGGTGTTTGTGAGTTTCCTGCATTGTGCAGGGGGTTGGGATAGATGACCCTGGAGGTCCCGTCCAACTCTATGATTCTAGGAGCACCTTAAAGACTAACAAAATTGGTGACAGGGGAGGAACTTCCATGAGTTACCACTCATCTCTTCAGATATCCGTGGCTAACAGAAGCTCCTCCGCGGCCACTAATTTTGTTAGTGTATAAGGTGCTGCTGGACTCTTGCTCTTTTCTACTGCTACAAACACAGAGCCCCATTTTGATATTTTTGTGTGTGTATGTGTAATTAATGCATTTGATTACTATCAGAAGTCACCTTGAGCTCCATATGGAAGAAAGGTGGCTTGTTAACGTAAGAACATGAAAGAAGCCATGTTGGATCAGGCCAATGGCCCCTCCAGTCCAACACTCTGTGTCACACAGTAGCCAAAAAAATCAGGTACCATTAGGAGGTCCGTCAGTGGGGCCAGGACACTAGAAGCCCTCCCGCTGTGGGCCCTCACAAACACCAAGAATACAGAACATCACTGCCCCTGACAGAGTTCCAACAATACGCTGTGGCTACTAGCCAATGATGGACCTCTGCTCCAGATGTTGATCCAATCTCCCCTTGAAGCTGGCTATGCTTGTAGCCGCCACCACCTCCTGTGGCAGTGAATTCCACATGTTAATCACCCTTTGGGTGAAGAAGGACTTCCTTTTATCCGTTCTAACCCGACTGCTCAGCAATTTCATTGAGTGCCCACGAGTTCTTGTATTGTGAGAAAAGGAGAAAAATACTTCTTTCTCTGCCTTCTCTACCCCATGCATAATCTTGTCAACCTCTGTCATGTCACCCCTCAGTCGACGTTTCTCCAAGATATTTTCAGTAAAGAAGTAAACTTTGTGGACTCATTTTGAGAAGACACAAATATGGCTCAAAGGCCCGGCCCTACCAACCCCAGACTTCGCACCTGAATCCTCGCCTTTTTCGAAGCAACAGCACCAGCTGCCTCCAGGAACACTAAGGGCTTGGACGTCAACCAAGCTCAACCTATGTCATGTTTGCCCTGCACCCCCCCCCCCCCGGGGCAGCTCTGGGGTCGCCGTCACCCTTTACCGCCCCCCCCCCCCGTGACCCAAGGTCTCAGAATGGGATGAGGTAGGGTTACATCACCCCATTAGACACTCCGTCACTGGCTGAATGATAGAGGCTCCCTTTTCCATCCCACTCTCTGATGCTGGGCAGCCTCTCCGTCTCCTCGCCTTTCCCTCCTCCTCGACCTCTTCCTGGGTCTCCCTTTTATATTCCCCGGACTCCCTGCCCATTCCTGCCACCTCCCTCACCCTTAGCCCCACACCCTCTTCTTAACTGGGGACGCTAGGGCAAGGTTGCCTGGCCACCATCAACTGGCCCCGGGCTGAGGGAGCGCTTCTGTGTTGTGCCCAGCTAGCTCCCGGTGCCATCACGGCTCAGGAAGAATAAGGAAGAGGAGAAGGAGAAGATGATATTGGATTTATATCCCACCCTCCACTCCGAAGAGTCTCAGAGCGGCTCACAATCTCCTTTACCTCCCCCCCCCCCACAACAGACACCCTGTGAGGTTGATGGGGCTGGAGAGGGCTCTCCCAGCAGCTGCCCTTTCAAGGACAACCTCTGCCAGAGCTATGGCTGACCCAAGACCATGCTAGCAGGTGCAAGTGGAGGAGTGGCGAATCAAACCTGGTTCTCCCAGATAAGTGTTCGCACAACCACTACACCAAACTGGCTCTCCAGGAAGGAAGGAGAAGATATTGGATTTATATCCCGCCCTCCACTCCGAAGAGTCTCAGAGCGGCTCACAATCTTTACCTTCCTCCCCCACAACAGACACCCTGTGAGGTGGGTGGAGCTGAGAGGACTCTCACAGCAGCTGCCCTTTCAAGGACAACCTCTGCCAGAGGTATGGCTGACCCAAGACCATTCCAGCAGCTGCAAGTGGAGGAGTGGGGAATCAAACCCGGTTCTCCCAGATAAGACTCCGCACACTTAACCACTACACCAAACTGGTTCTCCCAGGCCGCCCTTGCTCAGCGGCAGCATGCTGCTCCCTGGCTGCCCTCCCCCCGTTGAGGTGTAGTTTCTTCTTCCCTGCAGATGGGGCCGCACCCAGCCCACACCTTGGGTGGCGGGCTCAGGGTGGCGTGGCCTACCCTTTGGCAGTGGCTGGGCCCCCCAAGGCTCTTCCTGGCTCCGCCCCCCATATCGAGGTGAGTGTCATGCCCAGGGGCTGGGAGCAGCGTCGCTGGTGCAGCTGCTGCTGTGGGCTCCGTCATCATTTCGGGGCCGGGGGAGGGCACCTTGCCAAGTTCTGGCCACAGCTGGTCAGGGCAACCTGCCTTCCTTGCCCGCCAACCCGGGTCCGGCTGAACCCTTCTGCTACTGATGCCACATATTAAAAGAGCTTTTCCGCTTCTCTTGCCTGAACCGGTTGTAGATGACCGATCCCTCGTCAAACTCGTATCCTGAGTTTAGCAGACCAAGGGTGATGATGGAAGCGTCTCCGAAAGTGGGGGGCTTCCTTCCGACTTCTTTGAAGTTCAACAAGAAGTTACTGCTGTGTGTCCTAGAACGAAAACAAAGCTTGTGTGAAGAGGCAGCCCTTGATCCAAGGAAGCATGGAATCAATCGCAGAATCATTGATCCAAGGAAGCACGGAATCAATCGCAGAATCATTGATCCAAGGAAGCACAGAATCAATCATAGAATCATTGAGTTTGAAGGAGCTGGAGAAGTCATCTACTCCAATCCCCTGATCAATGCAGGATCAGCCTAGAGCAGGGATGTCAAACACGCAGTCCATGGGCCAGATCAGGTCACCGGAGAGCTCCTATCAGGCCTGCAAGCAGCAAGCTGCAGTCTTCTTCCTCTTCCCTCTCTTGCTTCCTTCTGAGACACAACTTGCTTTGCCAGGCTTGCTCAATCACACAGGAGCTGCAGAGCAAAGCCTCTATTTTCTCCATTGGCTGACCAGCACATGAAGCAACTTATGCGCAAAAGCTCCCAATGCCCAGCCATGTCATGTTTTCCCCAGGGTCTTAGGCTCAAAGCGTTGACCATGAGATTTCTGTAATGAATGTCAATAAATCAAAAGTAGATCTGCAACTTACACACACCTGAACAATACTTGAACAGCATACTCAAGATTGCTACAGCACAGACATTGTCTCTAGATTTTGATGCAATAATTCAGAGCAAGAGGGGTCAGTTATCAAAGACTGTTAAATAAACAAAATATTGCAAGAGTTGCTAATCTTTTAAGCATACTTTAAGGTTTTTTAAAATCTTTGTGTTTGTGTCTTTTATAAAATTTATATCTCTGCTACCTGGCATTACATTTTATGACAAACATGGCCTGGCCCGACAAAGTCTCGTTTATGTCAGATCCGGCTCTCCTAACAAATTAGTTTGACACTCTGATCTACATGTTCTGGCTAACAGCCACTGATAGATCTCTGCTCCATACATTTCTCCAATCTTGAAGCTGCCATTACTTCCTACAACAGTGAATTCCACGTGTTAATTTTTCTCTGACTGCAGAAGTACTGCCTTTTCTCTGTACTAAAGAGGCATCTCTGGCTCTACCCAATAAACTGTGCCCTCAGAGATCATTCAGCAGCTATGAAGTCTCACGTCTCAATCCTGAACACATCCACTTGGATCTTCGGCCCGCTTCCTCAGAAACAGTTCCATTAACTCAAAGGAACAGAACGTTCCGGATTCTTTACACAGCAACTGCCATCACGTTACCTTTGGAGCAGGCCTCTCAGCTTGTCACCCACTCCGATCACCATGACTTCTTTGCCTGCGCTCGTAAGGGTCGAGATCTGACTCTTGATGTGTTTAGCCACCGAACTGTGAATAGCACCACAAAGCCCACGGTCAGAGGACACCCCAATGAGAAGATGCTTCTTCTTATCTTCGGCCACCTTGATTTCTGCCTTCTCATAGAGTGCTGGAAAAGGGAAGAGAAAGAAGAAGAAGATATTGGATTTATATCTTGCCCTCCACTCCGAAGAGTCTCAGAGCGGCTCACAATCTCCTTTACCTTCCCCCTCCCCCTACAACAGACACCCTGTGAGGTAGATGAAGATATTGGATTTATATCCCGCCCTCCACTCCGAAGAGTCTCAGAGCGGCTCACAATCTCCTTTACCTTCCCCCTCCCCCTACAACAGACACCCTGTGAGGTAGATGAAGATATTGGATTTATATCCCGCCCTCCACTCCAAAGAGTCTCAGAGCGGCTCACAATCTCCTTTACCTTCCCCCTCCCCCTACAACAGACACCCTGTGAGGTAGATGAAGATATTGGATTTATATCCCGCCCTCCACTCCAAAGAGTCTCAGAGAGGCTCACAATCTCCTTTACCTTCCCCCCCCGCCCCACAACAGACACCCTGTGAGGTAGATGAAGATATTGGATTTATATCCCGCCCTCCACTCCAAAGAGTCTCAGAGCGGCTCACAATCTCCTTTACCTTCCCCCTCCCCCTACAACAGACACCCTGTGAGGTAGATGAAGATATTGGATTTATATCCCGCCCTCCACTCCGAAGAGTCTCAGAGCGGCTCACAATCTCCTTTACCTTCCCCCTCCCCCTACAACAGACACCCTGTGAGGTAGATGAAGATATTGGATTTATATCCCGCCCTCCACTCCAAAGAGTCTCAGAGCGGCTCACAATCTCCTTTACCTTCCCCCTCCCCCTACAACAGACACCCTGTGAGGTAGATGAAGATATTGGATTTATATCCCGCCCTCCACTCCAAAGAGTCTCAGAGAGGCTCACAATCTCCTTTACCTTCCCCCCCCGCCCCACAACAGACACCCTGTGAGGTAGATGAAGATATTGGATTTATATCCCGCCCTCCACTCCAAAGAGTCTCAGAGCGGCTCACAATCTCCTTTACCTTCCCCCTCCCCCTACAACAGACACCCTGTGAGGTAGATGAAGATATTGGATTTATATCCCGCCCTCCACTCCGAAGAGTCTCAGAGCGGCTCACAATCTCCTTTACCTTCCCCCTCCCCCTACAACAGACACCCTGTGAGGTAGATGAAGATATTGGATTTATATCCCGCCCTCCACTCCAAAGAGTCTCAGAGCGGCTCACAATCTCCTTTACCTTCCCCCTCCCCCTACAACAGACACCCTGTGAGGTAGATGAAGATATTGGATTTATATCCCGCCCTCCACTCCAAAGAGTCTCAGAGCGGCTCACAATCTCCTTTACCTTCCCCCTCCCCCTACAACAGACACCCTGTGAGGTAGATGAAGATATTGGATTTATATCCCGACCTCCACTCTGAAGAGTCTCAGAGCAGCTCACAATCTCCTTTACCTCCCCCCCCCACAACAGACACCCTGTGAAGTAGATGAAGATATTGGATTTATATCCCAACCTCCACTCCAAAGAGTCTCAGAGGGGCTCACTATCTCCTTTACCTTCCTCCCCCCCCCCCACAACAGACACCCTGTGAGGTAGATGAAGATATTGGATTTACATCCCAACCTCCACTCCAAAGAGTCTCAGAGGGGCTCACAATCTCCTTTACCTCCCTCCCCCCCCCCCACAACAGACACCCTGTGAGGTAGATGAAGATATTGGATTTATATCCCGACCTCCACTCCAAAGAGTCTCAGAGGGGCTCACAATCTCCTTTACCTTCCGCCCCCCCACAACAGACACCCTGTGAGGTAGATGAAGATATTGGATTTATATCCCGACCTCCACTCCGAAGAGTCTCAGAGTGGCTCACAATCTCCTTTACCTTCCTCCCCCACAACAGACACCCTGCGAGGTGGGTGGGGCTGGAGAGGGCTTTCACAGCAGCTGCCCTTTAAGGACAACCTCTGCCAGAGCTATGGCTGACCCAAGGCCATGCTAGCAGGTGCAAGTGGAGGAGTGGGGAATCAAACCCGGTTCTCCCAGATAAGAGTCCGCACACTTAACCACTACACCAATCTGGCTCTCAGCCAAAACAACCTTCAGCCAAAAATGATGGCTAGAAACCAGCAAAAGACGACGGCCTCTGGAAACCACTTTGGTGGAATGGTTAAGTGTGTGGACTCTTATCTGGGAGAACATGCTGAGTTCCTATACTAATGCAAGACTTGACTCCAGTAGCATCTTACAGACGAGCATGTTTGAGAGTGTAGTTGCCAGTTTGGTGTAGTGGTTAAGTGAGCAGGCTCTTATCTGGGAGAATCGGGTTTGATCCCCCCCCTCTTCCACTTACTGCTGCTGGGATGGCCTTGGGTCAGCCATAGCTCTCGCAGGAGTTGTCCTTGAAAGGGCAGCTTCTGGGAGAGCTCTCTCAGCCCCACCTACCTCGCAGGTTGTCTATTGTGGGGGAAGAAGATTAAGGAGATTAATTCCTGGCCCACAACCACGGGATTGATAAAGCCTGTGCTGAAACTGCAGCCTCCGAAGAAGAGATCCCCCTTACCCAATGCCCCCACTCCGTAAACTCTTGCCGGCTTCAACTCGCGCTCCGCCTTGGAATATTTTGCCGCGGCCACCATCTTCATGGACTTGGTGATCTTCTGGATGTTCCTGATAGACTTCAGCCGCCTGTTAACTGCACGGATTAGAAGAAGCACCGAGTGAGGCTGGCTTGCAGCAGACAAGGTGCCCTCAAAGAAAGGCGCTCTGGGAAATAATCCTGAATAAATCAATTAAGCAAACGCAAGAAAATCCTGCACCAGGCTTTAAAAGGGCACAGTGAAAAGCAGCCGGGGTCTACCTCTCCGCACGTGAGCTCTTTCGATTGCAGAGGGAAAGACAGAAGGCAAAAGAAGAAGGGGACGGCAAAAGATGAGACGGCTGGACGGCGTTACTGATGGAACTAACACGAATTTGAGCAGGCTTCGGAGGGTGGTGGAAGACAGGAGGGCCTGGCGTGGCTTTGTCCATGGGGTCGCAAAGAGTTGGACTGAACAAGAAGCTGCAACATTAGCTAGCACTTAAGAGCCCTGCTGGATCGGACCTAAAGTCCATCTGGTCCAGCATCCTGTCTCACACAGGGGCCAACAAGTTCCTTTGGACATCTAACAATAGGGCATAGAAGCCAAGGCTTTCCACTGAGGTTGCCTCCTGGATCAGGGATTCAGAAGATTAGTGCTTCTGAACACTGGCTAGTAGCAGGCTGGAATTCTAGCAGGAGCTCCTTTGCATATTAAGCCACACACCCCTGATGTAGCCAATCCTCCAAGGGCTTACAAAAAAGAGCCCTGTAAGTTCTTGGAGGATTGGCTGCATCACGGGTGTGTGGCTTAATATGCGAAGGAGCTCCTGCTAGAATTCCCCTGCTGGCTAGTAGCCATAGATAGATTCATGGGGGTAAAGTCTATCTAATCCCCTTTGAAAGCGGTTTCTTCTTGTGGCCATCACTACATCCTCTGGCAGCGAATTCCACATTTTAACCGCTCTCTATGCAAAGCAGCATTTCCTACTGCCCGCCAGCTTTGTTAGATGCCCTTGCGTTCCAGTCTTTTGGGGAAGGGAGAAGAAAGTTCTGTCAACTCTCTCCACCCCATGCAGAATTTTGTAATTCTCTATCATGTTGAACATATGAAGCTGCCTTATTCTGAATCAGACCCTGGGTCCATCAAAGTCAGTATTGTCTACTCAGACTGACAGCTCAGACTCCAGGATCTCAAGCTGAGGTTTTTCACGCCTATTTGCCTGGACCCTTTTGAGTTGGAGATGCCGGGGATTGAACCTGGGACCTTCTGCTTACCAAGCAGATGCTTTATCACTGAGCTGCCACCCCTGAACCATCATATGAACATATGAAGCTGCCTTCTACTGAATCAGACCCTCGGTCCATTGAAGTCAGTATTGTCTACTCAGACTGGCAGCGGCTCTCCAGGGTCTCAAGCTGAGGTTCTTCACGCCTATTTGCCTGGACCCTTTTGAGTTGGAGATGCCGGGGATTGAACCTGGGACCTTCTGCTTCCCAAGCAGATGCTCTGCCACTGAGCCACCATCCCTCCCTCTTAGTCGTCTCTTTTGTAAACTGAAAAGTCTCAGACTTTCCTCGCGGAGAAGGTGCTCCAACCCCCAAATCGTCTTGGATGGAGCGCACAGCATATTCTCAAAAAACAGATCTTCTGAAAACAAAAATCCTGAAATCCCCCCCCCCCCAAAACAATGTGTACAGGATCATCTTAAGTTAGGCTTTAAAAGGGCACAGTCAAAAATAGCTAAATTTTACCCGATCACGCATGAGCTCTCTGAAGCATAGGGTAAGAGAAGATGAGACAACCACCTGTGGAAACCAGCTGCCGAATGCAGCCTATTCCACTCTCCCCCCAAAAGGCCATTAAAGAAGGAGAAATACTTACTGTCTTTCAAAGTTGCCATATTCCTAACTTGGACCCTGGAAAAAAGAAGCACATAGACTGTTAGGCGCCCTGAGTCCACTTATGGAGAGGGTGGGATACAAAACTTGAAGTAATAAATAAAATTACACACTTCATCTGTGAAGAGTGTTGCTTCTTCACGACAGTAAAAAGGCAGGGTATTAATTAATTGGTTAATTAATGGTCCAGCTGCAGGACACTACTGCCCATCCGCAATGTTTCACAAATAAGTGCATGCCAAAAAAGAGATGTTATCACACATTCAAATTTGCAGAAAGATCCCGGGACACACCAGAAAGTGCAGTTGTCCAGCCTGCAAAGATTTTCACAAGTGCTGGGACGGGGGGTGCAGCACTTCAAATTTTCTTCACCAAAATGAATTTCCAGTGGACCCTCACCCCAAAAATGCACCATTTGGTAGTTGTTCGTGTAGTGGTTAAGTGTGGAGACTCTTATCTGGGAGAGCCGGGTTTGAGTCCCCACTCCTCCACTTGCAGCTGCTGGAATGGCCTTGGGTCAGCCATAGCTCTCTTATCTGGAAGAACTGGGTTTGATTCCCCACTCCTCCACTTGCAGCTGCTGGAATAGCCTTGGGTCAGCCAGAGCTCTCTTATCTGGGAGAACAGGGTTTGATTCCCCACTCCTTCACTTGCAGCTGCTGGAATGGCCTTCGGTCAGCCAGAGCTCTCTTATCTGGGAGAACAGGGTTTGAGTTCCCACTCCTCCACTTGCACCTGCTGGAATGGCCTTGGGTCAGCCAGAGCTCTCTTATCTGGGAGAACCGGGTTTGAGTTCCCACTCCTCCACTTGTACCTGCTGGAATGGCCTTGGGTCAGCCAGAGCTCTCTTATCTGGGAGAACCGGGTTTGATTCCCCACTCCTCCACTTGCAGCTGCTGGAATGGCCTTGGGTCAGCCAGAGCTCTCTTATCTGGGAGAACCAGGTTTGAGTCCCCACTCCTCCACTTGCAGCTGCTGGAATGGCCTTGGGTCAGCCAGAGCTCTCTTATCTGGGAGAACCGGGTTTGATTCCCCACTCCTCCACTTGCAGCTGCTGGAATGGCCTTGGGTCAGCCATAGCTCTCTTATCTGGGAGAACCGGGCTTGATTCCCCACTCCTCCACTTGCACCTGCTGGAATGGCCTTGGGTCAGCCAGAGCTCTCTTATCTGGGAGAACCGGGTTTGATTCCCCACTCCTCCACTTGTACCTGCTGGAATGGCCTTGGGTCAGCCAGAGCTCTCTTATCTGGGAGAACCGGGTTTGATTCCCCTCTCCTCCACTTGCAGCTGCTGGAATGGCCTTGGGTCAGCCAGAGCTCTCTTATCTGGGAGAACCGGGTTTGATTCCCCACTCCTCCACTTGCAGCTGCTGGAATGGCCTTGGGTCAGCCAGAGCTCTCTTATCTGGGAGAACGAAGTTTGATTCCCCAGTCCTCCACTTGCAGCTGCTGGAATGGCCTTGGGTCAGCCATAGCTCTCACAGAGCTGTCCTTGAAATGGCAGGTTCTGGGAGAGCTCTCTCAGCCCCACCCACCTCACAGGGTGTCTTTTGCAGGGGAGGAAGGTAAAGGAGATTGTAAGCCGCTCTTAGATTTAGCGTGGAGGGCGAGGTATAAATCCAATATTATCGTCTTCTCGTATTCATTAGAGCAGTGTTTCCTAACCTGTCGGTGGGTCACAAAGCCTCTGAAAGTGGATTATGGGCCTGCCTTCCTTAAAAGACGTCCCTACCCTTTCCATTGCTCTCTTCTGTAATCTTTTATTTTATTATTACATGCTTCCTGTGCTTAATGCTGCCATATGAAAAATAAAGAAACAAACAGTGGAAGAAGTCAACCGATAACCCCTTCCCCCTTTGCTACAGTGCAGGGGTGGCCAAACTTGCTTAACGTAAGAGCCACATAGAATAAACGTCAGATGTTTGAGAGCCGCAAGGAAGGCAGGCAGGCAAACGGAGGGAGGGAGACAGGCAAATAGATAGGGGAGGGAGGTGAAGATGGAAAGAAAGCAACTTTAAATGCATTCTCCAAGCTAAAGGCTGGCTTGGCTTGGAGAAGTGATTTAAAGAGAGAAATGCCTTTTCGAAGCCAGTTAACAGGGCAGTGGGGGCTTCAGAGAGCCAGTTTGGTGTACTGGTGAAGTGGGCGGACTCTTATCTGGGAGAACCAGGTTTGATTCCCCACTCCTCCACTTGCAGCTGCTGGAATGGCCTTGGGTTAGCCAGAGCTCTCGTAGGAGTTGTCCTTGAAAGGGCAGCTTCTGAGAGAGCTCTCTCAGCCCCACCCACCTCACAGGGTGTGGGGAGAGAAGATATAGGAAATGGTAAGCCGCTCTGAGTCTCTGATTCAGAGAGAAGGGCAGGGTATAAATCTGCAATTCTTCTTTTTCTTCCTCTTCAAGAGCCACACAATATGTGTGAAAGAGCTGCAATTTGGCCACCCCTGCTATGGTGTGATCTCTACAACACCACTGTATATCCACTCCATTTTTTCTCCAGTCCAGCTGGAAGGGCTTTTACCAGTCTGAGAATTAAAGGTAAATGCATGGGCACCGACTTCAACCAATGTGCTTCCCACTGTTCCAGAAGGCCACATCCCACCTATGGGCTTCTATCGCAGTGCTGTGAAAGCCCAGGGCTCCACATATAGTCAGAAGCACTCCAAAGAATCCAAAGAGCTGTTCTGCCAGCAGGCAGTCCCAATTTCAGTCACCCCCATGTCTGCTTTAAACTTTTCAGTTATACGATACTGCAAAGAAGCTCCCTTATACTGAATCAGGCTATTCATTAATCAAGGTCAGAACTGTCTACTCAGTCTGACAGCAGCTCTCTAGGGTCACATGAGCCTACGGAACAAACTATGAGTCCAGTGGCACTTTAAGACCAACAAATTTTAATGCTGGGTATAATTAAACATTGCTGTTGCCACTGGACCCAAGCTCTGTTGCTTTGCTTCAGACTAATACAGCGACCCACCAGAATCTCTGAGCACATGAAATTGCCTTACAATCAATGTTCCCTTTAAGCTGCAGAGTCTTGTGACCAGAAACGTCGACTGCGGGGTGACATGACAGAGGTTTACAAGATTATGCATGGGATGGAGAAAGTAGAGAAAGAAGTCCTTTTCTCCCTTTCGCACAATACAAGAACTCGTGGGCATTCAATGAAATTGCTGAGCAGTCAGGTTAAGACGGATAAAAGGAAGTCCTTCTTCACCCAAAGGGTGATTAACATGTGGAATTCACTGCCACAGGAGGTGGTGACGGCCACAAGTATAGCCACCTTCAAGAGGGGGTTAGATAAAAATATGGAGCAGAGGTCCATCAGTGGCTATTAGCCACAGTGTGTGTGTATATATAATTTTTTTTTGCCACTGTGTGACAGAGTGTTGGACTGGATGGGCCATTGGCCTGATCTAACATGGCTACTCTTATGTTCTTAAAATTCAATTTTGTGAGCTACTGGCATTAAGGTTGTGAGCTACAACATAAATTAGTGTGCTCTGGGGCCTTTTTTCCTGAGCGAAGACAAAAATGTGTGAGCTGGAGGCTAAAAATCTGTGAGCTAGCTCACGCTAACTTAGCTTAGAGGGAACACTGCTTACAGTATTTCAGACCCTTGGTCTCTATACTGCTTACTCAGACTAGCAGTATCTTTTCAGACTCTCCGGCAGAGGTTCTTCACATCACTTCCTACCTGGTCCGTTTAACTGGAAATGCCAGAGGTTGGGAGGGATGATGGCTCAGTGGTAGAGCATCTGCTTGGTAAGCAGAAGGTCCCAGGTTCAATCCCCGGCAATCTCCAACTAAAAAGGGTCCAGGCAAGTAGGCATGAAAAACCTCAGTTTGAGACCCTGGAGAGCTGCTGTCAGTCTGAGTAGACAATACTGACTTTGATGGACCGAGGGTCTGATTCAGTAGAAGGCAGCTTCATATGAACCTGGTAGCTTCTCCACATCACACAGATGGTCTACCACTGAGCGCAGGGTCTCAGACAAAGGTCTTTTACAAGGTCTTTTACCTGATAATCCCATGAATCAGAAATGCTAGAGACTAAACTCGGGAACATGTGAAGCTGTCTTATTACAAATCTGACTTTTGGTTCGTCAATGTACTCTGGCACTGGCTTCCTATGGTCTCAGGCCAGAGTCCTTCATGTCATCTCTTACCTGATTGCTTTAATGGGAAATGCCAGGGCCCAGCCTAGGGTTACCAACCTCCAGGTGGCACAAGGAGATCTCCCACTATTACAGTTAATCTCCAGACCACCAAGATCAGTTTCAACACGTTGTCAAAGGCTTTCACGGCCGGAGTTCATTAGTTGTTGTAGATTTTCCAGGCTGTATGGCTTGGTCTTGGCATTTCTGAGACCTGACGTTTCGCCAGCAACTGTGACCGGCATCCTCAGAGGTACAACCCAGAAAACTGGAGAGAACTCCAGTTTTCTGGGTTATACCTCTGAGGATGCCAGTCACAATTGCTGGAGAAACATTAGGTCTCACAATGCCAAGACCACGACCACGCAGCCTGGAAAATCTACAACAACTAGAGATCAGTTTCCCTTGAGAAAATGGCTGGTTTGGAAGGTGGAGTCTGTGGCATTGTAGCTTGCTGAGGGGTTCTCCTTCCCGAATCCCACCTTTCCCAGGCTCCATCCCCAAATCTACAGGTATTTCCCAATCTGGAGATGACATCCCCACCGGAACGACCTCCACCCAAGCTCCTGAAGAGCTGTCAGAGCAGACAACACTGAGCCTGTTGAATGATGACTTTATTCAGAATAAGGCAAGCTGATCTACCCCGACCATAACCCAAGTCTTGTACCCGGCACTGGTACAAAGGATCCCACTTGCTGCATGCCTATTTGTGCAATGCTATAGAGAAAAGCAAGCATACATGTTAGGGTTGCTGATCCCCAGGTGGACAGCAGGAAAAAAACCGTGACAAAATTACGTAAATAATATAACAAAAGTCAGAAAACTTTTTTTAAAAAAACATGTGGTTTGCACACTGTTCATTCAATTACGACATTAACTGGGTGAAATAATCAATTACATTCATGCTCGTTTCATCCAGGTAACTTGGTAATAAGTGTTTGTAAAAAGTTTTCTGACTCTTCTTATATTATTTTCGTAATTTTGTCACTGTTCTTTTCCTGCTGTCAACCCTTCCGTAATTCTCCTTATTTGTACTGAATCCCCAGGTAGAGGCAGGGGATCCCCCAGGATGAATTCCCTTCGCCTGCTCCAGGGTCATCAGAAAATGGTGGGGGGAGGGGAGGGAAATGTCCAGTGGGCACTCCACTATTCCCTATGGAGACTGATTCCCATAGGGTATAATGGAGAATTGATCTGCAGGTATCTGGGGCTCTGGAGTGGACTGTTTTTTGAGGTAGAGACACCAAATTTTCAGCATAGTACTTCTCCTGAAAATACCCTCCAAGTTTCAAAAAGATTGGACCAGGGGGTCCAATTCTATGAGCCCCCCAAAAAGGTGCCCCTATCCATTATTTCCAATGGAGGGAAAGCATTTAAAAGATGTGTGGTCCCTTTAGACATGATGGCCAGAACTCCCTTTGGAGTTCAATCATGCTTGCCACACCCTTGCTTCTGGCTCCACCCCCAAAGTCTCCTGGCTCCACCCCAAAAGTCCCCAGATATTTCTTGAACTGGACCTGAGAACCCTAATGCACGTGCACCTCTGCAGATGCACAGAGTGCTTCCCTTCCTCCGCCCAGCCCCAGAGGGCAGCTCGGGGAGAGCAACCCAGGCCCAGCGGTGCTCCCTGCCTTTGCAAAGCTGCAATCCCCGGGCTTCTCCTCCCCAGGGCTCGTACCATTGCGGCTGCAAGAGCAGGGCGCCGCCGGCCACGACTGCTCCTCGGGACAGCATGGCGAGTCTCCGGGCAGGGGGCGGCTTCGGGCCTCCCTTCGTTCCCTCTTCAACCTCCTTCACCAGCTGCCTGCCCGGCCACGGCCGCTGAAGGTCAGAGCCGCCGCACTGCGCATGCGCCCCACCTCCGCTCCTCGCCGAGGCACGAGAAGGCGAGCGGGGATAGTTTCCGGGTGCAAAGGTTACTCCGGGGCCGCTTCCTGTCTCGTAGAGCCGTCGAATTTCGGGCTGTTTCTGTCACGGAGGACAAAGTTTGAGTCCGGTAGCACCTTTAAAACCAATAAAGTGTTATCGAATATAAATATATTTGACCCTTGGTGTCGACTCTATGGTTTGAGAACACCGACAAGTTCAACGGGCGGCACAGAGCGCCCGGCTAGAGCGGCCCGAAGTAGTTATTTCCGCCCTATTTGCCAAAATGGGATGGAACCATAGAGGTGCGGGGTAGAGCGTCCACGCCTTGAGCCTGAAGGCGGCGCTGCACCGAGGTAGCCAATAGAAGCCGCGCTGGGCTGATAGAGTCGTCGTGCTCGAGCGGTCTTTCTGGACTCATCCCCTGAGAGGGAAAAACGGGGGACGGGAACATAGAGATTCAAGGGTAGAGCGGCAGGACCAGGGGAAAGCCACTTCCGGGTTCCGCTTTGGAGCCAGCTGTTCTCCCGGCGAGAAGCGGAAAAGGAGCCGAAGGCGCGGAGTCTCCCTCCCTCCCTCCCTCGTTCTTCGACATGGGGAAGACGGACTTCCTGAGCCCCAAGGCCATCGCCAACCGCATCAAGTCGAAGGGGCTGCAGAAGCTGCGCTGGTATTGCCAGATGTGCCAGAAGCAGTGCAGGGACGAGGTGAGCGGATGCGGGGAGCCTCCTGGGCCAGGCAGCAGAACTGAGAGCCACATGCGGCGCTTTCACACCCCTTGTGTGGCTCTCAAAGCCCCCGCGGCCCTGTCGCTCTTTAATGCCAAGCCTCTGGCCTGAAGGGCGCATTTACACTTAAAGTTGCTTTCTTTGCACCTCTGTCTATTTGCCTTCCCTCCCTCCCTCTCCTCCTCCTTCCTCGCTCCCTCCCTCCCTCCCCTCCTCCTTCCTCCCTCCCTCAACTCTCTCCCCATCTCCTTCCTTCCTCCCTCTCTCCCCTCCTCCCTCCCCTCCTCCTTCCTGCCTCCCTCAACTCTCTCCCCATCTCCTTCCTTCCTCCCTTCTTTCCTTCCTCCCTCTCTCCCCTCCCTCTCTCCCCTCCTCCCTCCCCTCCTCCCTCCCTCTCTCCCCTCCTTCCTCCCTCTCTCCCCTCCTCCCTCCCCTCCTCCCTCCCTCTCTCCCCTCCTTCCTCCCTCTCTCCCCTCTTTCTTTCTTTCTTTCTTTCTTTCTTTCTTTCTTTCTTTCTTTCTTTCTTTCTTTCTTTCTTTCTTTCTTTCTTCCTTCCTCTCTCCCTTCCTTCCTCCCTCTCCCACCTCCTCCTTCCCTCCTTCCTTCCTCCCTCTCTCCCCTCCATCTCCCCTCCTCCTTCCTCCCTTCCTTCCTTCATCTGATGTTTGTCTCTTGTGGCTCTCAGACATCTGCCATTTATTCTGTGTGGCTCTTATGTTAAGCAAGCTTGGCCACCCCTACCTGAGAGCAGTGCTTTCTCTAAGATGTGGGGTCTTGTGAGCAAAAATTCTACTTTGTGAGCTACTGGCATTAAAGTTGTGAGCTACTACAAAAATTAGCTTGCTCTGAGGCCATTTTGCTTGAGCTAAAACAAAAAGGTGCGAGCCAGAGACTAAAAAACTGTGAGCTAGCTTACACTAACTCAGCTTAGGGGGAACATTGATGGTAACCCTAATTTATATTGTTGCGTTATTTGTAGTTTGCTTTTCTGTTTAGAGTCAAGTTGAATAAGCTGCTGATGCTTTAGCGGCTCAGTCATGGCAAAAAAAAATGGAGGTGAGGGGGCCCTGCCTGGGAGTCAGGGGGCAGTGCCCCCACAGGCCCAACTGTGCCTACAGGCCTGCACCAACTGCGTTTGTTGTGGAATGGGGGAAGGTAAAGGAGATTATGAGCTGCTCTGACACTCTGAGGTTCACAGTAAAGGGTGGGATATAAATCCAATATCTTCTTCATCCAATTTTACCAACTATGTTAAATCTAAGCTGTACTTAGTGCTCAGTTACATATGAATCTTGACTCTAATTAGCCCTTCCTAGCAATTAACCCTAACCCCCCACCAGGGTTCCCTCTAAGCTGCAGAGTCTTGTGAGCAAAAATTCTACTTTGTGAGCTGCTGGTAAGAACATAAGAGAAGTAGTGTTGGATCAGGTCAGTGGCTCATCCAGTCCAACACTCTGTGTCACACAGTGGCAACCCCCCCCCCCAAAAAAAAAAAACCCAGGTGCCATCAGGAGGTTCACAAGTAGGTCTAGAAGCCCTTCCACTTTGCCCCCCAAAGCACCATGAATACAGAGCATCACTGCCCCAGACAGTTCCAATAATATACTGTGGCTAATAGCCACTGATGGACCTCTGCTCCATATTTTTATCCAATCCCCCCTTGAAAATGGCTATGCTTATAGCCGCCACCAGATCCTGTGGCAGTGAATTCCACATGTTAATCACCCTTTGGGTGAAGAAGACTTCCTTTTATCTGTTTTAACCCGACTGCTCAGCAATTTCATTGAATGCCCATGAGTTCTTGTATTGTGAGAAAGGGAGAAAAGTACTTCTTTCTCTATCTTTATCCCATTCATAATCTTGTAAACCTCTATCATGTCATCCATCCCACAGTCGACTTTTCTCCAAGCTAAAGAGCCCCAAGCGTTTTAACCTTTCTTCATAAGGAAAATGTTCCAAACTTTTAATCATTCTACTTGCCCTTTTCTGCACTTTTTCCAATGCTATAATATCCTTTTTGAGGTGCGGTGACCAGAATTGTACGCAGTATTCCAAATGAGACCGCACCATCGATTTATACAGGGGCATTATGATACTGGCTGATTTGTTTTCAGTTCCCTTCCTAATAATTCCCAGCATGTTGTTGGCTCTTTTTATTGCAATTGCACACTGTCTTGACATTTTCAGTGAGTTATCTACCACAACCCCAAGATCTCTCTCTTGGTCAGTCTCTGCCAGTTCACACCCCATCAACTTGTATTTGTAGCTAGGATTCTTGGCCCCAATGTGCATTACTTTGCACTTGGCCACATTGAACCGCATCTGCCATGTTGACGCCCGCTCACCCAGCCTCAACAGATTCCTTTGGAGTGCCTCACAGTCCTCTCTGGTTCTCACCACCCTGAACAATTTAGTGTCATCTGCAAATTTGTGGTATTTAAGCTGTGAGCTCCTGCATCAATTAGTGTGCTCTGGGGGCCCTACTTCCTGAGCTAAGGCAAAAATGTGTGAGTCGGAGGCTAAAAATCTATGAGCAGCTCACGCTAACTCAGCTTAGAGGGAACTCTGCTTCCCACCTATATATGTAAGGCTTGAGGAACTCCTGTTTCTGTGAATCTGAAGAAAAGTGTATGCCTCAAATTATAGATAGAAATAATAATAATAAGATGATATTGGATTTATATCCCGCCCTTCACTCCGAAGAGTCTCAGAGCGGCTCACAATCTCCTTTACCATCCTCCCCCACAACAGACACCCTATGAGGTAGATGAAGATATTGGATTTATATCCCCCCCTCCACTCCTAAGTCTCAGAGCGGCTCACAATCTCCTTTACCTCTTCCCGCAACGCCACAACAGACACCCTGTGAGGTAGATGAAGATATTGGATTTATATCCCACCCTCCACTCCAAAGAGTCTCAGAGCGGCTCACAATCTCCTTTACCTTCCCCGCCCCCACAACAGACACCCTGTGAGGTAGATGAAGATATTGGATTTATATCCCGCCCTCCACTCCGAAGAGTCTCAGAGTGACTCACAATCTTCTTTACCTCCCCCCCCCCACAACAGACACCCTGTGACGTAGATGCAGATATTGGATTTATATCCCGCCCTCCACTCAGAAGAGTCTCCGAGCGTCTCACAATCTCCTTTACCTTCCCCCTCCCCACAACAGACACCCTATGAGGTAGATGAAGATATTGGATTTATATCCCACCCTCCACTCAAGAGTCTCAGAGCGGCTCACAATCTCCTTTACCTTCCTCCCCCACAACAGACACCCTGTGAGGTGGCTGGGGCTGAAAGGACTCTCCCAGCAGCTGCCCTTTCAAGGACAACCTCTGCCAGAGCTATGGCTGACCCAAGGCCATGCTAGCAGGTGCAAGTGGAGGAGTGGGGAATCAAACCCTGTTCTCCCAGATAAGAGTCCGCACACTTCACCACTGCATCAAACTGGCACTTTTTTGTTGCAATTGCACACTGTCTTGACATTTTCAGTGAGTTATCTACCATGACCCCAAGATCTCTCTCTTGGTTAGTCTCAGCCAGTTCACAACCCATCAGCTTGTATTTGTAGCTGGGAATCTTGGATTCTTTGGTCGTAAAAGTGCCATCGGTCTTGGACTTGGTTCTTTTGTAGCTTGTTAACGCAGACTCTTATTGTGGGTACGCAGTTCAGTAGTCACAGGATCATTCTCCCAAATAAACATAATTAAATGTCCTTTATTTATAAACATCATTCAGCTGTCACTGCAGAATTTGCAACCCTTTAACAAACGAATCCGGTTGCTTACGTACCAAGTAAGCTCTGCCTTGTTGTTTCTTTATATAAATATCTGTCCTTATACATTGGTGGCAAAACAAGCTTGCCTGATGGCTTATTGCTGGTTCAAACAGCGCAAGTTGCCAGTTCTGCTGGCCGCAATTGCATTTTTGATTGTTTTTTTTCCCCCCCTAGAATGGCTTCAAATGTCACTGCATGTCGGAATCTCACCAGAGGCAGCTGCTGCTTGCGTCAGAAAACCCTCAGCAGTTCATGGATTACTTTTCAGAGTGAGTGCAACCAGTATTTTGGTGTGGACTTTGCTGTTCCTCAGATGACGTCAGGATCCTTTTGGCAGGAATTCTCAACGTCAAGTTAATTGTAATTCCCAATGTCACCCACTAACACCTTTCCTGCTGCCCACCCAGCATTTTTAGAAAATGGGTGGGGCCAGATGGGGCTGTGGCCCAACAGAGTTTCTGATTGGCTGTGTGGGTTAAAACAACACTGTTTTAGCAGCAGCTGCCACCACAGTTTTAGATTTATTCTCTTTCACTTCTCTTTCCCATTGTATTTTTGAAATTGCCTCTCTTTTCTCCTACACTTGAACCCTGCTGGATCAGACCAGGGGGTCCATCCAGTCTCACATCCTAAGAACATAAGAAAGCCCTGCTGGATCAGACCAGTGGTCCATCTAGTCCAGCATCCTTGGAACATAAGAAGAGTCTTGCTGGATCAGACCAGTGGTCCGTCTAGTCCATCATCCTAAGAACATAAGAAGAGCCCTGGTGGATCAGACCAGTGGTCCATCTAGTCCAGCATCCTAAGAACATAAGAGCCCTGCTGAGTCAAAGTAGTGGTCCATCTAGTCCAGCTTTCCATCTCACACAGGGGCCAACCAGTTCCTCAGGAGGTCCAGCAACAGGGCCTATAGTGAGTTATGGTGGAAAGTGAGTTATTAACCATCATACCAAATTTGCAGTTTGAGCCAGCTTTCTATAAGGGGAATTCTTCAGGGCTGGCTATTGCCTTCCAGTGTTGAAAAGCTGGTTGTTTCTATGCTTGAAGGAGCAGCCTTTCTTGAATTGCAGTGAATAACATATTGTTAAAAAAAGAAGAACACTTTCCCCTGCTCTGAAAAAATTAGCATTGTACATCTGTCAGCTGTGGTGAATGTTTCTGCAGCAGAACGTTGGTGTGATCAGGAGGCAGAAGCTTTGTGGTGCCTGTTAGTCCTGTGAGTAATTAGGTGTCTTTTGCTTTTGATGAAGAGTCCTGTGAAGTCAGTATCACTCTTACCTGATGGAGGGATCCGTGTAACTCAAAAGCTAGCACACGTACATAAAAATAAGCTTGAGTCTAGTACCTTTAAGACCAACAAAGTTTAATTTTGGCTATAGGTTTTCATGTGCATGCACATTTCTTCACATATATAAAATGTATCTGAAGAAGTGTACATACACAAAAATAACCTTATACCCAGAATTAATTTTTTTTTTGTCTTAAAGGTGCCACTGGACTCAAACTTTGTTCTGTTGCTTTAGACCAGATTTGTCAAACATGCTGTCCGGGGTCCAAATTAGACCCCCGGAGGGCTCCTATCAGGCCCCAAGCAACTGGCTGTCATCTTCTTCCTTCTCCCTCTCTCTTGCTTCCTCCTGCATAACAGCTTGCTTTGCCAGGCTCTCTCAATCACACAGCAGAGCTACTGAGCCAATCCTTTCTTCCTTCTGTTGGCTGAGGCTCCTCCTCCTGGTCCCCGGGGGAAGGAAGGAAAGAGCCGGAGCTTCCTTTGCTCAGTCCCCTGGATCCCATGGGAGAGATACAAAGAAAGCACTTTTAAGACCAACGAGTGTTAGCATCTTAAGTATTAAATTAAATTTAAGCATTATATTAAAAATATATATTTAATTGTGTTTGTGTCCTTTATAAAGTTTATATCTCTGCTACCTAATCTTAAATGGGTACACACGTGTCCCGGCCCAGCATGGCTCAGCCCAACCCGACATGGCCCAGCCCAACAAGGTCTCATTTATGTCAGATCCGGCCCTCATAACGAATGAGTCCGACACCCCTGCTTTAGACCAACACGCCTACCCACCGGAATGAAAATAAGCTGTTATCTGGTATTTCCTTAACATAAGCTGTCTCAAAATTTTGCACCAAATTGCTAAAACTATATTTTTCCTCTTCCCTTAGAGAATTCCGGAACGATTTCATCGAGCTGCTTCGAAGACGCTTTGGTAAATCCTTTTGACGTCGTGACGTTTTTGTTTGTTCCTAAGTCAGTCAAGAGTGCGTTCTGTTCAACGTCAGCTCCGCATTGAATGGCGCCGTTTTCTCGTTCTAGGGACGAAGAGAGTCCACAACAACATAGTGTACAATGAATACATCAGTCACCGGGAGCACATCCACATGAACGCCACCCAGTGGGAAACGCTGACCGATTTCACCAAGTGGCTCGGGAGGGAAGGTAATTTTATTTCCTGGAAGGCAAACTCCTGAGAGAGATGTTTTTAGTAGCCTTTTTAGTAGTCTTGCCAATGAGAAAAACCAGGAACCTTGATTCAGACATTCTAAATCAGGGATTTCCAAATTTCTCCATTCCGGTGCGGTAATACTGTGACTGCTGTCGCAAGCGGTACTGTAAATGAACCAACTTGGAGCTCAGTGGCATCTTCAAGACCAACAAAGTTTAATTCTGGGTACAAATTTAACGATTATGTCATGGAAACGATTTTATTGTATATTTGTATATATTCAATCGCACAGCAGAGCTATGGAGCCAATCCTTTTTTCTTTCTGTTGGCTGAGGCTCCTCCTCCCGGAGCCCATCAAGGGAGGGCGGGATATCGATTTGATGAAATAAATAAATAATTGATTAAATAAATACAAGTGCGCGCGCAAGCTCATACCCAGGGTTAAGCTTTGTTGGTCTTAAAGGTGCCACTGGATTCAAACCTGGTTCTGCTGCTTCAGACCAACACGGCTCCCCACCTGGATCTGTTTTCCCCCCTCCAAAAAAAGAGGTCCTCTCAGCTGAATTTCAGAATCAAAATTCTTAGTAAGATAAAATATCATAGCCATGAGGAAGTACATCTTGTTCACAAAAACCTGAGCTTGGAAACTGATAACCACCATTTGCTCCTCCTGTTTCTCTACTGGAAGAAGAAGATGATATTGGATTTATACCCCGCCCTCGACTCCGAAGAGTCTCAGAGCGGCTCACAATCTCCTTTACCTCCCCCCCCCCCACAACAGACACCCTGTGAGGTGGGTGGGGCTGGAGAGGGCTCTCACAGCAGCTGCCCTTTCAAAGACAGAGTCTCAGAGTGCTTCACAATCTCCTTTACCTTCCTTCCCCACAACAGACACCCTGTGAGGTGGAGAGGGCTCTCACAGCAGCTGCCCTTTCAAGGACAACTCTGCCAGAGCTATGGCTGACTGATGGCCATGCTAGCAGGTGCGAGTGGAGGAGTGGGGAATCAAACCCGGTTCTCCCAGATAATAGTCCGCACACTTCACCACTACACCCTTATAGCCTCCAGGGGTGCATTCCATATTTCAGGTGCTGCCACTGAGAAGGCCCTGAACCGTGTAGAACACAGCCTGGTCTCCCTTGGTCTGGGGATGGATAGTAGATGTTGCGTCCCTGAATGCAGTGCTCTCTGGGGAACATGTGGAGAAAGGCGGTCCCGAAGATAGATAGGCCCCCAATCATATAGGGCTTTAAAGGTCAATACCAACACCTTGAAACGGACTTAGAACACAATAGGTAGCCAGTGCAGTTCTTTCAGCACCAGCTGAATGTGCTCCCATCGCCGGTGTGGTTCAAGTGTTGGACCAAGGTTCAAATCTTCCTCTGCAGTTGAAGTTTGTGGGGTGACCTTGGGCCATTCTCTCTCTCAGCCTAATCTACCTCACAGGGTAGGGTTGCCAACTTTGGGTCGGAGAAATACCTGGAGATTTGGGGGGGGCGAAGCTTGAGGAGAACAGGGTTTGGGGAGGAGAGCGACTGCACATATAGTTTCACGGAGTCTACCTTACAAAGCAGCCATCTTCTACAGGTGAACTGGCCTCTGGAAACCGCTTGTAATCCCAGATCTCCAGCCCCCACCCTGAGGTTGGCAACCAAGCTCACAGGGATTGTTAGGAGGATAAAGAGGGAATGATGTCAGCCACTTTGGGTCCCCGCTGGGGAGAAAAGCAGTGTAAAAGTACAGTGAATAAAATAAATAGCGTATTGACTTTGAGCCAGGGAGATCTCGGTTCAAGCCCCAATGCAAATTGAGTCATTTTACATTTCTCCCTGTTAAAATTGATTTTATTGGTTTTAGTCCAGTTTTCCAGCCTGTCAAAGTCATCCTGTATCCTGTTTCTGTCCATACCAAACCTTTAATGGCATAATAGATTCAGATAAAAATACACAGAATATAAAAATTTAAACATTGGAGATAAAATCAAAATCAAAATAAAACCGAGCTTACAGATGCATTCAAACATGGTCAGAATTAAATTTAAGGATGTCAGCCAGAAATTTTGCCACAGCCTCACTAACCACCCCCTCAGTATCACTCAATAAATAATAACAGGGTGGCAGAATAGACAAATCAGGAGAAAAAGAAAGCTTGCCAAATAAATCTTTACGGAGGTAATGGTAAAAAGAACAATTAAGCAATATATGCTGGATTGAGTCAGGAGTATTGCTCCACAGGAGCAAAGTCTGTCGGCTAAAGGGACTCGCTGATATTTCCCTTGTAAAACTTTGGAGGGAAACGCATTTAGTCTAGCCAACATAAATGCCTTGCGATGACTTGGAGTGGTTAGGTCTGATAGATAATTGGGCATTTTGCCACAGAAAGCATAGAGACCTAAGGAAGCTGGAGAGCAAATATAAGGGTCAGTTGGCCGTAATTTCGTTTCCTCCGATTCCCACAGTCTCAGTTTAATACATCTGAAGATATATGACTCATCAGAGGTAGAAAAATCATCTACCTCTAACCCCAATTGATAGAGTTTCTGTCTTCTACTGTATCTGCAACCCCTCCCAATTTAGTATCATCAGCAAATTTAATAAGCATTCCCTCTATTCCTTCATCCAAATCATTGATAAAGATGTTGAACAAAACAGGTCCCAGGACAGATTCTTGAGGCACTCCACTTGGAGAGCCAGTTTCGTGTAGTGGTTAAGTGTGCGGACTCTTATCTGGGAGAACCGGGTTTGATTCCCCACTCCTCCACTTGCAGCTGCTGGAATGGCCTTGGGTCAGCCATAGTTCTCATAGAGCTGTCCTTGAAAGGGCAGCTTCTGGGAGAGCTCTCTCAGCCCCACCCACCTCACAGGGTATCTGTTGTGGTGGAGGAAGATAAAAGAGATTGTGAAGCACTCTGAGACTCTGTCCTTGGAAGGGCAGCTGCTGTGAGAGCTCCACTCCAGCTCCACCCACCTCACAGGGTGTCTGTTGTGGGAGAGGAAGGTAAAGGAGATTGTGAGCCGCTCTGAGACTCTTCGGAGTGGAGGGCGGGATATAAATCCAATATCATCATCTTCTTGTCACTCCTCTCCAAGAGGATGAGGAACCATTCACAAGCACTCTTTGGGTGCGATTCGTCAACCAGTTACAGATCCACCTAATGGTAACAGGATCCAAACCACATTTTGCCAACATGTCAACAAGGATATTATGTGGAACTTTATCAAAAACCTTACTGAAATCAAGATGAACGATGTCTACAGCATTCCCTGCAAGGTAGTCACTTTCTCAAAAATAGAGATCAGGTTAGTCTGACATGACTTGTTCTTGAGAAACCCATCACTAAGGTCCCCCCTCGTCCTAATCCAACACGTGATGAGGCAGCCTTCCTAAAACAAAGCAGGTCTTGCTTGGGTCAGTGCCTGGAGGAAAACTGCCTCACAAGAGTCTTTTTGTTTTTTTAATCAGGAGCTCCTTTGCATTTTAGGCCATGCCCCCTTGATGTAGCCAATCCTCCTGGAACTTACAGTAGACCTTGGAATAAGAGCCCTGTAAGCTCTTCGGGGATTGGCTACATCAGGGGTGTGTGGCCTAATAGGCAAAGGAGGTCCTGCTAGAATTCCTTACAGGGCTCTTCGTACAGGGCCTGCTGTAAGCTCCAGGAGGATTGGCTCCATCAGGGGGGAGTGGCCTAATAGGCAAAGGAGGTCCTGCTAGAATTCCTTACAGGGCTCTTCGTACAGGGCCTACTGAGAGCTCCAGGAGGATTGGCTACATCAGGGGGGTGTGGCCTAATATGCAAAGGAGCTCCTGCTACAAAAAAAAGCCCTGCTTGTGCCTGCTGACAGGAGTTCCATGACTGAAGGGAAGCCAGATGTAAATCTAATCCATAAATCAGTAATTCTGGGATGGAAGAGCTAAGTGTAAACTTGTGGCAGAGAAACGATTTGAACCAGGGACTCTGCAGCTCCCATACACCAAGGCATTCTTAATTGGGCAACAGTAAACTGAAAATAAACGTGCTGAGCTTTGGACTCGGATCTCAGCACTTTTCGATGGCAAATGGGCTCAAGGGAGCAGAAACACCCAGACCTTCATTCTTTTGCAATCTCTCTTTCTTGCCCCTCCTCCCTTTCTGCCTCTCTCAAGACCGTAACGGTTGCCGTGTGGTTTTTAAGGCTTCTGCAAGGTGGACGAGACCCCCAAGGGCTGGTACATCCAGTACATCGACCGGGACCCCGAGACGATCCGCCGGCAGCAGGAGCAAGAGAAGAAGAAGAAGCAGGACTTGGACGACGAGGAGAAGACGGCCAGGTTCATCGAGGAGCAAGTCCGGAGAGGCCTGGAGGGGAAGGAGCAGGTGGGGATTGGATTCCCGGGTGGGGTTCCAGCCACGGACGCGCTCATGTCTAAGTAGAGCCCCCAGGAGATTTGCAGCCGCACCCACCAACATCCCTGTCTCTCTGCCCCTGTTTCCCAATGTATCCTCGACTGTGACTTTCTGTTGTGCTCCCTCTAAGAGAGCCAGTTTGGTGCAGTGGATAAGTGTGCAGACTCTTATCTGGGAAATCCGGGTTTGATTCCCCCACTCCTCCACTTGCAGCTGCTGGAATGGCCTTGGGTTTAAGCCATAGCTCTCTTATCTTGGAGAAGCGGGTTTGATTCCCCCACTCCTCCACTTGCACCTGCTGGAATGACCTTCAGTCAGCCAGACGGAGCTGTTTTGCCAGGCGTTTGGTTGAGTCAGTTTGGAGAGACAGTTTGGTGTAGTGGATAAGTGTGCGGACTCTTATCCGGGAGAACCGGGTTTGATTCCCCACTCCTCCATTTACAGGTGCTGAAATGATCTTTAGTCAGCCATAGTTCTCACAGAGAACTATGTCCTTGAGAGGGCAGCTGTCCTTGAGAGGGCAGCTGCTGTGAGAGCCCTCTCATCCTCACCTACCTCACAGGGTGTCTGTTGTGGGCGGAAGAAGATATAGGAGATTGTAAGCCACTCTGAGTCTCTGATTCAGAGAGAAGGGCGGGGTATAAATCTGCAGTCTTCTTCTAAGCTAACGTGAGCTAGCTCACAGATTTTTCACCTCCAGTTCACATGCTTTTGTCTTAGCTCAGGAAAGATGGCCTCAGAGCACAATAATAATAATAATAATAAAAAGAAGACTGCAGATTTATACCCTGGCCTTCTCTCTGAATCAGAGACTCAGAACATCTCACAATCTCCTATATCTTCTCCCACAACAGACGCCCTGTGAGGTGGGTGGGGCTGAGGGGTCTCTAACTGCAGCTGCCCTTTCAAGGACAACCTCTGCCAGAGCTATGGCTGACCCAAGGCCATTCTAGCAGCTGCAAGTGGAGGAGTGGGGAATCAAACCCGGTTCTCCCAGATGAGAGTCTGCACACTTAACCACTACACCGAACTGGCTTTCCAAACTGACTCAACCAAACGCCTGGCAGAACAGCTCCATCTTACAGACCCTATAATTTATGCAGTACTCAGAACTTTAATGCCGGTAGCTCAGAAAGTAGAATTTTTGCTCACAAGACTCTGCATCTTAGAGGGAAGATTGGTTGGAAGTCCAGGGTCTTCTAGTCCAACCCTCTGAACAATGCAGGAAGTTCACAAACACCTCCCCGTCCACACACACCCAGTGACACCTGCTCCATGTCCAGAAGGGGAAGAAGCTGTGGTATAGTGGAAGAGCTTCTGCTTGGCATGCAGAAGGTCCCTGGTTCAATTCCTGGCAGCTCTAGTTAAAGGTTCAGACAGTAGGTGGTTTGAAAGACCTCCACCAGTGGGGCCAGAGCTCCAGAAGCCCTCCCACTGTTGCCCCCCCAAGCACCAAGGAGACAGAGCATCACTGCTCCAGTTATAACAACATAAGGGAAGCCATGTTGGATCAGGGCAATGGCCCTTCCAGTCCAACACTCTGTGTCACATAAGAACATAAGAGAAGCCATGTTGGATCAGGCCGATGGCCCATCCAGTCCAACACTCTGTGTCACACAGTGGCCAAATCCCAGGTGCCATCAGGAGGTCCACCAGAGGGGCCATAAGAACATAAGAGAAGCCATGTTGGATCAGGTCAATGGCCCATCCAGTCCAACACTCTGTGTCACATAAGAACATAAGAGAAGCCATGTTGGATCAGGCCAATGGCCCATCCAGTCCAACACTCTGTGTCACATAAGAACATAAGAGAAGCCATGTTGGATCAGGCCAGTGGCCCATCCAGTCCAACACTCTGTGTCACATAAGAACATAAGAGAAGCCATGTTGGATCAGTCCAATGGCCCATCCAGTCCAACACTCTGTGTCACTTAAGAACATGAGAGAAGCCATGTTGGATCAGTCCAATGGCCCATCCAGTCCAACACTCTGTGTCACATAAGAACATAACAGAAGCCATGTTGGATCAGGCCAATGGCCCATCCAGTCCAACACTCTGTGTCACATAAGAGAAGCCATGTTGGATCAGGCCAGTGGCCCATCCAGTCCAACACTCTGTGTCACATAAGAACATAAGAGAAGCCATGTTGGATCAGTCCAATGGCCCATCCAGTCCAACACTCTGTGTCACTTAAGAACATGAGAGAAGCCATGTTGGATCAGTCCAATGGCCCATCCAGTCCAACACTCTGTGTCACATAAGAACATAAGAGAAGCCATGTTGGATCAGGCCAATGGCCCATCCAGTCCAACACTCTGTGTCACATAAGAACATAAGAGAAGCCATGTTGGATCAGGCCAGTGGCCCATCCAGTCCAACACTCTGTGTCACATAAGAACATAAGAGAAGCCATGTTGGATCAGTCCAATGGCCCATCCAGTCCAACACTCTGTGTCACATAAGAACATAAGAGAAGCCATGTTGGATCAGGCCAATGGCCTCTCCAGGCCAACACTCTGTGTCACATAAGAACATAAGAGAAGCCATGTTGGATCAGGCCAGTGGCCCATCCAGTCCAACACTATGTGTCACATAAGAACATAAGAGAAGCCATGTTGGATCAGTCCAATGGCCCATCCAGTCCAACACTCTGTGTCACTTAAGAACATAAGAGAAGCCATGTTGGATCAGTCCAATGGCCCATCCAGTCCAACACTCTGTGTCACATAAGAACATAAGAGAAGCCATGTTGGATCAGGCCAGTGGCCCATCCAGTCCAACACTCTGTGTCACATAAGAACATAAGAGAAGCCATGTTGGATCAGTCCAATGGCCCATCCAGTCCAACACTCTGTGTCACTTAAGAACATGAGAGAAGCCATGTTGGATCAGTCCAATGGCCCATCCAGTCCAACACTCTGTGTCACATAAGAACATAAGAGAAGCCATGTTGGATCAGGCCAATGGCCCATCCAGTCCAACACTCTGTGTCACATAAGAACATAAGAGAAGCCATGTTGGATCAGGCCAGTGGCCCATCCAGTCCAACACTCTGTGTCACATAAGAACATAAGAGAAGCCATGTTGGATCAGTCCAATGGCCCATCCAGTCCAACACTCTGTGTCACTTAAGAACATGAGAGAAGCCATGTTGGATCAGTCCAATGGCCCATCCAGTCCAACACTCTGTGTCACATAAGAACATAAGAGAAGCCATGTTGGATCAGGCCAATGGCCCATCCAGTCCAACACTCTGTGTCACATAAGAACATAAGAGAAGCCATGTTGGATCAGGCCAATGGCCCATCCAGTCCAACACTCTGTGTCACATAAGAACATAAGAGAAGCCATGTTGGATCAGGCCAGTGGCCCATCCAGTCCAACACTCTGTGTCACATAAGAACATAAGAGAAGCCATGTTGGATCAGTCCAATGGCCCATCCAGTCCAACACTCTGTGTCACTTAAGAACATGAGAGAAGCCATGTTGGATCAGTCCAATGGCCCATCCAGTCCAACACTCTGTGTCACATAAGAACATAAGAGAAGCCATGTTGGATCAGGCCAGTGGCCCATCCAGTCCAACACTATGTGTCACATAAGAACATAAGAGAAGCCATGTTGGATCAGTCCAATGGCCCATCCAGTCCAACACTCTGTGTCACATAAGAACATAAGAGAAGCCATGTTGGATCAGGCCAATGGCCTCTCCAGGCCAACACTCTGTGTCACATAAGAACATAAGAGAAGCCATGTTGGATCAGGCCAGTGGCCCATCCAGTCCAACACTATGTGTCACATAAGAACATAAGAGAAGCCATGTTGGATCAGTCCAATGGCCCATCCAGTCCAACACTCTGTGTCACATAAGAACATAAGAGAAGCCATGTTGGATCAGGCCAATGGCCTCTCCAGGCCAACACTCTGTGTCACATAAGAACATAAGAGAAGCCATGTTGGATCAGGCCAGTGGCCCATCCAGTCCAACACTCTGTGTCACATAAGAACATAAGAGAAGCCATGTTGGATCAGGTCAATGGCCTCTCCAGGCCAACACTCTGTGTCACACAGTGGCCAAAAAACCCAGGTGTCCTCAGGAGTCCATCAGAGGGGTCAGAACTCCAGAAGCTCTCCCACTGTTGCCCCCCAGGCACCAAGAATACAGTGCATCACTGCCCCAATCTCACTGCAACTGTTGGATGTGTCACTTTGAATTTCCTAGACGCTCATATATCTTGGACTTCTCTGCCTTTCGGCTCCTGCCCTTGACATCTACGGCAACTGCAGAGGCGCCCAGCCAGGCTGGTTTTGACCCTCTGCCGGTGTCAGCAATGGCAAAAGCTCACACAAGCTAAGAAATTGTTCCAATCTTGTCTTGCAGGAAGCCCCGGTCTACACAGAACTAAACCGGGAAAACGAGGAAGAGAAAGGTAAGGGGACGTGCAACGTTATGCAGGGTTAGAGCTCTGGAGAGATGTACAAGAACTCTGAACCCGATGCAAAATCCCACAGTCATGTGCCGAGCCCTTATTCTCATTTTGCACAAAGAACTCGTGTGGTGCAGCGCTTAGACTGCCAAAGATGTGGGAGCTCAAGAGTGCGAATCCCCCACTCTTCCATGGAAGCTTGCCAAGTTACTTCGGTCCACCCGCTTACAGCCTAACCAGGATTATTTTGTAACAGGAGCTCCTTTGCATATTAGGCCACACTCCACTGATGTAGCCAGTCCTCCCGCAGCTTACAAAAAAGAGCCTTGTAAGCTCTTGGAGGATTGGCTACATCAGGGGGGTGTGGCCTAATATGCAAAGGAGCTCCTGCTAGAATCCACCCCTGGGCCACACACCCCTCATGTAGCCAATCCTCCTGGAGCTTACAGTAGGCCCTGAAAGAAGAACCTTGTAAGCTCTTTGAGGATTGGCTACATCAGGGGGGCGTGGCCTAATATGCAAAAGAGCTCCTGCTAGAATTCCACCCATGGACCACACATCCCTGATGTAGCCAATCCTTCTGGAGCTTACAGTAGACCCTGTACTAAGAGACCTGTAAGCTCTTGGAGGATTGGCTACATCCGGGGGGGGGGGGGGGTGGCCTAATACGCAAAGGAGTGCCTACTACAAAAAAAACCCTTGAGACTAACCAACCTCACAGGGTTGTTGTGAGGACAGAACAGGGATTAGGGAACCTTTTGCACTGATTTGAAGGAAGTCAAGGCTAAAAGTGTGCTGGATAAATTCTCAAGAAAAGAAAGAGCCACACCAGTCATAGGAGATTAAAAAAATAGGGCCAAGGCCGATGATGTGAAATCAGGTAAAATATATATTTATTACTCCGTTTAATTTCCCAAAATTCCCTATGCATTTTGCCAACAGGCTTCATCAGGAGACTCTAATATATCTGGGACAGAATGAGCTCTAGCAGTTTCGTATGTGCCTGTTTTAGGACCTGTATTTAAACTTTCAGTGCATAGCATTGAAAGTTTAAATACAGAAGCCATGTTGGATCAGGTCAATGGCCTCTCCAGGCCAACACTCTGTGTCACACAGAGGCCAAAAACCTTCAATGTATTTAAACCTTCAATGCACAGCAGCCAAGAAGGTCAGAGCGCCTGCTCCGGCTGCAACGCCACTGAGGATGTTCTCCGCAGCCGAGAACGAAACGTCTGGAAGAAAAACTTTCTCCAGTAGAACACGGCACTTGAGCCCGAAAGAGTCTACAAACCCTAATGATTTCAGTATATTGAAAGAGCCAGTGTGGTGTAGTGGTTAAGAGCAGCGGGCTTTAATCTGGGAGGGCTGGGCTTGATGCCCCACTCCTCCATTTGCGGTTGCTGGTTGACCATGGGCCAGTCACAAGTTCTCTCAGAGCCGTTCCCTCAAGAGCAGTTTTCTCAGGGTTCTCCCAGCCCCACCTTTCTCACAGAGTGTCCGTCGTGGGGAGGGAAAAAGGCAAGGAGATTGTGAACTGCTCTGAGACTCCAAGTATAAATCGGAAAGGAAAGGTCCCCTGGGGTGACGTTGCTATCACAACGTTTTCACAGCATACTTTTTTACGGGGTGGTTTGCCATTGCCTTCCCCAGTCATCTACAGCCCACCCCCCCAGCAAGCTGGGTATTCCTTTGACCGACCTCGGAAGGATGGAAGGCTGAGTCAACCTCGAGCCGGCTACTTGAAAACCCAGCTTCCGCCAGGGATCGAACTCAGGTCGTGAGCAGAGCTTAGGACTACAGTGCTGCAGCTTTAACACTGCGCCACGGGGCTCTCGAAGTATCAATAAATGGGGTATAAATCCAATCTCCTTCCGCCTGGAATGTAAAAAGAAAAATAAGTGTTTTTCCCTTTTTCTTTCCTAGTGGTATTTAATTTGAACAAAGGAGCAAGCACTTCCACAGCGTCGCAACCTAAGCCCAGGTGAGTGCTTCTCTCGTTTCTCCAGCTTGCGTTCGGGCTCTTCACTCCCCCGCCCTTTGCCATACTGAGTCCGCTTGTGGAGAGGGCGGGATATAAATGGAAAGTAATAAATAAATAAATAAATAAATACAATGGCACAATTCGCTCCCATATTCTTGTGCCCCTCCCGCATGTGTCCGTGGCGGTTTTCACAGAAAAGCATCCTGGTGGGTTTGACTCGTGGACCTGGAGCCTAATTTCTGACATCGCCACTTGTTAGTTAGTTAGTTCGTTTTTATTCTTATATCCCGCCCTCCCCCGCCAAAGGCGGGCTCAGGGCGGCTCACTTGGAGGATGTTTTTGTCAGTTTTCAGCTTCTATTTAAGAAGACGACAGCAGATTTATACCCCCGTTCATCTCTCTGAATCAGAGCCTCAGAGCGGCTCGCAATCTCCCATATCTCTTTCCCCCACAACAGACACCCTGTGAGGTGGGTGGGGCTGAGAGGACTCTCACAGCAGCTGCCCTTTCAAGGATAACCTCTGCCAGAGCTATGGCTGACCTAAGGCCATTCCAGCAGGTGGAAGTGGAGGAGTGGGGAATCAAACCCGGTTCCCCCAGATAAGAGAGCTATGGCTGACCCAATGCCATTCCAGCAGCCGCAAGTGGAGGAGTGGGGAATCAAACCCGGTTCTCCCAGATAAGAGAGCTCTGGCTGACCCAAGGCCATTCCAGCAGCCGCAAGTGGAGGAGTGGGGAATCAAACCCGGTTCCCCCAGATAAGAGAGCTATGGCTGACCCGAGGCCATTCCAGCAGTTGCAAGTAGAGGAGTGGGGAATCAAGCCCAGTTCTCCCAGATAAGAGAGCTATGGCTGACCCGAGGCCATTCCAGCAGCTGCAAGTGGAGGAGTGGGGAATCAAGCCCGGTTCTCCCAGATAAGAGAGCTCTGGCTGACCCAAGGCCATCCCAGCAGCTGCAAGTGGAGGAGTGGGGAATCAAACCCGGTTCTCCCAGATAAGAGAGCTCTGGCTGACCCAAGGCCATCCCAGCAGCTGCAAGTGGAGGAGTGGGGAATCAAACCCAGATAATAGTCCACACATTTAACCACTGCACCAAACTGGCAAGGGAAAGGAGATTTAAAAGTTCCAGCCCTCGTGATGGCACAGGGGAAGTAAATTTTCAGGCAGTGTGTGATGTATTGGTTTACATTGTTCATAGTCCCCCTTGCTTACAGGGGCTTAAGGTGGATTACACAGGGTGAGTCAGTACAGTCAGCAGAATGCGACATTCAATAGCCAGGGATTCCCCAACGTAGTGCCTCGAAAGCCCCTTGCTGGAGTCACCGTAAGGCTTGGATAAGAGCCCTCCAAGGAAGACTCTGCAGAGGAAGGCCATGGCCAACCACCTCTGCTTCTCCCTTGCCTTGAAAGCCCCTAGCTGGGGTCACTGTAAGCCAGGCGACACTTAGCCCCGCTGACATACGCACGGGATGGTACTACTGTTTCTGCATCCCCTCCCATAATTGGTTTCCTTTTTCTTAGACTTTTAGCGTCCTTCAGGGCTGGTGAGAGCCAGCGTGGTGTAGTGCTTAAGAGCAGCAGACTCTAATCTGGGAGAACAGAGTTTGGTTCCCCACTCCTCCCCATGTAGCCAGCGGGCTGACCTTGAACCGGTCACTGTTCTCTCAAGAGCAGTTCTCCGAGAGCTCTCTCAGCCCCATCTACCTCACTGGCAGTGTTCTCTCTGAGATGAGTTAGTGTGAGCTAGCTCACAGTTTTTTAGTCCCCGGCTCACACATTTTTGCCTTAGCTCAGGAAGGGTGGCGCCAGGGCCAACTAATTGATGCAGGAGCTCACAACTTTAAAACCAGTAGGTCACAGAGTCGAATTTTTGCTCACGAGACTCCACAGCTTAGAGGGAGTGTTCCTCACAGGGCGTCTGTTGTGGGGAGGGGAAGGGAAAGGAGATTCTAAGCCGCTCTGAGATTCCAAGTGAAGAATGGGGTATAAATCCAATCTCCTCTTCTTCTCTTCCCCCTTCATTTTCTGATTCTTGTTGGGAAAAGAAAGATATTTTGAAAGGCCACCTTTTGAGAGATGAAATAGTTAGGGAGATGGAGCCACACAGCGTTTGGCCCATAGTAAGAGCTGAGCAGAGACTTCAGGAGTTTTCGTTAAGAGCAGTCCAGAGGGCAGAAGACGGTCAAGCCAGGGGGCCTGTGGGACATCTTTGCCTTCCTAGAAAGGCCTGCAGCTGCTTTACTAACCCTTAGCCTCTTTCTGCAGTTTGCTTGGGCCCAGCGGCCTGAAGACGGCAGGGACGGCCCCGACGGCGAAGCGGAAAGAAACCCCTCCGGTCCCAGGGCAGTCAAAGGAAAAGAAGAGGAAGACAGCACTGGAGGAGATCATAGAGGTGACGTGAGAAGCATTTCTCCCCCCCCTTCAAGAATTCTGTTTAAGACATCTTTATCCCACCCTTGAGGAGTTTAGGACAAATTAGGGACTCCCGGCATAAAAAATGGAGCAATGGTTGTGCACTCTGGTCTTTGGGAGAGAATTCGAGTTTTTAGCTGCTAGCTTTTTCAAAGCTGTCTTGGTGGAAGGGGAGGGGCCGCGGCTCAGCGGTTGGAACATCTGCTTGGCATGCAGAAGGTCCCAGGTTCAATCTCCGGCATTTCCACTTCAAGGACCAGGCAGTGGGTGATGTGAAAGACCTCAGCCTGAGACCCCGGAGGGCTGCTGCCAATCCGAGTAGACAAGACAGAGACAGATTTTGCGCTAGGCTTGTTCCGGGTAGAGAGCCCTTTTGCTCCCGGGGCTTCTCTCCGGTTTTGCACAAGTTGCCCCTGTGAGGGTTTTTACTAACACATGTAATACCAAAAGAATTTTTTACTAAACAATATCCAATAGTTTGACCACCAAATGAGCACTCCCTGGAGAAGACTCTTGAGAGTCCCTTGGACTGCAAGAAGATCAAATCAGCCAGTCCTAAGGGAAATCAACCCAGACTGTTCCCTGGAAGGTCAGGTGCTGAAGCTGAAGCTCAAATACTTTGGCCACTCAATGAGAAGGGAGCACTCCCTGGAGAAGACCCTTGAGAGTCCCTTGGACTGCAAGAAGATCCAATCAGTCAGTCCTAAGGGAAATCAACCCTGACTGTTCGCTGGAAGGTCAGATGCTGAAGCTGAAGCTGAAATACTTTGGCCACCCAATGAGAAGGGAGCACTCCCTGGAGAAGATCCTGATGCTGGGAAAGACAGAAGGCAAAAGAAGAAGGGGACGGCAAAAGAGGAGATGGCTGGACAGCGTTACTGATGGAACAAACACGAATTTGAGCAGACTTCGGAGGATGGTGGGAGACAGGAGGGCCTGGCGTGACTTGGTCCGGAGAGTCGCAAAGCGTCAGACTCGACTGTGTGACTGAACAACAACATCCAATAGCATTCCAAAAATTCTTTTTTACAAAAAATTGTACAGTGTTCTCTTTGTTTGCAGAGCTACACGAAGTCCCAAGAAATTCCAAAATGAATATGCTTCCCAAAACAGGTGTGGCTGCAAATGGACTGCGCTTCTGTCCTCTTTTTGGGGTTTCCTTCTTCAGGCGGCTCACCGAAAAGGGTAAATTATTTCAATTGGCTGTGCTCTTGTCTCCGATGGGTCCCTCAAGAGAAGCCCAGGGCAAATGAGGAGCATTGAGCCAGACCCACTGGAGACAAGAGGACAGCAAATTGAAATAATTTACCCTTTTTGGTGAGCCGCCTGAAAAAGGAAACTCCGAAAGGAGGACAGGCGCATTCCATTTGCAGCCACACCGCTTTGGGAAGTAGTCGTATCCATTTTTTGCTGTGAAAGTTTGTGGCGTTCTTACCCAGTGTATAAAAACCTTGGAAGCTTGAAGAAGCTATATGCGAAACAGGGGCACTAGTACAAACCTGTTGCCTTACGGATCGCCGGCTGCACTTGTTATGAATGTGGAATGACTGAACATTATTTTCATCAGCACTTTCCTGAAAAAGTCTGGGCATTCATGTGCTGCAAAAACAATGGGACTGGCGTTCTGGTGTTTTAGTTCCTTGGACTGAATGAAAGACCGAATTTAGCACGTCGATGGAACTTGAATATGTTATACGTTTGTATTTATTATAACATTTATTTTGTAATTCATTTTGTAATTTTTTGGAGGCTGGGTTTCATGGGAGCGTCGCTTTCTATTCCCCTGCTGCGGGAAAGCAGCGCGCAGGCCTGCAGCTTATGCGAAAATGGGAGTGAAGCCCCGGGGACAAAGGGGCTCTCCGCCTGGAACGAAGCCCTAGTGCGAAATCAGTCCGACTTTGATGGACCCAGGGTCTGATTCGGTATAAGACAGGCTCGTGTGTTCAGCCCTGGCTCTCGCTGGGATTCTTTTCTTCCTTTCCTTGATCACAGAATTCCATTGCAGACAATGCACGCTCCATTAGGGTTTGTAGAATCTTTCGGGCTCAAGTGCCGTGTTCTACTGGAGAAAGTTTTCCTTCCAGACGTTTCGTTCTCGGCTGCGGAGAACATCCTCAGTGGCGTTGCAGCCGGAGCAGGCGCTCTGACCTTCTTGGCTGCTGTGCATTGAGTGGGGCCGGGGCTGCTGGAGAGCTGCTATTTCTAGGCTGGAGAGGGTGATGAAAGGGCAATTGGTTTGTGGATGTGCGCATTGTTTGGTGGGGCTTCCTGGAAGGGTAGTGATAAGGAAACTGGCTGTTGAATGTGCCCATTGTTCTGTGTTAATTGCTGGGAGGGTTGGAAGGGGTGTGAAGATAAGGAAGATGGTTGTTGGCTGTGCTGATTGTTCTGTGGAATGTACTGGTTGTTCTGTGACTTTCTGCAATTTATAGTCTATAGGGTGTTTTGCAGAGCTGGGTACCAAGATTGGTGGATGAAAATCTTTGAGAATGCACGCTTCCTTTTTGGCCTGCGACCTTTGCCCAAAGTCATCCTTCGGTCTGATTTGTAGCTGAACTGTTTCTTTTTTTTTCCTCCCTCAGTTTGAAGAAGAGAAGAAAAAATCAACTCGAACCGACCACTGGCTGCAACCTGTAAGTTACAATCCCCAAAACTCGTTTGACCGTACAGTTCCAAAATGCAGGTGAGCCCTGACCCGGGTAGCCCGGGCGAGCAGATCTCGTCAGATCTTGGAAGTTAAGCATGGTCGACTCTGGCAAGTCCTTGGATGGGAGCCCTCCTTGGAATACCAGAGCCGGAAGGCATGGGCAGGCTTTATTCAGCCACCTCCCTGAATATCCTCCAGGTTCCTAGTAGGGGCCAGTCACCAGAGATCGCCATGTCTTCCAGGTGCGCACACAAACTCTCACACACAGAGACATAAGAACATAAGAGAAGCCATGTTGGATCAGGCCAACGGCCCATCAAGTCCAACCCTCTGTGTCACACAGTGGCAAAAAATGTTATATACACACATACACTGTGGCTAATAGCCACTGATGGACCTATGCTCCATATTTTTATCTAAACCCCTCTTGAAGGTGGCTATACTTGTGGCCGCCACCACCTCCTGTGGCAGTGAATTCCACATGTTAATCACCCTTTGGGTGAAGAAGTACTTCCTTTTATCCGTTTTAACCTGTCTGCTCAGCAATTTCATCGAATGCCCACGAGTTCTTGTATTGTGAGAAAGGGAGAAAAGTACTTCTTTCTCTACTTTCTCCATCCCATGCATTATCTTGTAAACCTCTATCATGTCACCCCGCAGTCGACGTTTCTCCAAGCTAAAGAGTCCCAAGCGTTTCAACCTTTCTTCATAGGGAAAGTGCTCCAGCCCTTTAATCATTCTAGTTGCCCTTCTCTGCACCTTCTCTAATGCTATAATATCCTTTTTGAGGTGCGGCGACCAGAACTGCACACAGTACTCCAAATGAGACCGCACCATCGATTTATACAGGGGCATTATGATACTGGCTGATTTGTTTTCAGTTCCCTTCCTAATAATTCCCAGCATGGCGTTGGCCTTTTTTATTGCAAACGCACACTGTCTTGACACTTTCAGTGAGTTATCTATCATGACCCCAAGATCTCTCTCTTGGTCAGTCTCTGCCAGTTCACACCCCATCAACTTGTATTTGTAGCTGGGATTCTTAGCCCCAATGTGCATTACTTTGCACTTGGCCACATTGAACCGCATCTGCCACGTTGACGCCCACTCACCCAGCCTCAACAGATCCCTTTGGAGTTCCTCACAATCCTCTCTGGTTCTCACCACCCAAGACACACGTGCAAGTAAAAATATTGGGGGGGAGGGGGAATACAGGAAAGCAGTTTGATTTCGAACACTAAATATGCTTCCGTCAGTGATCTCTGAAGGCCATATATTTATTTATTTATTTAATTTATATCCCACCCTCCCCACCAAAGGCAGGCTGATATTCGAGGTATTCTGTGGTTTAGGGAATCTGTGTTCCGTTTGATCGTCCATAGTATAAAGGAGACTAGAAAGAGATGGATTAGACCAGGGGTGTCAAGCATGAAGTTCAGAGGCCGAATCAGGCCCCCAAGTAACTGGCTGCTTCCTTCTCTTTCTCTCTTGCTTCCTTCTGCATCACAGCTTGCTTTGCAAGGCTTGCTTAATCACACAGGAGCTACAGAGCAATGCCTCTATTTTCTCCATTGGCTGAGGCTCCTCCCTTGGGAAGGAAGGGGGGAGGGAGATCTTGCTTTACCAGGCTCTCTCAGTCACACAGCAGTGCTACTGAGCCAAGACTCTTTCTTCTATTGGCTGAGGCTCCTCCCCCTCCCAGTCCCCTGGGGAAGGAAGGAAAGTGCCAGAGACTTAAGACCAATGATTGCTAAGCATGTTTTAAGGGTTTTTTTTAAAAAAAAAATTGTTTCTGTTCTTTATAAAAATTATATCTCTGCTACCTAATCTTAAATAGGGTACGCACATGACCCAGCTCAACCCAACAAGGTCTCATTTATGTCAGTTCTGACCTTCATAACAAATGAGTTGGAGCCCCCTGGATCAGACGGCTTGTTTAGCAGCAAAATGAGCTTCCTCTAGATAACTCCAGTTGCCAAGCCTTTAATGGATTCTCTAGGCCAGCAATTACCCTGTCAACGTAGCTAAATTCCTTGTTCAGGCCATGAGACCTTGGGCAGCCTGTGACAAGACGTCTTCTCTGATGTGGCATAGCCTGTCCGTTATTCCTCCTTTCTCCCTTTTATTTCTAGTTGGGGTTGATTGATACTTCTCAAGAACCCGTGGGTCAGAGGAGCAGAGAAAAGAAAGAAAGAAACATGTTAAGTGCCTCCACATTTGGTGCTCCTCCAGCGATCAGATTTGAGCTCAAGACACACAGTTGCTGATAACCTCGTCCAGTGGTGGCCAAACTGTGGCTAGGGAGCCACATGTGGCTCTTTCACACATGTTGTGTGGCTCTTGAAGCCCCACCGCCGTGTCAGCCAGCTTCGAGAAGGCATTTGTCTTTTTAAATCACTTCTCCAAGTCAACTGAGCTAGAGGATACATTTAAAGTTAAAGTTGCTGTCTTTCCACCTCTCCCCCTCTATTTGCCTGCCTGCCCTCCTTCCTGCCTTCCTTCCATCCATCCATCTATCTTGTGGCTCTCAAACATCTGATGTTCATGTCTTTCAGCTCTTAAAACGTCTGACATTCATATCTTGTGGCTCTCAAATATTTATTCGTTGTGGCTCTTACATTAAGCAAGTTTGCCTGCTCCTGACCTAGTCGAAAGCTACCCGGGCGCATTTGACAGTAAGCAGAAGACTTTGATGAATTTGAATGAGTCACCTATAAGGACTTTTGAGGGATGGTTTTGTCCAGGGCTTTTTTCCCCCTGGGGGAATGTGGCAGAATGGAGTTCCGGAACCTCTTTGTGGAAACAAAATTCTCAAAAAAATGTTTAAAAGTTCACAAGGGGGCACCCATGTGTTTCTCCTTCATTTCCCTCTTAAGAGTTCCAGCACCTCTTTATCCAGGGTAAAAAAAACCCCTGGTTTTGTCCTCTTCAGGGGTGGAATTTTAGCAGGAGCTCCTTTGCATATTGTAGTGGCCCCGTGGCGCAGAGTTGTAAAGCAGCAGTACTGTGGTCTGAACTCTCTGCTCACGACCTGAGTTCGATTCCGGTGGAAGCTGGATTCAGGTAGCTGGCCCAAAGTTGACTCAGCCTTCCATCCTTCCGAGGTCGGTCAAATGAGTCCCCAGCTTATTGGGGGGGAAGCGTAGATGACTGGGGAAGGCAATGGCAAACCACCCCATAAAAAGTCTGCCGTGAAAACGTTGTGAAAGCGATGTCACCCCAGAGTCGGAAATGACTGCTGCTTGCACAGGGGACCTTTCCTTTCCTTTTCCTTTACATATTAGGCCACACACCCCTGATGTAGCCAATCCTCTAAGAGCTTAAAAAAAGAGCCTTGTAAGCTCTCGTAGGATTGGCTGCATCAGGGTGTGTGTGGCCTAATATGCTCCTGCTAGAATGCCACCCCTGGTCCTCTTGAAGCTGAAATTTTTACATAGGCCTGACTCAGCAGGGTTGGTCTTATCCAGTGCTCCCTCTAAGCTACGGAATCTTGTGAGCAAAAATTCTACTTTGTGGGCTACCGGCATTACAGTTGTGAGCTACGGCATACATTAGTTTGCTCTGGGTCCCTCCTTCCTGAGCTAAGGCAAAAACCTGTGAGCTGTAGGCTAAAAAACTGAGCTAGCTCACACTAACTCACCTTAGAGGGAACACTGGCTGCAGCTGCATTGCCCTACACAGCTGTTGAGGGAGGGAGGGTGGGAGGGAGAGAGGGTGGGAGGGATGGAGAGAGGGAGGGTGGGTGGGAGGGAGAGAAGGAGGGTGGGAGGGAGGGAGAGAGGGTGGGAGGGAGGGTTGGGGGGAGGGAGAGGGGATGGGTGGGAGAGGGGGTTGGAGGGTGAGAGGCAGGGAGGGTGGGTGGGTGAGAGGGAGAGAGAGTTGGAGGGAGAGAGGGTTGGAGGGAGAGAGGGTTGGAGAGAGGGAGGGTTGGAGAGAGGGGGAGGGGGAGTGGGAGGGAGAGAGGGTGGAAGGGAGGGAGAGAGAGAAGGTTAGGGGGAGAGGGAGAGAGGGTTGGAGGGAGGGAGGAAGGTAGGTAGGTAGGAAAATTGTTGAGGAAACAACCACTGTGGTCTCATGCCCTTTGGATAGCTGTGTGAGGCGACTGCAGGGAATGTTTGTGGGCTGAATATGTGTGAACTGGGGCTGGCCAGTGTCCTCAAATTCCAGCAGACCTACTGGTTTTCTTGGCAAGAGACATTCAGAGGTGCTTTGCCCTTGCCTGCCTCTGCGTCGCAACCCTTGACTTCCTTGGGGGTCTCCCATCCAAGTCCGCCCCAGGGCCGACCCTGCTTCACTTCCAAGATCTGATGAGAGCGGGCTAGGCTGGGCCGTCCAGGTCAGGGTGCCTGTGATGCACTCTAAAATCTCCCTCTCCGCTTTCTCTTTCTTCCAGGAGATTGTGGTGAAAATCATTACGAAGAAACTTGGTGAGAAATACCATAAAAAGAAGGCAGTCGTTAAGGTGAGTGCTGTTTACCTCCCGATGAGCTGGTTGCCTAAGGGGGAGGAGAGACATTTTGGGTTTGGTTAAAGCAGTTGGGTTTTGTCGAGCGGAGGTCCACGTTCCCCTGGGCGTCAAGTGAATCGGGACAAACTCGCTCATTTATTTAGATGTTTATACTCGGGGCCTTTTTTGATGATGATGATGATGATATTGGATTTATACCCTGCTCTCCACTCCAAACCTCAAAGTCTCAGAGCAGCTCATAATCTCCTTTACCTTCCTCCCCCACAACAGACACCCTGGGAGGTGGGTGGGGCTGAGAGAGCTCTCACAGCAGCTGCCCTTTCAAGGACAACCTCTGCCAGAGCTATGGCTGACCCAAGGCCATTCCAGCAGGTGCAAGTGGAGGAGTGGGGAATCATACCTGGTTCTCCCAGATAAGAGTCCACGTGCTTAACCACTACACCAAACTACTCTACACCAGCAGGGACTCATTTGTGTGCTAGGCCACACCCTCTGACATCACCATTGTTTCACACAGGACTTTTTGTCTTTTTTGTAGAAGAAGCCCAGCAGGAACTCATTTGCATATTAGGTCACACCCCCTGACATCACCATTGTTTCATGCAGGGCTTTTTTTGTAGGGGGGAAAAACGAGCAGGAACTCATTTGCATGTTAGGCCACACGCCCCGTCACCAAGCCAGCCGGAATGACGCTCATGTGAGTTTTTGCTCAGAAAAAGCTCTGTTTATACCCCACGTCTTCCCGGTGGGGGCCTGAAGCAGCTCACATCGTTCTCCCCCTCCATCATTTAACCTTGAAGCAACAACCCTGCAAGGTAGGCTGGACCAAGAAAGTGAGAGGCCCAAGGTGATGCAGCGAGCTTCCATGGCAGAGAGGGGATCAGAATCCAGGTCTCCCAGATCCCAGTTTGACCTTAACTCCTACAGTACGTCCAGTGCTGAATCAGCAAGGACTGGGTTCAAATCCACATCTGAGCTGCTTTCAGGGTCTGGATCCCTATGCAAGGTTAACTCCATTTGAAGCCAGTTGAAATCAAGGAGCTTAGACTGTGGTATCTCTGCCTAGGACTACGGCCTGGGGTGTCAAACATGGGGCTCAAGGGCGGAATCAGGCTCCCTGAGGGCTCCTATCAGGCCCCCGAGCAACTGGCTGTTATCTGCTTCCTTCTCCCTCTCTCTTCCTTCCTTCTGCATCTTAACTTGTTTTGCGAGGCCTGCTCAATCACACAGCAGAGCTACAGGCTCTACTCCTCCCCCTGGTCCCCTGGAGGGGGATGGGGAAGCGCCAGAGCTTCCTTTGCCCAGCTCCCTGGATCCCAGGGGAGAAATACAAAGAGAGAACCTTTAAGAACAACACGTGCTAATGTTTTGAGCATGTTTTATTTTAATTTTTTTAAAAAAAATCTTTAGTCATGCTTGTGTCTTTAAAAAGTTTATATCTCTGTTACCCTATTGTTAAATAGGTACACACGTGGCCCAGCACGGCCCAGACCAACAAAGTCTCATTTATGTTTGATCCGGCCCTCACAACAAATTAGTTTGACACCCCTGGACTATGCTATGAATTGCCCATGTGGAAGCAGCTTTCATTGCCCACGTGGAGACAGCATTCTCCTGTCCCTCAACAGCACCGGTGCTGAGAGGCACCTAAACATATAGTGCAGGGGTGGCCAGTGGTAGCTCTCCCGATGCTTTTTGCCTACAACTCCCATCAGCCCCAGCCAGCGTGGCTAATGGCTGGGGCTGATGGGAGTTGTAGGCAAAAAGCATCGGGAGAGCTACCATTGACCATCGCTGCTGTAGTGCACTGGAAGACGCTGTTTGGAGACGTTCAGTGGATTTGCCCTGTTGCCTATCTCCCGCCCCTTGATTATTCAGGATGTTTCCCTTTGCATATACCTTGTTGCCCCTCACAAGAATGATTGCGGAGGGGGGTGGGGGAGTTTTGCGCCACTGCTTCCAAATGGCGTCACGACTGTTTGTTTCTGCATAGAAACTCATGAGAAAAATTGCCGCTTTAGTCCAGGGGTAGCCAAACTTGCTTAACGTAACAGCCACGTAGAAGAAACGTCAGATGTTTGAGAGCCGTAAGGCATGAACGTCAGATGGTTGAAAACTGGAAGGAGGGAGGGGAAGGAGGGAGGGAAGGAAGGAGGGAGGGAAGGAAGGAGGGAGGGAAGGAAGGAGGGAAGGAAGGAAGGAGGGAGGGAAGGAAGGAAGGAGGGAGGGAGGGAGGGAAGGAAGGAAGGAAAATAGATGGGGAGGAGGGAGAGGTGGAAAGAAAGCAACTTTAAACGCATTCTGCAAGCCACTGGCTGGCTTGGCTTGGAGAAGTGATTTAAAGAGAGAAATGATGGGGGCCCCCAGAGCAACGCAACATGTGTGAAAGAGCCAACATGCATCTCATGAGCCACAGTTTGGCCACTCCTGACTTAGTGTTTCCTCATTCTTGGCTCCTTGTCCCGGGGGTTAAAAGATTCCTGACTGATGTTCTTGTCAATGGTCAGCTGCTTCTTCTTCTTCTTCTTGTTGATGTTGTTTCTTCCCACCGTTCTCCACAATGGAAACCCAAAGTGACTCGCATCGTTCTCTTCTTTTTCGTATTATCCTCACAACAACCCTGTGAGGTAGATTAGACGGCGTGTGTGTGACCTGGACCAAAAGTCACCCAACAAGCTTTCACAGCCATGAGAGAGGGTTATAACACTACCCATGGGATGAAGAGAGTTGACAGAGAACTTTTTCCTCCCTCTTCCCAAAGACTAGAACTTGAGGGCATCCAACGAAGCTGATGGACAGTAGGTTCAGAACAGACAAAAGGAAATCCTAATTTAGACAAGAAGAAGAAGAAGAGATTGGATTTATATCCTGCCCTCCACTCTGAAGAGTCTCAGACTGGCTCACAATCTCCTTTACCTTCCTCCCCCACAACAGACACCCTGTGAGGTAGATGAAGATATTGGATTTATATCCCGCCCTCCACTCCGAAGAGTCTCAGAGTGGCTCACAATCTCCTTTACCTTCCTCCCCCACAACAGACACCCTGTGAGGTAGATGAAGATATTGGATTTATATCCCGCCCTCCACTCCGAAGAGTCTCAGAGCGGCTCACAATCTTACCTTCCTCCCCCACAACAGACACCCTGTGAGGTGGGTGGGGCTGGAGAGGGCTCTCACAGCAGCTGCCCTTTCAAGGACAACCTCTGCCAGGGCTATGGCTGACCCAAGGCCATGCTAGCAGCTGCAAGTGGAGGAGTGGGGAATCAAACCCGGCTCTCCCAGATAAGAGTCTGCACACTTAACCACTACACCAAACTGGCGATTAAAATGTGGAATTTGCTGCCAGAGGATGCAAACAACTTTCAAAGAGGATTCAACGGATCCATGAAGTCTATCAATAGATTCAGGGCTCTTTTTCTAGCAGGAGCTCCTCTGCATATTAGGCCAAGCCCCCCTGATGTAGCCAATCCTCCAAGAGCTTAGAGGGCTCTTAGTACAGGGCCTACTGTAAGCTTCAGGGGGATTGGCTACAACGGGTGGAGGGGTGGCCTAATATGCATAGGAGCTCCTGCTAGAATTCCACCCCTGAGATTAGGCCACGCCCCCTGATGTAGCCAATCCTCCAAGAGCTTAGAGGGCTTTTCATACAGGGCCTGCTGGAAGCTCCAGGAGGATTGGCTACATCAGGGGTGTGTGGCCTAATAGGCAAAGGAGGTCCTGCTAGAATTCCTTACAGGGCTCTTCGTACAGGGCCTGCTGGAAGCTCCAGGAGGATTGGCTACATCAGGGGGTGTGTGGCCTAATAGGCAAAGGAGGTCCTGCTAGAATTCCTTACAGGGCTCTTCGTACAGGGCCTGCTGGAAGCTCCAGGAGGATTGGCTACATCAGGGGTGTGTGGCCTAATAGGCAAAGGAGGTCCTGCTAGAATTCCTTACAGGGCTCTTCGTACAGGGCCTTCTATAAGCTCCAGGAGGATTGGCTACCTCAGGGGGGGGGGTGGCCTAATATGCAGAGGAGCTCCTGCTAGGAAAAGAGCCCTGAATAGATTTATGGAAGTCTTATCAGTGGCTAGTAGCCATGGTGGCTGAGGGGAGCCTCCACATTCAGAGGCGATAAACCTCTGAATCCCAGAGCCAAGAGGCAGCATCAGGGAAGGCCTCGGCCTCTATGCCCTGTTGTTGGCTGTCCAGAGGACCTTGTTGACCACTGTGTGAGCTGGGATGCTGGACTAGATGGACTTTTCCAGCAGGGCTCTACTGATGTTCTTATGATGATGGTTTTCTTTACTAAACATGCGGGTCTTTGACAGGAGGTGATCAACAAATACACAGCCGTCGTCAAATGTATCGATTCCGGAGACAAACTGAAACTCGACCAGACCCATCTGGAAACAGTAATTCCAGCACCAGGTAAACCGTCTTGCAAGCTGGGTGGAGGTGGGTGGGGGATGAGTCGCTCTGAAATATTTCCACATTATTCAGGTGTCTGGTACTTTGTGAGGCCATTTAGGTAATAACTAGTTTTGGGGAAGTGACTCGTTCAAGGGTGGTCAAATTTGCTTCACATAAGAGCCACATGGAATAAACTTCAGATTATCGAGAGCAGGAAGGAAGGGAGCAAATAGATTTGGGGGGAAGGAGAGGTGGAAAGAAAGCAACTTTAACTTTCAGTGCATTTTCCAAACTGCCAGGTGGCTTGGCTTGGAGAAGCAATTTAAAGAGACAAATGCCTTCTCCAAGCCAGCTGAGGAAGGTGGTGGAAGAAGATGTTATTGGATTTATATCCCGCCCTATACTCTGAATCTCAGAATCTCAGGGCAGTCATAATCTCCTTTACCTCCCCCCCCCCCCCCACAACAGACACCCTGTGAGGTGGGTGGAGCTGAGCAGCTGCCCTTTCAAGGAAAACTCCTACGAGAGCTCTGGCTGTCCCAAGGCCATTCCAGCAGCTGCAAGTGGAGGAGTGGGGAATTAAACCCGGTTCTCCCAGATAAGAGAGCTCTGGCTGACCCAAGGCCATTCCAGCAGCTGCAAGTGGAGGAGTGGGGAATCAAACCCGGTTCCCCCAGATAAGAGAGCTCTGGCTGTCCCAAGGCCATTCCAGCAGCTGCAAGTGGAGGAGTGGGAAATTAAACCCGGTTCTCCCAGATAAGAGAGCTCTGGCTGACCCAAGGCCATTCCAGCAGCTGCAAGTGGAGGAGTGGGGAATCAAACCCGGTTCCCCCAGATAAGAGAGCTATGGCTGACCCAAGGCCATTCCAGCAGGTGCAAGTGGAGGAGTGGGGAATCAAACCCGGTTCCCCCAGATAAGAGAGCTATGGCTGACCCGAGGCCATTCCAGCAGCTGCAAGTGGAGGAGTGGGAAATTAAACCCGGTTCTCCCAGATAAGAGACCTCTGGCTGACCCAAGGCCATTCCAGCAGCTGCAAGTGGAGGAGTGGGGAATCAAACCCGGTTCTCCCAGATAAGAGAGCTCTGGCTGACCCAAGGCCATTCCAGCAGCTGCAAGTGGAGGAGTGGGGAATCAAGCCTGGTTCTCCCAGATAAGAGAGCTCTGGCTGACCCAAGGCCATTCCAGCAGCTGCAAGTGGAGGAGTGGGGAATCAAACCCGGTTCTCCCAGATAAGAGAGCTCTGGCTGACCCAAGGCCATTCCAGCAGGTGCAAGTAGAGGAGTGGGGAATCAAACCCGGTTCTCCCAGATAAGAGTCCGCGCACTTAACCACAGCACCAAACTGGTGGAGCTTCAAGAGCCACACAATATGTGTGGAATAGCCACATGTGGCTCCCAAGCTGCTGTTTGGCCGTCCCTGAACTATTTGGATCCAGCACACCTTGCTTGTTAGTGGCAGAACTTGTTCCCCTGGAGGGAGGCTTCTGCTGAAGACAGGGAGGGGCTCCCTATTAGGGTCGGGTGCGCCCCACATTTTTTGCCCTTTGGTTTGTGACCACACCAGGAACCGAACCGCAACCTGATAGGCCGATTCACAAACCAAATCCGCTTGTGAGCTGTTTAAAGTTTAAACCCCTGCTTTGTGCTCCCAGCTGCTTTTGGCAGGGAGCAAAAAGCAGAGGTTTAAATGGCTTGGAGTCAGCAGAATTGGAGCAGTTTTCACAGTGTTTCATGGGGAGCAGAAAGCAGGGGTTTAGATGGCCCCAAGCTCCCCACTGCTCAGCTGTTTCTCATGAAGAGCAGAGAGCAAGGATTTAAATAGCTCAGAGCCATTTAAACCCCTGCTTTCTGCTCTTCGCGAACGGCCACGAACCGCATCAAAGTTTGCAGAAGTTCCTGGCCGTTCTTGAGTTTGCGAACATCATTTCGTGCGCCACAAACTGGACAATATTCGTGATGAAATTTTCATTCGCGAGCTGGTTTGCTCCCATCCCTGCTCTCCACGCTGGGGATTGTGCGCCACCCTTACCGGAAGTAGTCTGCTGGCTCCAGCCCAGCTATGAACATACGAAGCTACCTTATACTGAATCAGACCCTCGGTCCATCAAAGTCAGTATTGTCTACTCAGACTGGCAGCGGCTCTCCAGGGTCTCAAGCGGAGGTTTTTCACGCCTACTCGCCTGGACACTTTTTAGTTGGAGATGCCAGGGATTGAACCTGGGACTTTCTGCTTATCAAGCAGATGCTCTACCACTGAGCCAGCGTCCCTCCCCTGACTGGCAGCGGCTCTCCAGGGTCTCCAGCTGAGGTTTTTCACGCCTACTTGCCTGGACCCTTTTTAGTTGGAGATGCCAGGGATTGAACCTGGGACCTTCTGCTTACCAAGCAGATGCTCTACCACTGAGCCACCGTCCCTCCTCCTTTGAACATCTCTTGCCCTGAAAACCTTATAGCAGGGGCATTGAACTAATTTGTTATGAGGTCCGGATCTGACACAAACGAGACTTTGTCGAGCCAGGCTGCGCATGTCATAAAACGTAATGCCAGGTAGCGTGGAGATAAAAACTTTATAAAGGACACAGACAAACACAATTAAAAATATTTTATTTTTAAAAAAAAACCCCAAATAAAACGTTTTTAAACTGTTAGCGCTCTTGCAGTGTTGTGGTCAGTATTAAAGGAAGCTCTCTCTCTGCCCTCCTTTTCCTCCCCAAGAGGGGAGCCTCAGCCGATGGAGAAAAGGGAGGTTTTGCTCTGTAGCTCTGCTGTGTGATTGAGAAATCCTGGCAAAGCAAACCGTGATGCGGAAGGAAGCGAGGGGGAGAGGGAGAAGGAAGCAGACTTGCTCGCGGGCCTGATAGGAGCCCTCCAGGGGCCTGCTCTGACCCACGGGCTGCACATTTGACACCCCAGCCTTATAGAGTTGCTCTGAGGCGGCTGCCACTTGACAGTGCTTTCCACCACCACTAGTTAGCAATACGTAAAGAGCTTCTGTGTCAGTTGTTGGTTGCTGGTTTGAGAACCTTCCCAGAGCTTGCTGAAATGATGCTCAGGGACTTACACAGGTTTGTTGAGGCTCCAAAGGAGAGCATTTGCTCATTCTTCATAGAGCTGCAGACTCCCGTATTTGGCTTGAAGGCAGAATATTTGGGGTGCTTATACCAGGGTCAGTTGACCTGCTTTTGCTCAAACGATAGGCCTGTGACGTCTCCTGGCATGACACTCGAACCGGTAGCCAATCTGGAACTCTCCCACAATGTGGCTTCCAAGCAAATCCCTATTTCTTTCGAGTAACTAGTGGCGTTCATTGGCATCACCATCTCGAACTCATATTTTGGGTTAGGCAGAGCCCAACGAATCTAAAAGAGTCACATGAACAAGAGCGACATCATGTGCTGCGTGAATGCAAGAGGGATAGTTGTCAGCCAGCTTGTACTTGTGGGAAAGTGAGTCCCAAACTCCAGTTTCCCGATGCTCAGGGCTTTTTTGTAGCAGGAACTCCTTTGCCTACTAGGCCCCCCTGATGTAGCCAATCCTCCAAGAGCTTAAAGGGCTCTTAGTCCAGGGCCTCCTGGAAGCTCCAGGAGGATTGGCTACATCGGGGGGGGGGGGTGGCCTAATATGCAAAGGAGGTCCTGCTAGAATTCCACCACTGGGCCACACCCCCCCCCCGATGTAGCCAATCCTCCAAGAGCTTACAGGGCTCTTAGTCCAGGGCCTACTGTAAGCCCCAGGAGGATATGCAAAGGAATTCTTGCTACAAAAAGCCCTGGTCCAATCTGTATGAGATCTGCCCACATTGATTTATCTGAGCCAGGGCTTTTTTTTTGTAGGAGGAACTGCTTTGCATATTAGGCCACACCCCCTGATGTAGCCAATCCTCCAAGAGCTTCCAGGGCTCTTCATACAGGGCCTACTGTAAACTCCAGGAGGATTGGCTACATCAGGAGGGTGTGGCTTAATATGCAAAGGAGTTCCTGCTACACACACACAAAAAAGCCCTGGTTTCTCCGATGTGGATTTCTTTCAAAGATAGACGTGCTCTGCCAATATCTGAAACCAGGGCTTTTTTTGTGTGTGTGTAGCAGGACCTCCTTTGCCTATTAAGCCACACACCCCTGATGTAGCCAATTCTCCTGGAGCTTCCAGTAGGCCCTGTGAGAAGAGCTCTGTAAGCTCTTGGAGGATTGGCTACATCATGGGTGTGTGGCCTAATAGGCAAAGGAGTTCCTGCTACAAAAAAAACCCCGCCGATGCCAGATGAGAAAACTTCCAAGGGATGAAGAGTTGGAAGAGTAGCTTCGCTAGCAGAAAATGCTGACTGAATCCCCAGAACCTCTGGTGGCATAGAGATTTGGAGAGCAGAGCTAAGGAAGTTTTGAGCATGCTGGTACCATTCGGATGGTAGACTTTATCCGGCCCACCAATCTGCCTCTCTGTGTCCTCACCTTTAAAGGTGAGGCAGGTGGCAGTTAGAGACGGGGTCTTTTTTGTGGTAGCTCCTCGCTGTCGGAACACAGCTCGCTTGGTGCCTGCTTTATTTTCCTTTAGGCACCAGGCTAAAACACATTTTTTTTTACCCAGGCTTTTAAATAGGTCTTTTTATTCTTACCAGCTTGCTTCTGTTTTATGGATCGTTTCTATGCTACATCCAGTGGCTTGTTTTGTATTTTTATATTCTTTTAATTGCAGGCTGCTTTGCGCAGGAGCCTGAAGAGGTGGCAGAACTGTAATCGAAATAAGTAATATTTATGTTCTGTTCCTCTATGTTTCAGGCAAAAAGGTGCTGGTTTTAAATGGGGGCTACAAGGGAAACGAAGCTACTTTAGAAGGCATAAACGAGAAGACGTTTTCAGCAACGATACTCATTGAATCGGTAAGTCTCCTTTAAGAATGTAAGAGAAGCCATGTTGAATCAGGCCAATGGCCCCTCCAGTCTGTGTCACATAAGAACATAAGAGAAGCCATGTTGGATCAGGCCAGTGGCCCATCCAGTCCAACACTCTGTGTCACATAAGAACATAAGAGAAGCCATGTTGGATCAGGCCAATCGCCCATCCAGTCCAACACTCTGTGTCACATAAGAACATAAGAGAAGCCATGTTAGATCAGGCCAAAGGCCCATCCAGTCCAACACTCTGTGTCACATAAGAACATAAAAGAAGCCATGCTGGATCAGGCCAAAGGCCCATCCCATGCAACACTCTGTGTCACATAAGAACATAAGAGAAGCCATGTTGGATCAGGCCAATGGCCCATCCAGTGCAACACTCTGTGTCACACAGTGGCCAAAAAACCCAGGGGCCATCAGGAGGTCCATCAGTGGGGCCAGGACACTAGAAGTCATCCCACTGTGCCCCCCCCCAAGTACCAAGAATACAGAGCATCACTGCCCCAGACAGAGAGTTCCATCGATATGCTGTGGCTAATAGCTACTGATAGACCTCTGCTCCATATGCTTATCCAGTCTCCTCTTGAAGTTGTGTATGCTTGTAGCTGCCGCCACCTCCTGCATTGCTAATAAGGATAGTACTTACTATGGCGTTCCCACTGTTATGCGTGCTAATTAGAGAAAGCTAGGAATTTATTTGGCACTACTGGACCTGGAAAACTGTACAATACCCATCAGAATGGTCCCTAGAAGAAGGATTTGAGATCTGAAACGGCTTGCAAAGCGGACCGGTTCTCCGTTGGACCACCCACTTTTAAAACTGGACTGAATGTAATTTAGTGGTTTTCAGCCACATAAGGACAGTGGGAGCATTGAGTAACTTATGAGGTTTTAACGGTGATATGCACTGATAAGATTCGTTTTGTATTTTGATCTTTATTATTCACAAGTTAAAATGCATTTTACACGGAGAGTTTTTTCTTTTTGTTGTGGCCACCACCAGTTTGGTGTAGTGGTTAAGTGTGCAGACTCTTATCTGGGAGAACCAGGTTTGATTCCCCACTCCTCCACTTGCAGCTGCTAGAATGTCCTTGGGTCAGCCATAGCTTTGGCAGAGGTTGTCCTTGAAAGGGCAGCTGCTGTGAGAGCCCTCTCCAGCCCCACCCACCTCACAGGGTGTCTGTTGTGGGGGAGGAAGGTAAAGGAGATGGTGAGCCGCTCTGAGACTCTTCGGAGTGGAGGGCGGGATATAAATCCAGTATCTTCATCTACCTCACAGGGTGTCTGTTGTGGGGGGGGGGAGGTAAAGGAGATTGTGAGCCGCTCTGAGACTCTTTGGAGTGGAGGGTGGGATATAAATCCAATATCTTCATCTACCTCACAGGGTGTCTGTTGTGGGGGGGGGGGGAGGTAAAGGAGATTGTGAGCCGCTCTGAGACTCTTTGGAGTGGAGGGTGGGATATAAATCCAATATCTTCATCTACCTCACAGGGTGTCTGTTGTGGGGGGGAGGAAGGTAAAGGAGATTGTGAGCTGCTCTGAGACTCTTCAGAGTGGAGGGCGGGATATAAATCCAATATCTTCCTCTTCTTCTCCTGTGGCAGTGAATTCCATGTGTTAATCACCCTTGGGGTGAAGAAGGACTTCCTTCTATCCATTCTAGCCCAGCTCAGCAATTTCATTGAATGTCCACAAGTTCTCATATTGTGAGAAAGGGGGGAAATTACTTTGACCTTGGCTATCCTGTGGCAAGGGGGTGGCCAAACTGTGGCTCAGGAGCCACGTACAGCTCTTTCACACAGACTGTGTGGTTCCCAGAGGTCGAGGTAGGAATTTAATTCAGGCTTCCTCTCAAGTAAGCTTGCTTAGCATCAGGACCTTAGCCAAGGGAGCCGTGTCAGAATCCCAAACTGTGGAATGGGAGCCATGTCAGAATTCCCGACATGCCCTCAGGCTCCAGAAGGTGGGACATCCCTGTCTTAAGGTCCCTTTAAAGAAAAGAGATTGCACAGTTCTGCAAGGAGAGAGCTTGGTTAGTTGTCGGCCATCCTATGCTTTAAGGCAGGGGTGTCAAACATGCAGTTTAGGGGCCAAATCAGGCCCCCGGAGGGCTCCTATCAGGCCCCCGGGCAACTGGCTGTCGTCTGTTTCCTTCTCCCTCTCTTGCTTCCTTCTGCATCACAGCTTGCTTTGCCAGGCTATCTCAATCACACAGCAGAGCTATTGAGGCAAGCCTCTCTTCCTTCTATTGACTGAGGCTTTTCCCCCACCCAATCCCTGGGGAAGGAAGGAAAGCGCTTCCTTTGCCCAGTTCCCGGGATCCCATGGGAGAAATACAAAGAAAGCACCTTTAAGACCAATGAGTGCTAATGTTTTAAGCATGTGTTAAGTTTTTAAATATATATATATTTGTGTTTGTGTTCTTTATAAAGTTATATCTCTGCTATGTAATCTTAAAAGAGGTACACACACGGCCCAGCCTGACATGGCCCGGCCCCTCAAGGTCTCATTTTTGCCTCATAACAAATGAGTTTAACACCCCTACTTTAAGGCTTCCCTTAATTTTATACCTCCTCCTCCTCCAGGGGCCTCTAAAGGGACAGCGGGTCGAAGGCGTGCCGTACGAAGACATCTCCAAGCGGGCGTGAGCGGCAAAGGCTGATGGACTCTTGAAAAGCATTCGGCCCTGAAGGTGCCCCGAACCGTGAGCGTCGCTGTGCCTCCGCTGGAGTTTTAAAAAATCCATTTGCAGAAGCAAGCCGCCGGGTCTTTTTAAAGAAAGCAGTCTTGGACGAGAAGACTTTCTTGCTATCGAAGCCACTTAATGAACTCTGTGAGGTTTTGCTATTGAACAGTATTTGTTCCGGCTCACGTAAACGGGGATATTTTTTGATGTCAAGCGTAATACATAAAAGCGCTACCCTTTCAGAGACTTGGAGGAACTCTTGGTCACTTGCATTTCTTGCGGTTCCCCCCCCCCCCCCCAAAAAAGCTACAAGTCAGTCACAAGGAGGAATTTGTTTCCGGGAGGCTTGAGAATCCGGGAAGGTTTCCGGGGGATCAGACAAGCAGGTTGCATCTTGAGGATCTGTTCCTTAGCATGGTACTCTCCTCGCTATGAGGCTGCCTCTCCCAGGTGGGCGAAAGGGGAGGTGTAGCGTCTCTGCCTCTCTCCATGGCCTGGTTGCTAACAGGTCATGGGTCGGTACCAGTCCACAGTCCGGGGGTTGAGGACCCCTGCCTTAAAAGACCGACGAAATATTCAGGGTATAAACTTTTGAGAGCTCCATTCATCAGATAAAAGTAAGAATTGAATACTTAATAAACACATGATAGCAAACACTGTCTACCTCGTAACCATGGGAAGGGGCTGTGGCTCAGGGGCAGAGCCTCTGCTTGGCATGCAGAAGGTCCCAGGTTCAATCCCCGGTATCTCCCAGTGAAAAGGGCCAGGCAGGAGGTGATGGGAAAGACCTCCGCCTGAGACCCTGGAGAGCCATGAAGTGGGGCTGTAGCTCAGGGGCAGAGCCTCTGCTTGGCATGCAGAAGGTCCCAGGTTCAATCCCCGGTATCTCCCAGTGAAAAGGGCTAGGCAGGAGGTGATGGGAAAGACCTCCGCCTGAGACCCTGGAGAGCCATGAAGTGGGGCTGTAGCTCAGGGGCAGAGCCTCTGCTTGGCATGCAGAAGGTCCCAGGTTCAATCCCCGGTATCTCCCAGTGAAAAGGGCCAGGCAGGAGGTGATGGGAAAGACCTCCGCCTGAGACCCTGGAGAGCCATGAAGTGGGGCTGTAGCTCAGTGGCAGAGCCTCTGCTTGGCATGCAGAAGGTCCCAGGTTCAATCCCCGGTATCTCCCAGTGAAAAGGACCAGGCAGGAGGTGATGTGAAAGACCTCAGCCTGAGACCCTGGAGAGCCATGAAGTGGGGCTGTAGCTCAGTGGCAGAGCCTCTGCTTGGCATGCAGAAGGTCCCAGGTTCAATCCCCAGTATCTCCCAGTAAAAAGGACCAGGTAGGAGGTGATGGGAAAGACCTCAGCCTGAGACCCTGGAGAGCCATGAAGTGGGGCTGTAGCTCAGTGGCAGAGCATCTGCTTGGCATGCAGAAGGTCCCAGGTTCAATCCCTGGCATCTCCCAGTGAAAAGGATCAGGCAGTAGGAGATGGGAAAGACCTTGGTCTGAGTAGACAATACTGACTTAATTCAGTGCTTTGATTCAGTATGAGGCAGTTTCACGTGTTCATGACACCCTGCTTCCACAGTGAGAAGCTCACTACAGATGTTTTTGACGTAACCTGGCCATAGTGCCAACAGGCACTATGGGGACCCAAAGCGTCTTTTCACATTGGCTTCCCCCCTCCACTTAATCTTCACAACAGCAACCTTGTAAGGGTAGATCAGGCTGAGATAGTGCAACGGCCCAAGGTCACCGGGGGGGGGGGGGGGTGCCTTCTGTGGTTGAGCGAGGAATTCGAACCCAGCCATTCCAGCTCCTGGTCTGATGTTCTAACCACTACGCCATCCCATCCCTCGTTTAAGGATTCCGTGAACTCTGGACCAACTGCAGAACACAGGAGACTTTTAATTTTCTTTTAATTGCATTGTTTTAAGTTACATTTCAGCATGTGGTATAAATGTCCAGTAAACAGAACTACACTGTATAACGCACCTTCGCTTAAGTTTAAAAGTGAACGAGATTGGGGCATCAACTGCTTTTCTGCCTCGACCCCTCTCTTTCTGTCGTTTCGCCCGCTGCACTGTTGGGTATGGTTCTGAATAGTGACAGATGTGATTTTGCTATCGTTGTGGAGGGGCTCTTATGTAGCCACAGGACAAAGCAAGCTCTGCTGGCTAGATGTAGCCCGCTTGCTCGGACTCGTCTATCGGGAAAGCTTTTCCTCCGGGTCCAACAGTGGATTAATGCAAAGCTGTCTGGACCGGAAGGGGCGGGGCTTGGTTGCAGTGGGCGGGCTCTCTCCTAATGCCCCTTCAGGGCCAGTTCAGAAAGCTGTATAAGGTAGGGACGAGGTAATCTTGGTAGTGGCCGTGGAGGAAGCCCTTCCCGCTGTTGTGCACGAACCAGCATTGAACGCGAGTCCCGAACACTCGGTCCAGGCGGTAATCCCTTTGGATTCCCCTGCAGAGGAGGAGAGAAACACATTTATAACATCACAGGAGTAAATTGAAGACCAAGCCGAGAATGGGACGAGAAATAGGGTACTTCAGTGGAAGGCGGCCAAAGGAAATGAGAGGAACTGTATTTTCCCTGGAATGCATTCTGATATCTTCCGGGTGAAATCGATTTGCACGTCTTTGAAGGGACGCCTGCACCGTGGAATCCTAGAATCACAAAGTTGGAAGGGACCATAGAGGCCACCTGGTCCAACCCCCTACTCAATGCAGGACCAGCCTAGAGCAAGGTTTCCCAAACTTTTTCCTCTGTGGCCCGGTTCTTTCCCTGTGGTCCAGGGTGGAGGAAGCTCAGGGAGCGATACATACACCATGCACCGGTTAGGAGCTTTCCCCGCCCTCTCTGATGTTTCCGAACAGAGAGCAATACAGACACTGTGCACTGGCCAGGAGTTTTCCCCGTTCTTCTCTGGTGTTTCTGAACATCAGAAAGGGACAGGGGAGGGCTTCTGGCCAGTACGCAGTCTCACTATTGCTCCCTGATCATCGTCCGGGCGAAGGACTATCAGGGAGCGATACTGAGACTGCACGCTGGCTAGGAGCTTTCCCCATCCTTCTGTTTCCAGACATCAGAGAGGGACGAGAGAGGGATTCTGGCCAGTGTGCGGTGTCCGTTGCTCTCTCAGAGTGCTACAGGCAGTGGCAGCATGGGGGGCAGGGGCTGGAGCATGGCATGGCATACAGCATCGAAGATAATGGCAGCTACAAGCATAGACAGCTTCAAGAGGGGACTGGATAAACATATGGAGCAGAGGTCCATCAGTGGCTATGAGCCACAGCGTATTGTTGGAACTCTCTGTCTGGGGCAAGTGATGCTCTGTATTCTTGGTGCTTGGGGGGGGGCACATTGGGAGGGCTTCTAGCCCCACTTGTGAACCTCCTGATGGCGCTTGTTTTTGGGTTTTTTGCCACTGTATGACACAGAGTGTTGGACTGGATGGGCCATTGGCCTGATCCAACATGGCTTCTCTTATGTGACACCGAGTGTTGGAATGGATGGGCCATTGGCCTGATCCAACATGGCTTCTCTTTTGCTCTTATGTGACACAGAGTGTTGGACAGGATGGGCCATTGGCCTGATCCAACATGGCTTCTCTTACGTTCTTATGTGACACAGAGTGTTGGACTGGAGGGGCCACTGGCCTGATCCAACATGGCTTCTCTTATGTTCTTATGTGACACAGAGTGTTGGACTGGATGGGCCATTGGCCTGATCCAACATGGCTTCTCTTATGCTCTTATGTGACACAGAGTGTTGGACTGGATGGGCCATTGGCCTGATCCAACATGGCTTCTCTTATGTTCTTATGTGACACAGAGTGTTGGACTGGATGGGCCATTGGCCTGATCCAACATGGCTTCTCTTATGTTCTTATGTGACACAGAGTGTTGGACAGGATGGGCCATTGGCCTGATCCAGCATGACTTCTCTTCTGTTCTTATGTGACACAGAGTGTTGGACTGGATGGGCCATTGGCCTGATCCAACATGGCTTCTCTTATGCTCTTATGTGACACAGAGTGTTGGACTGGGTGGGCCTTTGGCCTGATCCAGCATGGCTTCTCTTCTGTTCTTATGTGACACAGAGTGTTGGACTGGATGGGCCATTGGCCTGATCCAACATGGCTTCTCTTATGTTCTTATGTGACACAGAGTGTTGAACTGGGTGGGCCATTGGCCTGATCCAACATGGCTTCTCTTCTGTTTTTATAAATAGAGGGGGGAGAGGGGCTGTCGGGCCGCCCGTGGCGACCCGGTATTAGGTATTGATGTCACGTCCCTGCAAATGGGAAATGCTGATCTAGAGCAGGGGTGGCCAATGGTAGCTCTCCAGATGTTTTTTGCCTACAACTCCCATCAGCCTCAGCCAGCATGGCCAGTGGCTGGGGCTGATGGGAGTTTTAGGCAAAAAACATCTGAAGCGCTACCGTTGGCCGCCCCTGGCCCAGAGCATCCCTGACAAGGGACCCTGGGGGTCCCTTCCAACTCTGATTCTGTGATTCCTTGGTGGCTTCCCATCCAATTCCTAACCAGCTGGGTGATCTTGGGCTAGTCACTCCCGCGCAAGCACACTATTGGGTCATTCAAACCAGCAGGGGGCCTGTGATTGGTGCAGGGTAGCAGGGATTTGGATCCCCCTGCCCATTGTTCCCGAATCCCCAAGCTCCGTCCGTATGGCTCCAGTGAGCCCAGTAGGAACACCCATTCCAGTCTTCCCTGGAGTCCGCACACACAACAGAAAGGAACCTTCTGCACTCTGTGTGAACCACTCTGTTTGCGAGCTCCGCCCCTTGACCCCTCTCAACTGGAGCTTTTATTGAAACAGCTCTCTTGTTTATTCAGCTGCAGTAGAACAAGGGAGCCCACAGTTCACGTGTGGTGGAGAGAGTCAAGTTGAGGGACGGGCCAGGCGTCGGGAAGAATGCTAAGCTTCTTTTATGGGGGTTTTGTCTACACAAGTTGCTTCAACTGCTTTTCGACAGTCAGCCCGGCATTCTGTAAAAGAAGCGGGGAGGGGGAAGCAGACATCTCTGAACAGAATGGCTGAGCAGCCTCCCCAAACTGCAGTTCCCAGAGTTCTTTGCTGCATGGTGAAACCGCAGTCGTTAAATGGATTGTGAATTTGGTAGGCTGATCGAGAAAGTAAGTGTGGTACAGTAGTTAGAGCACTGGACTGAGATTTTTTTTATCTGAGATTTATATCCCGCCCTTCCCACTAGCCGCCCTGAGCCACTTGTGGGAAGGGTGGGATACAAATCCCAAATAAATAAAATAAAAAAATAAATAAATAGGTGGCTCAGGGCGGCTTACAACATGTAAAACTAACATAAAATATAAAATTAAGCATTCAAATTAACATTACATAATTTATAGTTAAAAATCTAAACATTTGTTATATACATAAAACATTAAAATCATTCAGCGGTCTTAAGTTACGCTCAATTCAAATTCGATGTTCAGTGTTCAGTACTCAGTGCCGGTCAGTTGTGGGCCAGCCGGAAGAGGGCTGTCTTACAGGCCCTGCGGAATTGGGTAAGATCCCGCACGGCCCTTACCTCTTCCGGCAGCTGGTTCCACCAAGATGGAGCCATTATGGAGAAGGCCCTGTCCCTTGTAGCTTTCAAACGGGCTTCTTTTGGCCCGGGGACAACCAGGAGGTTTTGAGTTCCCGATCACAGTGCTCGCTGGGGAACGTGTGGGAAGAGACGGTCCCTCAGGTAGGCAGGTCCTAGGCCATATAGGGCTTTAAAGGTAATAACCAGCACCTTGTACCGAACTCGGTAGGATATTTTCGACAGTCAGCCCAGCATTCTGTAAAAGCAGGGGGGAGGGGAAGCTTTTTTTGACTGGATGGGCCATGTGTGCGTGTGTACGTACACCTGGAAGTGATGGCAACTTATGGTGGTTAATCCAAGCTTGGTGTAGTGGTAAAGTGTGCGGACTCTTATCTGGGAGAACCGGGTTTGATTCCTCACTCCTCCGCTTGCACCTGCTGGAAAGGCCTGGCTCAGCAATAGCTCTCACAGAGTTGTCCTTGAAAGGGCAGCGTCTGTCAGAGCTCTCTCAGCCCCATCCACATCACAGGGTGTCTGTTGTGGGGGGAAGAAGATAAAGGAGATTGAGAGCCGCTCTGAGTCTCTGTTTCAGAGTGAAGGGCGGGGTATAAATCCAATGTCATCTTCTTCATCTTCTGCTGGAGGCTACTCAGGAAGGTGGCTGAATCAACTCTGCCCCTGCCTCCCGATTGCTGGTGTTTCAAAGAGGGCTCCCATCCAGCCACTTGCCAGAGTCAACCCTGCTTAGCTTCTGAGGTCAGATGAGGTCGGACTTGCCCGGGTTGTGCACTCAGCATGAGGCTTACTGGGTGACCTTGGGCCAGTCATAAGAACACAAGAGAAGCCATGTTGGATCAGGCCAATGGCTCATCAAGTCCAACACTCTGTGTCACACAGTGGCCAAAAAACCCACGTGCCATCAGGAGGTCCATCAGTGGGGCCAGGACACTAGAAGCCCTCCCACTGTGCCCCCTCAAGCACCAAGAATACAGAGCATTACTGCCACAGACATAAGAACATAAGAGAAGCCATAAGAGAAGTCCAACACTCTGTATCACATAAGAACATAAGAGAAGCCATGTTGGATCAGGCCAGTGGCCAACCCAGGCAAACACTCTGTGTCACATAAGAATATAAGAGAAGCCATGTTGGATCAGGCCAATGGCCCATCCAGTCCAACACTCTGTCACAGAAGAACATAAGAGAAGTCATGTTGGATCAGGCCAATGGTCCATCCAGTTCAACACTCTGTGTCACATAAGAACACAAGAGAAGCCATGTTGGATCAGGCCAATGGCCCATCCAGCCCAACACTCTGTGTCACATAAGAACATAAGAGAAGCCATGTTGGATCAGGCCAATGGCCCATCCAGCCCAACACTCTGTGTCACATAAGAACATAAGAGAAGCCATGTTGGATCAGACCAATGGCCCATCCAGTCGAACACTCTGTGTCACACAGTGGCCAAAAAACCCAGGTGCCATCAGGAGGTCCATCAGTGGGGCCAGGACACTAGAAGCCCTCCCACTGTGCCTCCTCAAGCACCAAGAATACAGAGCATCACTTGCCCCAGACAGAGAGTTCCATCTATACCCTGTGGCTAATAGCCACTGATGGACTTCTGCTCCAGATGTTTATTCAATCCTCTCTTGAAGCTGTCAATGCTTGCAGCTGCCACCACCTACTGTGGCAGTGAATTCCATGTGTTAATCGCTCTTTGGATGAAAAAGGACTTCCTTTTATCCGTTCTAACCTGACTGCTCAGAGAGGAAAACCGCGGTGGCAGCGAGCAACCTGCTGAAGAAGCGCTGCTGCCGTTGCCTCCTCCCCACTTCCTTCCCACGGGGGTTGGGGACACTTGTATTAGAGCAGGTGCAGAGGAGAGCAACAAGAATGATCCGGGGTCATTCAAAGAGAATCTCCCTGCATCAAAAGACTTGGCAAAAGGACACCTTGGCCTCATCACTGCAGGTGACTTGGGTGTCTTACCTGGTAACTGTGAGCTTGTGGCCCTTCACTTCCATGGTGGCTTCAGGTTTCTCCGGATCTTGCCCTGGCCTTTCATTGTAGATATGCACAGTGGGTTCAAGTATGAACTGACCTGGCGGAGGAAAATTTGAAAAGGTGTCAAGTTAAAGCTTGAATCCAAAGTCTCTGACTTGGAATGTACACAATCAGGGCTTCTGGTTTTTTTGTAGCAGGAGCTCCTTAGGCCCCACCCCCCTGATGCAGCCATTCCTCCTGGAGCTTACAGCAGGCCCTGTACGAAGAGCCCTGTAAGGAATTCTAGCAGGACCTCCTTTGCCTATTAGGCCACACACCCCTGATGTAGCCAGTCCTCTTGGAGCTTACAGTAGGCCTTGTATGAAGAGCCCAGTAAGGAATTCTAGCAGGACCTCCTTTGCATATTAGGCCCCACCCCCCTGATGTAGCCAATCCTCCTGGAGCTTACTGCAGGCCCTGTAAGAAGAGCCATGTAAGGAATTCTAGCAGGACCTCCTTTGAATATTAGGCCACACACCCCTGATGTAGCCAATCCTCCTGGAGCTTACAGCAGGCCCTGTACGAAGAGCCCTGTAAGGAATTCTAGCAGGACCTCCTTTGAATATTAGGCCACACACCCCTGATGTAGCCAATCCTCCTGGAGCTTACAGCAGGCCCTGTAAGAAGAGCCCTGTAAGGAATTCTAGCAGGACCTCGTTTGAATATTAGGCCACACACCCCTGATGTAGCCAATCCTCCTGGAGCTTACAGTAGGCCCTGTACGAAGAGCCCTGTAAAGTCATAGGGTCACCACATCAGAAGCAATTTGACCATTTCATAGGCTGATGTTACGTCTCGAAAAATACAAGCCTCTCCTGTCTTCCTAATTCCAGAGGGCTTTACCTATAAGACCATGGACACTGGAAGAGAAGTGGTTTTCGGGAGGAATGTAGATTCCCAGGAAGTCAATGTTGACCGGATGCTTCTTCCAAACTCGGTGAAGCAAAACCGTGAAGGTCATGTTCCCGTTAACTACGATGGTGGCATTGCTGTTCCTGTTCACTACGATGAGTAGTCTAGGAAGTTTCAAAGAAATGGATACAGGCTGTTAGTAGTGCTCTGTTATGGTTAGATGGACCATTGAGGAACCACGGAGTAGCCCAGTGGGTGGATCAGACCAGTGGTCCATCTAGTCCAGCCTCCTGTCTCACACAGTGACCAACCAGTACCTCTGGAGGGCCAACAACAGGGCACAGAGGCTGAGGCCTTCAGAAGAACATCAGAAGATTCCTGCTGGATTAGACCGGTGGTCCATCTAGTCCAGCCTCCTGTCTCACACAGTGACCAACCAGTACCTCTGGAGGGCCAACAACAGGGCACAGAGGCTGAGGCCTTCAGAAGAACATCAGAAGATTCCTGCTGGATTAGACCGGTGGTCCATCTAGTCCAGCCTCCTGTCTCACACAGTGACCAACCAGTACCTCTGGAGGGCCAACAACAGGGCACAGAGGCTGAGGCCTTCAGAAGAACATCAGAAGATCCCTGCTGGATCAGACCAGTGAGGGTCCATCTAGTCCAGCCTCCTGTCTCACACACTGACCAACCAGTTCCCCTGCAGAGCCAACAACAGGGCACAGAGACCGAGGCCTTCAGAAGAACATCAGAAGAGCCCTGCTGGATCAGACCAGTGAGGGTCCATCTAGTCCAGCATCCTGTCTCACACATCAACCATCCGGTTCGTCTGGACGGCCAACAACAGGGCACAGAGGCTGAGGCCTTCCCCCTGATGTGTCCTCCTGACACTGGGTTTCAGAGGTTGACTGCTTCCGAAGGCAGGAGTTTCCTTTGGACATTATAGCTTTCTTTATAAAAGAAATTTATTCTGCCACTTCATTAATGATATATAGTAAGAAAATCCCCTGTGCTTAGCAACAAGAATATTTTTCAGTCTTCATCAACAAAGATTATTTTGTGTGGTTCAGCAATCGAGCCTTTGGACTTTTTAAGATTCATAGCCTTGCCATAGTTCCTTTGGGCTTTTAAAGTTCACAGCTCTGCCATAATTTCCAGTCATTCAAGCAAGGAAATTTTCCATATATAAATTTTTGGCACCTGCGTGTCCAAAAAGAGTGAAACCTTTAGTATTCACAATGACTTCACCCCATGTGTATGTGCCATTAGGTATTTTCCTGGTATGTTTTCTAAATGTCACACCATTCTGAAATCAGCCTGCACTGATGGCTTGGCATCGTGCATATTAAATGTATGGCTGTGAGAGCTGGACCATAAGGAAGGCCGAGCGCAGAAGTATAGATGCTTTTGAGATGCGGTGCTGGAGAAGACTCTTGAGAGCCCCTTGGACTGCAAGATCAAACCAGTCAGTCCTAAGGGAAATCAACCCAGACTGTTCCCTGGAAAGTCAGATGCTGAAGCTCAAATACTTTGGCCACCAAAGGAGAAGGGAGCACTCCCTGGAGAAGACCCTGATGCTGGAAAAGACAGAAGGCCAAAGAAGAAGGGGACGGCAAAAGATGACATGGCTGGAAAGCGCTACTGACCTGATCCAACATGGCTTCTCTTATGTTCTTATGACCCTGCTGGTGGACCTCCTGATGGCACCTGAGTTTTGGCCACTGTGTGACACAGAGTGTTGGACTAAAGAGGCCATTGGCCTGATCCAATATGGCTTCTCTTATGTTCTTACATGACACAGAGTGTCGGACTGGATGGGCCACTGGCCTGATCCAGCATGGCTTCTCTTATGTTCTTATGTGACACAAAGTGTTGGACTGGATGGGCCACTGGCCTGATCCAACATGGCTTCTCTTATGTTCTTATGTGACACAGAGTGTCAGACTGGATGGGCCACTGGCCTGATCCAACATGGCCTCTCTTATGTTCTTATGTGACACAGAGTGTTGGACTGGGTGGGCCATTGGCCTGATCCAACATGGCTTCTCTTATGTTCTTATGTGACACAGAGTGTCAGACTGGAGGGGCCACTGGCCTGATCCAACATGGCTTCTCTTATGTTCTTATGTGACAGAGTGTTGGACTGGATGGGCCACTGACCTGATCCAACATGGCTTCTCTTCTGTTCTTATGTGACCCAGAGTGTTGGACTGGATGGGCCACTGACCTGATCCAACATGGCTTCTCTTCTGTTCTTATGTGACACAGAGTGTTGGACTGGATGGGCCATTGGCCTGATCCAACATGGCTTCTCTTATGTGACACAGAGTGTTGGACTGGATGGGCCATTGGCCTGATCCAACATGGCTTCTCTTATATTCCTATGTGACACAGAGTGTTGGACTGGATGGGCCACTGGCGTGATCCAACAGGGCTTCTCTTATGTTCTTATGTGACACAGAGTGTTGGACTGGATGGGCCACTGGCCTGATCCAACAGGGCTTCTCTTATGTGACACAGAGTGTTGGACTGGATGGGCCACTGACCTGATCCAACATGGCTTCTCTTCTGTTCTTATGTGACCCAGAGTGTTGGACTGGATGGGCCATTGGCCTGATCCGACATGGCTTCTCTTATGTTCTTATGTGACACAGAGTGTTGGACTGGATGGGCCACTGGCCTGATCCAACATGGCCTCTCTTATGTTCTTATGTGACCCAGAGTGTTGGACTGGATGGGCCACTGGCCTGATCCAACATGGCCTCTCTTATGTTCTTATGTGACCCAGAGTGTTGGACTGGATGGGCCATTGGTCTGATCCAACGTGGCTTCTCTTGTGTTCTTATGTGACACAGAGTGTTGGACTGGATGGGCCATTGGCCTGATCCGACATGGCTTCTCTTATGTTCTTATGTGACACAGAGTGTTGGACTGGATGGGCCACTGACCTGATCCAACATGGCTTCTCTTCTGTTCTTATGTGACCCAGAGTGTTGGACTGGATGGGCCACTGGCCTGATCCAACATGGCCTCTCTTATGTTCTTGTGGAAGAAGGATGGGATAAAAAGGAAGACAGAAAGCTTAGAGATAGCGAAGCTCCCCCCAATTTACCTTCTCCGAATGATGCTCCCTGTCTCAGACCAGGACAGGGAAATACTGGAAGAGCCGTCCATCAGGGTTAAGGCTTCGGTGCTCACTTCCACCTTGAGGCCTTTCTTTTTGAAATCAAACCCAATCTTCCCAAAGTAGGTCTGAAGCTTTTCGTTTACAGCCTGCTTGGCCCCGACAAGCTCTCCGTTCACAGCAATTCCTGCAATCCAAAGGAGGAAAACCGTTCAATGTTTTCTTATGAAAAGTATGGCCCATTTTCAGGCATTAGAATTAATCTCTAGAGTGGAGCAGGGGAAGGGAAGTACTGGCTTTGGTAGTGCTTGAATGGCAGTATGAATGTGTTAGAGTGAGTGACTCAGCATCCCTGGGCACTGTGGGCGGGGCACTACATCTAAGGCCACCAAGTCCCTCTGCTGCTGCAGTGGGGGACTTGTTCCTCATGAGATGACATCAGCCAGAAGTGACGTCATCGCACTAGGGATGCTCTAGGACTTCTGATAAAACTCCATGGTACCACAGAGTTTACTGCGATTCCTATAGTGTCACACCAGAAATGCTCTAGGATTAGAGGTAAAACTCTATGGTACTATAGAGTTTTTAGCACAAGTCCTAGAGCGTCCCCGGCGCAACAACCCTGGCATGATGACGTCACTTCCAGGGACGACATCCCACTGGGGATGGTGCACGCCAATGGACCTCTTTGGGGGTGGGGATCCCCCCCAGCAGCCTGCTCCACCATGACTTCTCTTATGTCTGGGGCAGTGAAGAAGAAGAAGATATTGGATTTATATCCCGCCCTCCACTCCGAAGAGTCTCAGAGCAGCTCACAATCTCCTTTACCTTCCTCCCCCACAACAAACACCCTGTGAGGTGGGTGGGGCTGGAGAGGGCTCTCACAGCAGCTGCCCTTTCAAGGACAACCTCTGCCAGGGCTATGGCTGACCCAAGGCCATGCTAGCAGGTACAAGTGGAGGAGTGGGGAATCAAACCCGGTTCTCCCAGATAAGAGTCCGCACACTTAACCACTACACCAAACTGGCTCTCTGTACTCTTGGTTCTTGGGGGGCAACATTGGGAGGGCTTCTGGAGTTTTGGCCACAATATGACACAGAGTGTTGGACTGGATGGGCTGTTGGCCTGATCCATCATGGCTTCTCTTATGTTCTTATGGCCCTGCCGGTGGGCCTCCAGATGGCACCTGGGTTCTGGCCACTGTGTGACACAGAGTGTTGGACTGGATGGGCCATTGGCCTGATCCAACATGGCTTCTCTTATGTTCTTATGGCCCTGCTGGTGGGCCTCCTGATGGCCCCTGGGTTCTGGCCACTGTGTGACACAGAGTGTTGGACTGGATGGGCTGTTGGCCTGATCCATCATGGCTTCTCTCTTATGTTCTTATGGCCCTGCTTGTGGGCCTCCTGATGGTACCTGGGTTCTGGCCACTGTGTGACACAGAGTGTTGGACTGGATGGGCCATTGGCCTGCTCCAACAAGGCCTCTCCTATGTTACTCTTGCCAGCAGGAGACTGACCTGTTACAATGCAGGCTGGATTTGGAGTTTCCCTTCCAGTTCAGCACTATGTGTTCTTTCACACATGCTGAAAAAATGCACACTCAATGCACTTTAGTGGCCATTTCCTAGTGGATTTTCCCATTTCACACAGTGCATTATTAGGTATGTGTGAAAGCGCCCACGATTCCCAGACAGCCATCATTCCATGCCCTCCCTCGAAATGCACAAGACGGCCACACTCATGCTCATTCCTTACCAGAGTCAACATCGGAAACCAAGTTCAGGATCGCTCCAGGTTTGGAATCGATATTGAAGCAGACGTTCTTCTGTTGCCTGGGCAAGGTGATGATAAAATGGGGATCGTTGTCCACTGCAAACACAGACAGCAGTCAGTCACTCATCTGGCGACGATGACATATCCGTGCAAAGCCACATGCAACATCACCCACCCTGTTACCAGCATAAGACATCTATCACATTGACAAATCTTCTAGTTAATATATTGAAATGACTGTCTCAAGCATAGCATGGCTGTTATGGAAACCCGGGGCTTTTTTAGACAGAAGCTCACAAGAGCAAAGCTCCACCGGTGCTGGCCAGGGTTCCGGCTGGCACGTTGAGGAAGGTGTGGGGAGGCATCTTTCAGTGCCTCCCTCATGGCTTCAGCCTCCCCCAGCATGCAGTGGGCACACTGGGGAAGGCACGGGAATAACAGTGGTATGAAATTGGTAAGCACATCAGTTTTATCATATTTGGAGCCAAAGGACTACTACCAAAGGCATACAAATTGGTCTTCAAAAAAAGTGGGGTTTTTTTAAAGGTCTAGCATCTTTTATTATCCCCAGGTATGGGCAGGGGAGGGGCTGTCCTAATATTTGCAAGAAGAATTGCAGATTTATACCCCGCCCTTCTCTCTAAACCAGAGACTAAGAGCGGCTTACAATCTCCTATATCATTTCCTCCCACAATAGACACCCTGTGAGGGAGCTAGGGCTGAGAGAGCTCTCCCAGAAGCTGCTGTTTCAAGGACAGCTCTGCGAGAACTACAGCTAACCCAAGGCCATTCCAGCAGGTGCAAGTGGAGGAGTGGGGAATCAAACCCGGTTCTCCCAGATAAGAGAGCCGTGGCTGACCCAAGGCCATTCCAGCAGCTGCAAGTGGAGGAGTGGGGAATCAAACCCACTTCTCCCAGTTAAGAGTCCGTGCACTTAACCACTGCACCAAACTGGCCTAACAGCATGTCCCCCACCTTATGCATGGTTCTCTCCCAGGTAACGTAAGTAAAAGCAGGGAGCACTGCCCTGAAGAACTGACCATCTACATTTTGCTAGTGCCCTAGCCTGGATAGCTTAGGCTAGCCTAATCTCATCTGATCTCCAAAGCTAAGCAGGGTTGGCCCTGGTTAGTATTTGGATGAGAGACCACCAAGTAAGTCTTCCGTCACCTTGCAGAGACGGGCAACGAACATCTCTTGCCTTGAATGCCCCTTTCTGGGGTCACCGTAAGTCAGCCGTTACTTGATGGTACTTCCCCCTACCACCACCAGAGGGCAGCCTTAACTCCAACTTTTCAAAACAGCATTTCCGGGCTTGTCGATCTTCTGGGGGTATCTGATCTAGCAGATCTCCAATTTATATTCTTATGGACACCATGCAACGTGGTTTGGAAGGAAGGAATGAGACATCACAGCACAATTGCGAAAGAATCCACGTGAACCGCATGCCGTAATACATCTCTGAGCTGCAATACACAGCTTTTAGACCCAGAGTAGATCCAACATGAGAGGTTTGGTGCTAGAGTTTAGCATGCAGAAGGTCCCAGGTTCAATCCCAAACATCTCCAGTTCAAGGATTTCAAGTTAATGTGTGTTGGGAAAGATTTTTCTCTGGATTTATAGCACCTGCCAGTCAGAGTATAAACACTGTTGAGCTAGACCAGGGGTAGGGAACGTTGGCTCTCCAGATGTTTTTTGCCTACAACTCCCATCAGCCCCAGCCATTGGCCAGGCTGCCTGGAGGTGAAGGGAGTTGTAGGCAAAAAACATCTGGAGAGCCAACGTTCCCTACCCCTGAGCTAGACCATGGCTGGCCAAACTTGCTGAATGTAAGAGCCACACAGAATAAACATCAGATGTTTGAAAGCCACAAGTCAGGGAGAGAGGGAGGAAGGAAGGAAAATAGATGGGGAGGGGAAAGGAGTGGGAAGAAAGCAACTTTAACTTTTAAATGCATTCTACATGCTACTGCCTGGCTTGACTTGGATAAGTGATTTAAAGAGAGAAATGCCTTCTCCAAGACGGCTGACGGGGCAGCGGGGGCTTCAAGAGCCACAGACTATGTGTGCAAGAGCCGCACGGGGCTCCTGAGCCGCAGTTTGGCCACCCCTGAGCTAGACGGACCAAGAATCTGATTCAGTAGACACAGCCTCATATGCCATTTCCCTGGTTCCCTAACTTCCACAGTGATGGGGGAGTTCGACCGCAGCCTTCCCTACGGCAGCACCGTGAACAAATGCATGGGCAGCCCACCGCAAAATATGCTGTTGGTGTTGGAGTGTGCTACTCAGCACGCCTGAAGATTGAGGGGCTTGGGGGGGGGGGGAGTTATTTCCCTGTCTTTGCCGCTCCACGTGCACAAACTACTCCATGTGGAGCAGCAAAAGTAAAGAAATGTCTCCCCACCACCACCCAAGCTGTTTCCATACAGGAAAATGGCTTGGGAAGGAAGGCAGGAATCCTTCCTCTTCCTGCATCAACATTCTGAGCTTGTTTGAATTTTCCTTTAAAAAAAAAAAAAACCAAAACCATTCCTTGCAGCTGCTGTGAGGATGCAGGGACCCCAAATTGGGTCTGGGCAGGGCTTTTGTTGTCGCAGGAACTCCTTTGCCTATTAGGACACACACCCCGGATGTAGCCAATCCTCCTGGAGCTTACAGCAGGCCCTGTACGAAGAGCCCTGTAAGGAATTCTAGCAGGACCTCCTTTGCCTATTAGGCCACACACCCCTGATGCAGCCAATCCTCCTGGAGCTCTCAGTAGGCCCTGTACGAAGAGCCCTGTAAGGAATTCTAGCAGGACCTCCTTTGCACATTAGGCCACACCCCCTGATGTAGCCAATCCTCCTGGAGCTTACAGCAGGCCCTATACGAACAGCCCTGTAAGGAATTCTAGCAGGACCTCCTTTGCCTATTAGGCCACACACCCCTGATGTAGCCAATCCTCCTGGAGCTCTCATGACCTCCTTTGCATATTAGGCCACACACCCCTGATGTAGCCAATCCTCCTGGAGCTCTCAGTAGGCCCTGTATGAAGAGCCCTGTAAGGAATTCCAGCAGGGCCTCCTTTGCCTATTAGGCCACACCCCCCTGATGTAGCCAATCCTCTTGGAGCTTACAGCAGGCCCTATACGAAGAGCCCTGTAAGGATTTCTGGCAGGGGCTCCTTTGCATATTAGGGCACACCCTCCTAATGTAGCCAACCCTCCTGGAGCTTACAGTAAGCCCTGTACGAAGAGCTCTGTAAGCTTTTGGAGGATTGGCTAACAGGCAAAGGAGTTCCTGCGGCCAAAAAAGCTCTAGATCCGGGGAACCCGGACTCAACTCATCACAACTCATGAAGATGTCCTTTTCCCCTTAGTTCCTCCCTCTCAATAGCCCTGAAGGTTTTCCTGCTACCCCACCCCCTGTATCTTGCGCGAGTCTGCATTAAAGCAAAACGCTTCCGTTAAAGAGAGTCAATGCGAGCTCTTCTACCTGAATGTATTCCGCTGCCAGCTGATTTCTTTGTCTGTTTGCCCGCAGATGTGGTGGAATTATCGGGCTGGGGCTGCCCTAAAAGTAATGCTCCTGTTTTGGAAAAAAAGACCGGTGAAATGTAGAATTATCCCACTGCTCAGCACGGATCTCTTTGAAAGAAAAAAAACAAACTAACTAAAATATCGTTACAAGGCAGTCTATCAGTTTCACAGGCATCACAAATGGGCTGGGGCCAGGAGGGGCAGCGTTGCAATTCTAGCCATGTAGCAATCTATCCCTGTGGAGCCTTGTGAGCAAAAATTCTACTTTGTGAGCTCCTGGCATTCAAGATGCGAGCGAGCGATTTGGCTGCGGCATATATTAGTTTGCTCAAGGGCCATCCTTCCTGAGCGAAGACAAAAATATTCGAGTCAGAGGCTAAAAAAAACTGTCAGCTGACTGGATTGGATTGTTAAAGTTATGACATGGAGTGAAATGGGTAAGTTAACGAGAACTTTACGAGACTATGATTTAGAAGTATTTCAGGTGGAGTGGAAGAAGTTCAGAAGATACGTAGAAAAAGAATGGGAAATAAAAGGACATTGGACAATCTTTGATAATGATTTAAGTATAAGTGGGGGGAAGATATGAACGTTGGTTCTTATTAATTAGGGGTACCTTTTAAAATGATGTTTTGAATTTACTACACCGGCGGGGGTCAAGTAAAGGGGGGAGGGGTATGTAGAAAGTAATATATGGGATTAAAAAAGGTAGTTATTAATGATATAAGAAATTGAATCTATTGCCATACGTTACTAATAAACATTGTTTGAAACACAAAAAAACTGAGCTAACTCAGCTTAGAAGGAACACTGGTAACATTCACTGTATGATTGTCACTCAGTATGAACGACTTAACTACTGTCTTCATTCAGCATTTGGTCTAGGCTTCCATTGGGAGTTCTTTCCTATGTTATCTCAAGGTCAGGTTGCCAAGTCCCCTGTGTGCTGGAGCAGGGGACTTTCGCACGCACGACGCAATAACATCACCACGCTGGAGATGCATGCAGCCACTCTAGGCGTTTCCAGGAAAACTCTATGGTTTTCTCAGACACTCTAGTCATTTGGGAAGGAAAACTCAATGATACCAGGTGATGTCATCGCGTCGGCGACGCAAGGGGCCAGCGGGTGGGGTACCCCCGCCCGGATCGGGGACTTGGCAGCCTTACCAAGAGAGCATCTCGTTTTACCCTCCAGTGACTGTTTCAGCTTGGGAAAACAATGCAGGGAGAAAACCAAAAGTTCCCCTCTTCTCGCTGTGCTTCTGAACCACATGGGCCCCCAGAGCACTTGGGAATGTTATTGTTCCCAATGAAACTCCACTTATCTTATGGTAGAAGTAACATCTAGTTTGGCCCAGCGAGGGAATGAGTGGCCCAAAGTTACCCGAATTCATGGCCTGATAGAAGCCTGAACCCAAATAATCTAACACTATCTCACCAGCTCATTTGCATCTGATCTAGTTCCCCATGTGAGGGGCACAATTCAAATTGGGAGACCAGTGAAGGAGGGGGTTAAAATACCCCTCCCCCAGCGGCCCATTGAATACATTCACTGCCAATGGCATTTACGATTTAACTTTTTAAAAAAAGTCCACGGGATATCTTGATCTTTGGATCTTCCATGAGTTTTGATCCCCAAATGACTATCGTTATCAGCTATTAAACTAGACTCATCTACAAACTGTGCCCACCAAAAGGCACAAATCCCTTTGTTTCAAATAAGGGGCGGCAAAACACGCCATGGACAGTGAATACGGAGGAAACTTTATCTCCTCTGTTTTTTTTTTCTTACCCAAAAAGTTTCTATATTGAATTAATACCAAGGAAAGTATAATGGGGGAGTCAGTCCAACTTTACCTGCGTGTATGACAGTAACAGTTGGACCCATGGCCACAGCTAATGGGCCCCCTGGCTTCGGGGTGGGCCTCGCCCAAGAAGGGATGGAATTGTCAGTCACTGCTTGGTTAATAAATAAGGATCCTGTTCAGATAAATAAAGATAACATGTCATATGTGGTTAGCACATCATCTAGAGCATTGGGGGCTTGTCGTTTCTTTGCTTATTTAATTGTGTTGTTTTTATGTTCATCATTTCTGCTTCTTTTATATATAATGATATATCTCACAGCCACAAATAAGGGTACCAAATAAGGGTACGAGAGCATGCTCCCTGATGCCTCCATGATGCCTGAGGAGAAGAACCATGGAGAAGCATGGATAGAACATCTCATTCACCACAACATGGCGGTCAGGTTGGGTGAAAAAGGAAGAGCTTGTGAATTCCTGAGAGAAGTTTGAGGAAATTTCTGATGTCACATCTGGGTTTTTACCCAGAAATGATGTACACACATTGTTTAACTTCATTTCCCCCCCGCATTTCATTTCTTCACACAACATGGCGAATAGGTTAGGTGAAAAAGGAAGAGCTTGTGAATTCCTGAGAGAAGTTTGGGGAAATTCTATAGCAGGGGTGGCCAATGGTAGCTCTCCAGATGTTTTTTGCCTACAACTCCCATCAGCCCCAGCCATTGGCCATGCTGGCTGGGGCTGATGGGAGTTGTAGGCAAAAAAAAATCTGGAGAGCTACCGCTGGCCACCCCCGTTCTATAGTGTTGCCTGACATCCTGATGTCACACCTGGGTTTATACCCAGAAATGATGTAGACACATTGACCGATTTTGCACTACTCTTGTTCCGGGTGGAGAGCCCTTTTGATACCGGGGCTTCTCTCCGTTTTCACGCAAGTTGCCCCCGAGCTGCGAGTTGGCACACCGCTATTCCACAGCAAACAGAAACCGCTTGTCAGAGGATCTCACTTGCTGCGGAATAGCAGCGCACCAACTCACAGCTTCGGGGCAACTTGTGCAAAAATAATAGTCTAGCAATCCTATCACCCTATAAACAAGGGATCATGGCATGGTCACCATCGTTTAGCCCAACCTACCACACTGGATTGTTGTGAAGACAAAATGAAGATGGGAAGAAACCACAAGTACCACCCAGTATAATAAGATACCCATTCCCAAACTCATGGAGAACAGGTTTGTCAAGCGTTTATCCCTACATGTATGAAGTTGTCTTATATGAAGTCAGTCCTTTGGTCCTTCAAGTTCAGTATTGCCTATTCTTACTGGCAGCAGCTTTCCAGACATTCAGGCAGAGAAAGATCCTTCCCAGCTCCTGTAACGTGAAGTTGTCTAGGAGGAAGATGTCAACCGTCTCTGTGCAGGCCTCCTGCACAGAGTTCCAATTTCCCAGTTCCAATTTCCAGGCCAGAGGAATTGAAGAGTGGGAGAAAAAGATGGCTTCTACATATAAACATTCTAGGAATTTTCCCTGCTCTCTGTGGTAAAGATTATCAAGACCAGGGGAGGCTGCCTAGACTGTCACCCAGAAGTGATTTCACATCCTTTTCAAACTCTGCCCCTCCCCAGGAACCACCCCCAGAATCTTCTGGTATTTGCTAAAGAGCACCAAGAACCCCATCTCTGTGCAAAAGAGGAACTTTGGTTAGACAGAAGACAGCATTGATAGCTGAGAAAACAGAAAACATCAGATTCTACCTGCCTCATGTCAGGGCTAGTCAGATTCTATCCTTCCTTTACCACAGGTGACCAGAATGTTATTTTTTAAATTAAAATCCGATCACTCTTCTCTTTTTTTAAAGAATGGCATGACTCAAAAGGACAAGCATTTGCAAGAAGATGCCACTGCTGACTGAAAGTTTAGCAAACAGCAACCCAAACACAGAAACATTCAATACATGGCAATGTTGCAGTGATTAATTCCTAGAAAAATAAATGGCAGGACTCAAAGCATCCTGGAAGTATCATTCCCAGACTGATATTCCTCCCCCAAGCTCTCAAAACCTTTTAAAAATCCCTGGGCCAAGAGAGGCTAGATTGAAGACAACCAGGGAGCAAGCCTTTTCAGCAATGGCCCCTCGATGGTGGAATCAACTTCCAGAGATGGTACGAGCCCTGCGGGACCTGAATCAATTCCGCAGGGCTTGCAAAACCACTCTCTTTCAGCTTGCTTTTAAGACAGAACCTGGCTAAACTGACTTGTAGCTACCTAGCCATCTTATGTACGATTGTGATCTATAGCACCTTAACTAATTTTAATTCTATAATAGCTGTTTTATTTATTTTAACCAACCTATGTAACTGAATTGTATTTTAAATTTGCCTGTCTAGATTGTATTTTATTTAAATCATGGTATTCCATGTCTGTGAGCCGCCCTGAGCCCGCCTTTGGCGGGGGAGGGCGGGATATAAAAATAAATTTACTTACTTACTTACAAGCTTTCTGGAGTGCACAAGACCTGATTTAAAAAACAACAACAAAAAACCAGCTGAACCTATACTTTCTACATGCGAACCATCCTTCGCTACCAAACACGGGCACAAACCAAACCACGAATCATGATTCGTGCACGAAGTGGACTGATTCGTGCTTCATTCTGAACCGGTCCAGACCTTGGTGCTTCGTTTGGTTCGGTTTTGCAGTTCTTTTCCCCAGACAGCCTGCACCGATGCAATCAATTCCAAGCAATGCTGGGGTGGACTTCCCAGAGCCCTAGAAACACCCATAGCGGCTTCAGGGAGCTGAGCCAATCACAGAGCTCCCCTTCTGCTGTAAAGAGTTGTTGTGAGCTTTCCTTGGGCACCTGCTTGAGGGGGGGGGGGGCGCTATAACTCGGACATTCCAAATCCAACCTTCACCAAAGTTGGAGGGCTGGTGGAGGAGAGCCTGTTGAAGAAGAAGAAGATATTGGATTTATATCCCGCCCTCCACTCCGAAGAGTCTCAGAGCGGCTCACAATCTCCTTTACCTTCCTCCCCCACAACAGACACCCTGTGAGGTAGATGAAGATATTGGATTTATATCCCGCCCTCCACTCCAAAGAGTCTCAGAGCGGCTCACAATCTCCTTTATCTCCCTCCCCCACAACAGACACCCTGTGAGGTAGATGAAGATACTGGATTTATATCCCGCCCTCCACTCCGAAGAGTCTCAGAGCGGCTCACAATCTCCTTTACCTTCCTCCCCCACAACAGACACCCTGTGAGGTAGATGAAGATATTGGATTTATATCACACCCTCCACTCCGAAGAGTCTCAGAGCGGCTCACAATCTCCTTTACCTTCCTCCCCCACAACAGACACCCTGTGAGGTAGATGAAGATATTGGATTTATATCCCGCCCTCCACTCCGAAGAGTCTCAGAGCGGCTCACAATCTCCTTTATCTCCCTCCCCCACAACAGACACCCTGTGAGGTGGGTGGGGCTGGAGAGGGCTCTCACAGCAGCTGCCCTTTCAAGGACAACCTCTGCCAGGGCTATGGCTGACCCAAGGCCATTCCAGCAGGTGCAAGTGGAGGAGTGGGGAATCAAACCCGGTTCTCCCAGATAAGAGTCCGCACACTTAACCACTACGCCAAACTGGCTCTCCAGTTGAAGACCCCTGGCGAGTTTTACACCTCCTGAACCAAAGGAACCAATGAAATACAAAAGTGGGTCAGAAATCAAAGCAATCACAAAATGAAACAAACCACCGTCTCCCCTGGTTCGTGCTCATCTCTGTTCCCTAGTGAACAATTCCATGGGCATGCAGCGTTCCCTGTAAAAGAATAATATCATCCAAAAGGGGACTCCATCCTTACCTTGCCATGGAATGGCCAACTGGCCAGTTTCCCACTGGCATGACCATCTTTTCCCTCTTCTGGATGCTTCCCAGATAAGGGTTTTCCCCCCACATACATATAATAATAATAATAATAATTTTTATTTGTATCCCGCCCTCCCCGCCGAAGCAGGCTCAGGGCGGCTCACAGACATGGAAGTACCATGATTACATTTAATACATTATACGGTAAAATACATTAAAATACATTGAATAAATAATTAATAAATAATTAGTGAAAACCATTACAGTTCAGGTGCTACAATGCGGACATATTGGATGTATATCAGATGGCTAGGTGTCATTTCAGGATTCAATCTTATAGGCCATTTGAAAAAGGCTAGTTTTACAGGCCCTGCGGAACTGATTGTAGTCCCGCAGGGCTCGAACCTCCGCTGGTAATTGGTTCCACCAATGAGGGGCCGTTACTGAGAAGGCCTGCTCCCGAGTTATTTTCAGTTTGACCTCCCTTGGTCCAGGGATTTTTAAAAGATTTTGGGAGCTAGATCTCAGTGCTCTCTGGGGAATATATGGAGAGAGGTGGTCCCTAAGGTAGACAGGTCCTCGGCCATATATAATAGAGGACGTACGCCATTTTATAATCATAGAGTTGGCCAAATCAGATAAATAATCCATCCAGCCCAGCATCCTATCTCACCAAGGGGTCACTACATCTCATAAGAAGAACTCTGCCCGACCAGGCCAATAGTCCATCCAGTCCAGCATCCTGTCTCACACAAGGGCCAACTGGTTTCTCTGGATGGCCAATGAGAGGGCATAGAGGCCAAGGCCTTCCCCTGATGCTGCCTCCTGTCACTTGTATTCAGAGGTTTACTGCCTCTGAATGTGGAGGTTCCCCTCAGCCACCGTGGCTAGTAGCCGCTGACAGACCTCTCCACCATGAATCTGTCCGATCCCCTTTGAAAGCTTCTTCCTGTGGCCAGCAAACTCCACATTTTAATCACCCTCTGCATAAACTAGTACTTTCTTTTGTCCACCCTGAACCTACTGCCCATTAACTTCATCGAATGTTCTAGCCTTTTGGGAGAGGGGGGGAATTTCTCTTTGCCAACTCTCTCCATCCCTTGCATCATTTTATAAACCTCTATCACGTCCCACTCTTAGCCGCCTCTTCCCTCAACTGAAAAGTCCCAGACTCATCAGTCTTTCAACACAGGGAAGGTACTCCAACCCCCTAATCATCTGGGTTGCCCTCCTTTGTACTTTTTCTCCTCTCTCTGGCCCCACTGCTTGCTTCTCAGGCTCAATGTTCTGCCTGGCCATGGCCATGCCACCTATCTTTTGGACTCCTGACTGTTATCAGACATAAGAACATAAGAGAAGCCATGTTGGATCAGGCCAGTGGCCCACCCAGTTCAACACTCTGTGTCACATATGAACATAAGAGAAGCCATGTTGGATCAGGCCAGTGGCCCATCCAGTCCAACACTCTGTGTCACATAAGAATATAAGAGAAGCCACGTTGGATCAGGCCAGTGGCCCATCCAGTCCAACACTCTGTGTCACAGAAGAACATAAGAGAAGCCATGTTGGATCAGGCCAGTGGCCCATCCAGTCCAACACTCTGTGTCACATAAGAGAAGCCATGTTGGATCAGGCCAGTGGCCCATCCAGTCCAACACTCTATGTCACATAAGAACATAAGAAAAGCCATGTTGGATCAGGCCAGTGGCCCATCCAGTCCAACACTCTGTGTCACATAAGAACATAAGAGAAGCCATGTTGGATTAGGCCAGTGGCCCATCCAGTTCAACACTCTGTGTCACATAAGAACATAAGAGAAGCCATGTTGGATCAGGCCAGTGGCCCATCCAGTTCAACACTCTGTGTCACATAAGAGAAGCCATGTTGGATCAGGCCAATGGCCCATCCAGTCCAACACTCTGTGTCACATAAGAACATAAGAGAAGCCATGTTGGATCAGGCCAGTGGCCCATCCAGTTCAACACTCTGTGTCACACAGTGGCCAAAACCCAGGTGCCATCAGGAGGTCCATCAGTGGGGCCATAAGAACATAAGAGAAGCCATGTTGGGTTAGGCCAGCGGCCCATCCAGTTCAACACTCTTTGTCACACAGAGGTCAAATAAGCAGGTGCCATCAGGAGGTCCACCAGTGGGGCCAAGACACTTGAAGCCCTCCCACTGTATCGCCTTCCAAGCACCAATACAGAGCATCACTTGCTCCAGGCAGAGAGTTCTATCAATATGCTGTGGCTAATAGTCACTGATGGACCTCTGCTGTTCCATATGCTTATCCAGTCCCCTCTGGAAGCTGGCTATGCTTGTCGCCGCTGCCACCTCCTGAAGCAGTGAATTCCATGTGTTGATCACCTTTTGGGTGAAGATGGACTTCCTTTTATCCGTTCTAACCAGACTGCTCAGCAATTTCATCGAATGTCCACGAGTTCTCGGATTGTGAGAAAGAGACATGACCTCCTATTTACACACGACCTCCCCCCCGCCCGCCTGCCTCAGCCACCAGCCCTACATCTCTAAATTGGTCTGATTTGACTCAGTCCCAGTTGACTCTGACACAAAGCAGTCAGTCAGTCACTCAATCAGTCCCCGTTTCCTTGGCCCTTGGTTTTTACAGTCTTTCCTTCCCTGGACTTTCACAGCAGAAGAAAGCAAAGGACCTCATTTGAACATCCAACACGTCTTACCTGCATGTATGGCCGCTGCGGTTGGCCCCTTCACAAGACTCAGTGGCTCCTTTGGCACTGAAGTGGACTTGGCCCATGGCGGGATGGCATTGTCGGGCTTTGGGTGGCCAACGGCTAAAGCGCCTGTTTGGGGAGCGGAGAAACAAGCAGTCTTGAGCAAAACCAGGTTGGATCCTGAGGGAGCAGCTAGAAGAGGAGGGCAGCACCAAGTGTAACCCTGACTCCACTAGAGGGAGCTAGAGAGTAGGGCTTTTCCCTATAAGGGAAAAAAGGCGCAATTTTTCTTCTAGACTAGAAGGCCTGAAGCTACAGGAAGGAGCGCTCCCGTCACAGAAGCACTCCTTGCTGTGAATATTTATATCTTGTTCTAGGGATACCATGAGCTCCTGTGGAGAACAGAGAGGCCATCTGAGCGAAGAGGCACAGCTTGATGTGGAGCATCTTCCTCAAGAAAGCCTGGTTAAACAAGAGTCAAAGGACTGAGACCCCAAGTCTCTCAAACGCAACAGGCTTGAATTGTTATGATTGAAGAAGAAGAAGAGGAAGAATTGCAGTATTATACCCCGCCCTTCTCTCTGAATCAGAGACTCAAAGCAGCTTACAATCTCCTATTCAGGGGTGGCCAACGGTAGCTCTCCGGATGTTTTTTGCCTACAACTCCCATCAGCCCCAGCCAGCATGGCCAATATAAATCCAATGTCTTCATCTACCTCACAGGGTGTCTGTTGTGGGGGGGGGGGGGGGGGAAGGTAAAGGAGATTGTGAGCCGCTCTGAGACTCTTCAGAGTGGAGGGAGGGATATAAATCCAATATCTTCATCTACCTCACAGGGTGTCTGTTGTGGGGGGGGGGGAAGGTAAAGGAGATTGTGAGCCCCTCTGAGACTTCGGAGTGGAGGGTGGGATATATATCCAATATCTTCATCTACCTCACAGGGTGTCTGTTGTAGGGGAGGAAGGTAAAGGAGATTGTGAGCCGCTCTGAGACTCTTCAGAGTGGAGCGAGGGATATAAATCCAATGTCTTCATCTACCTCACAGGGTGTCTGTTGTGGGGGAGGAAGGTAAAGGAGATTGTGAGCCGCTCTGAGACTCTTCAGAGTGGAGCGAGGGATATAAATCCAATGTCTTCATCTACCTCACAGGGTGTCTGTTGTGGGGGAGGAAGGTAAAGGAGATTGTGAGCCGCTCTGAGACTCTTCGGAGTGGAGGGCGGGATATAAATCCAATGTCTTCATCTACCTCACAGGGTGTCTGTTGTGGGGGAGGAAGGTAAAGGAGATTGTGAGCCGCTCTGAGACTCTTCGGAGTGGAGGTCGGGATATAAATCCAATATCTTCATCGACCTCACAGGGTGTCTGTTGTGAGTGGGGGAAGGTAAAGGAGATTGTGAGCCGCTCTGAGACTCAGATTCAGAGAGAAGGGTGGGATATAAATCCAATATCATCATCATAATACAATTTTGCTGTAGCTGACCGTGGGCCTTGTGCCTTATTATTTCCAGTTTCTTGATGGGAACAGCAGTCAGGAACCAACCTGGGCAGCACGCCCGCTTGTGGTCTCGGGGAGAGTCAGCCAGCATCAGCTCATCTCCGCTGGGGCTCTCGATCAACATTGCCGTGTACGGGGTCACGATGTGGTGGTCCAGGGACATCTGCAGGATCCTCTTAGTGATGTTCCTCTTCTGGGCAGCCGACGAGGCCAGGTTTCTATGTGTTGTAAAATAGCAGATGTCACGTCACTGGGGGTTGGGAATTTAGCAGTGGAATAACGCATCACAAGACATGTGCGTGTTTAGCTTCTAAGAAAAATACTTTACAAGGAAATATGGGGAAAGGGTTACATGAGAAGGGGGAAAAAACAAAAACCTAAATCATAGAATCGTAGAGTTGGAAGGGACTTCCAGGGTCATCTAGTCCAAACCCCTGCACAATGCAGGAAACTCACAAACACCTCCCCCTAAATTCACAGGATCTTCATTGCTGTCAGATGGCCATCTAGCCTCTGTTTAAAAACCTCCAAGGAAGGAGAGCCCACCACCTCCTGAGGAAGCCTGTTCCACTGAGGAGCCGCTGTACTGGTCAAGAAGTTCTTCCTAATGTTGAGCTGGAAACTCTTTTGATATAATTTCAACTCGTTTGTTCTGGTCCTGCCTTCTGGGGCCACAGAAAGCAATTCCACACCATCCCCTATATGACAGCCCTTCAAGGACTTGAAGATGGCGATCCTATCGCCTCTCAGCCCCCTCCTGTCCAAGCTAAACATGCCCAGCTCCTTCAACCTTTCTTCATAGGACTTGGTCTCCAGACCTCTCACCGTGTTTGTTGCCCTCCTCTGGTCCACTCATCTTTCTGGTTTTAACTCCACCATGGTTCTAATTCGTCATAGTCTAACTCCATCGTAGTTCTAGCTAACTCACTAGAAAGATAACCAACTCATCTTTCTAGATCTAACTCCAGAGACTGGATGGGCTGGGACGTGGAAGGGAGGCGCCATCAAGTGATATCACTGCATCAGTGCAGTGCTCTAGGATTCACCAGCAACTCTATGGTTTTGCCCACTATAGTAAGAGACCTCACAGACCTACTTCTGAGTAATGGTTCTACAGAATTAGGAAGAGAAGGAGGAGAAGAGGAGGAGGAGGAGAGATTGGATTTATACCCTGCCCTTCACTCTGAGTCTCAGAGTTTCAAAGCAGCCTACATTCTCCTTCACCTCCCCCTCCCAACAATAGAGGCCCTGTGAGGTAGGTAGAGAGCCAGTTTGGTGTAATGATTAAGTGCACATGCTGTTATCTGGGAGAACCGGGTTTGATTCCCCACTCCTCCACTTGCAGCTGCTGGAATGGCCTTGGGTCAGCCATAGCTCTCTCAGAGTTGTCCTTGAAAGGGTAACTTCTGGGTGAGCTCTCTCAGCTCCACCTACCTCTCAGGGTGCTTGTTGTGGGGGAGGAAGATAAAGGAGATTGTGAGCCACTCTGAGATTCGGAGTGGAGGGCGGGATATAAACCCAATATCTTCTTCATCATCATCAAGGTGAGGCTGAGAGAGCTCTTTCGAGAACTACTTTTGAGAGAGCAGCTCTTTCAAGAGTTGTGATTGACCCAAGGTCACTCAGCTGGCTTTTAAAGCATAGCCAATAAGCATCTCTCACTGTATTATTTGTGAGGAAAACAAGGGTATGGAAGCCTCCATGGGCCATATTCAGCTTGAATTGCAGGCTTTGGAAAGGCGTTTTCTGTCATGTGCCAGTGCAAGAGGGGGTAGTCGGTGAGTTTTAAAAAAAAAATCAAAATGGGAGTCCACGGGTTGCTAAAACTTGAGACTCACTAGGAATAGAAAAGGGTAAGAGTCCAGCAGCTCACTAAAGACAAACAACATTTCCAACAGGGTATGAGCTTTCGTGAGTCAATTTCAATTTCAAACCATAATGGCATAGCATAAAATGCAGAAAAAAGGTTTGGATAGACAAGATAAGTCAGGATTGAACTTAGGTGAGACATAAAATCAAGTGTAGCCAGAGTTGTGTTGGAGAACAGTGGGCAAAAAATTTTGCAACAGCTCAGGTAATTTCTGAATTAGAGTCGTTCAGGAAAAAATCGATAGAAAGACAAATCGTTCTGATTGACGGTAAGAGGGGAGAATCTGTGAAACAATTCCTGGCAGGGTTTTTCATAGAGATGACAAGCTTTCGTGAGTCATTGCTCGTGTCTTCAGATACCTCAGGAAATGCAGGAAACATTTTCCTTCTTACCTCTCGGCCATAAGCTGGTTGATGGTTATGTAGGCCCACAACTTCTCCGTGAATTTGGGGTCAGCGTGCTTATCTTTGCTCAGGAATTCATCCAGACCCTCGGAATCTGCCAAGGTCTCCAAGACTAACTCTGCGTTGGACTAAAACCCCAAGAGAAATGGAAAAGACACGAATGCATAACCCAATGAAGTAATGAATGAAGGAATGAAACCAATGAAGTAATGTTCTTGCCAATCTCTGAGGATCTGCTTAGCTGAACATGTGAACTTATGAAGCTGCCTTATACTGAATCAGACTCCCGGTCCATCAAAGTCAGTATTGTCTGCTCAGACTGGCAGCGGCTCTCCAGGGGCTCCAGCTGAGGTTTTTCACGCCTACTTGCCTGGACTCTTTTTAGTTGGAGATGCTGGGGATTGAACCTGGGACCTTCTGCTTACCAAGCAGATGCTCTACCACTGAGCCACCGTCCCTCTCCAAATATATGAAGCTGCCTTCTACTGAATCAGACCCTCGATCCATCTAAGTCAGCATTGTCTACTCAGACTGGCAGCGGCTCTCCAGGGTCTCCAGCTGAGGTTTTTCACACCTACTTCCCTGGACCCTTTTTAGCTGGAGATGCCGGGGATTGAACCTGGGACCTTCTGCTTACCAAGCAGGTGCTCTACCACTGAGCCACCGTCCCTCTCCAAGGAAGGACTTCCTTTTATGTGTTCTAACCCGACTGCTCTGGACTAAATGGACCACTAGTGAACATATGAACATATGAAGCTGCCTTGTACTGAATCAGACCCTCGGTCCATCTAAGTCAGCATGGTCTACTCAGACTGGAGCAGCTCTGCAGAGTCTCAAGCGGAGGTTTTTCATGCCTACTTGCCTGGACCCTTTTTGGTTGGAGATGCCAGGGATTGAACCTGGGACCTTCTGCTTCCCAAGCAGATGCTCTACCACTGAGCCACCATCCCTCTCCATATATATGAAGCTGCCTTCTACCGAATCAGACCCTCGGTCCATCAAAGTCAGCATGGTCTACTCAGACTGGCAGCGGCTCTCCAGGGTCTCAAGCTGAGGCTTTTCACACCTATTTGCCTGGACCCTTTTTAGTTGGAGATGCCGGGGATTGAACCTGGGACCTTCTGCTTCCCAAGCAGATGCTCTACCGCTGAGCCACCATCCCTCCCCAAAGCTGGTTATCTTAAGGCTGAACAACATGATGTTCTTTCTTTTGCAAATGCAACTGCAGGGATTGCCTCATCAAAGAGAAGAGTTACATTTGGGGGTAACGTATAAGCGAAAGTCCCTCCCCGCGGGTTGCCAACACTGGGTTGGGAAAGTCCTGGAGATTTGGGAATTGGCCTGGAAAGGGGCAGTTAGTAAGATAGGGTAGGCTGGCCAAGATCATGATTGGCCCAAATTCATCAGGTGAAATTCATGACCAAGTGAAGATTGGAACCCAGGTCTCCCCACTCTTGGGGTCATAGTGGATAGCCTCTGTGCCCAGTGCCCTGTTGTTGGTTGACCAGAGGAACTTGTTGGCCGCTGTGTGAGATGGGATGCTGGGCTAGATGGACCACTGGTCTGATCCAGCAGAGCTCTTATGTTTTTATGAAGGCCTCAGCCTCTATGCCCTGTTGTTGGCCCTCCAGAGGAGCTGGTTGACCACTGTGTGAGACAGGATGCTGGGCTAGATGGACCACTGGTCTAATCCAGGAGAGCTCTTCTGATGTTCTTTTGAAGGCCTCAGCCTCTCTGCCTTGTGTTGTTGGCTGTCCAGAGGAAGTGGTTAGCCACTGTGTGAGACAGGATGCTGGGCTAGATGGACCACTGGTCTGATCCAGCAGAGCTCTTATGTTTTTATGAAGGCCTCAGCCTCTATGCCTTGTTGTTGGCCTTCCAGAGGAGCTGGTTGACCACTGTGTGAAACGGGATGCTGGGCTAGACAGACGATGGCTCTGTTCCAGCAGGGCTGTTCTTATGTTTTTACCCATTACAGACTCCCAAAGCGTAAGCACTGTTTAATCAAATCCCAGTTTTAATCAGAAACCGAAGCCACCTTCAAGTGAGGAAAAGATCCCAAGTTAATTTGGGACTCCTGATTCAGACGGAATTCTAGGACTTGCCTTGCGGTGTTGAAAAATTGGGGATCTTTGGAGAGATCATGCAGCTCTAGTCTCACTTTGTGGGGTAGACTGTGAGTGGGGGGAGCAGTTAATTAGTTCAAATGGTATACAAATTGCATTGGATTGGCCATACCTCAGAGGTATCCTTGGGAGAACTGGGTTTGATTCCCTACTCCTCCACTTGCAACTGCTGGAATGGCCTTGGGTCAGCCATAGCTCTGGCAGAGGTTATCCTTGAAAGGGCAGCTGCTGGGAGAGCCTTCTCAGTCCCACCCACCTCACAGGGTGTCTGTTGTGGGGGAGGAAGGTAAAGGAGATTGTGAGCCGCTCTGAGACTCTTCGGAGTGGTGGGCGGGATATAAATCCAATATCTTCATCTACCTCACAGGGTGTCTGTTGTGGGGGGGTGGAAGGTAAAGGAGATTGTGAGCCACTCTGAGACTCTTCGGAGTGGAGGGCGGTATCTTCATCTACCTCACAGGGTGTCTGTTGTGGGGGGGGGAGGTAAAGGAGATTGTGAGCCGCTCTGAGACTCTTTGGAGTGGAGGGCGGAATATAAATCCAATATCTTCATCTACCTCACCGGTTGTCTGTTGTGGGGGGGAGGGGCAGAGGAAGGTAAAGGAGATTGTGAGCCGCTCTGAGACTCTTTGGAGTGGAGGGCGAGATATAAATCCAATATCTTCATCTACCTCACAGGCTGTCTGTTGTGGGGGAGGAAGGTAAAGGAGAATGTGAGCCGCTCTGAGACTCTTCGGAGTGGAGGGCGGGATATAAACCCAATATCTTCACCTACACCACAGGGTGTCTGTTGTGGGGGGGCAAGGTAAAGGAGATTGTGAGCTACTCTGAGACTCTTCGGAGTGGAGTGCGGGATATAAATCCAATATCTTCATCTACCTCACAGGGTGTCTGTTGTGGGGGGGGGGGGAAGGTAAAGGAGATTGTGAGCTACTCTGAGACTCTTCGGAGTGGAGTGCGGGATATAAATCCAATATCTTCATTTTCTTCTTCAAAAACAAACCAGGGTTGGCGTTATATTTTGAAGAACTGGTTTCAAAGCAGATGGGGGGAGTAGACACTGGAGGATTATGGGATTACAGTCCACAATTTCTCCGAACAGGTCTGAAACAACCCTAGTTGCTGCACAGAGACCCATGGTATAAGGCAGGGGTGGCCAACGGTAGCTCGCCAGACTTTTTTTGCCTACAACTCCCATCAGCTCCAGTCATCAGCCATGCTGGCTGGGGCTGATGGGAGTTGTAGGCAAAAAAAGCATCTGGAGAGCTACCGTTGGCCACCCCTGGTATAACGAATGAGAGGCAGGGATAGACACGCCATACTCACGGCAGTGGCTGTGACAATGCTCTGCAAGTGCTGCACATTCTCTGTGTCGACTTTTCCCGCGACCACAATCTCTGATCCTCCAAAGTAGTTTTGGAAGCTGTTGTGGGTGACGTCGGATACCATGCCCTGGGGATAGTTGAACTCGATGTTTTTCAGAAGCGGGGTGGAGACTTGGTTGTAGAATTTCTGCAAAGTCCAAAGAGGCACAGAAGTGAGGATGAAGGCAAAGGTAGTCCCCTGTGCAAGCACCAGTCATTTCCGACTCTGGGGTGACGTCGCATCATGACGTTTTCTTAGCAGACTTTTTATGGGGTGCTTTGCCCTTGCCTTCCCCAGTCATCTACATTTTTCCCCCTGCAAGCTGGGGACTCCTTTTACCGACCTCGAAAGGATGGAAGGCTGCGTCAACCTTGAGCCCGCTACCTGAACCCAGCTTCCGCCGGGGTCGAACTCAGGTCGTGAGCAGAGAGCTCGGACTGCAGTACTGCAGCTTTACCACTCTGTGCCACGGGGCTACTCCAGAGATACATATATAAACACAACCAGGGTATCACTCCAGTTAAAGGTAAAGGCAGTCCCCTGTGCAAGCACCAGTCATTTCCGACTCTGGGGTGACGTCGCATCACGATGTTTTCACGGTAGACTTTTTACGGGGTGGATTGCCCTTGCCTTCCCCAGTCATCTTTACTTCCCACCCCCCCCAGCAAGCTGGGGACTCATTTGACCGACCTCGGAAGGATGGGAGGCTGAGTCAACCTCGAGCCAGCTACTTGAAACCAGCTTCCGCTGGGATCGAACTCAGGTCGTGAGCAGAGCTTAAAGGTCAAGGTAGTCCCCTGTGCAAGCACCAGTCATTTTTTACTCTGGGGTGACGTTGCTTTCACAACGTTTTCACAGCAGACTTTTTACGGGGTGGTTTGACCTTGCCTTCCCCAGTCATCTACGCTTTGCCCCCAGCAAGCTGGGTGCTCATTTCACAGACCTTGGAAGGATGGAAGGCCGAATCGACCTTAAGCCAGCTACCAGCTCCACACTGGTGGAACCAACTTACCAGATGAGGTGCGGGCCCTGCGGAGTCTTGCTCAATTCCGTGGGGCCTGCAAGACTCCCCTCTTCCAGCCGGCCTTCTCTTAATGTGGATTCTAGTCTATTACATACGGCCATCATAAATTTCAAGAGGAGAACATCTAGAACAAGTAGCGCCCGAAAACGTTCGATTTTAACTAATTGATGGTTTTAGTTATAACGTTTCAATGTAACCGCAAATATTATGAATTATATATTGTATTGATATAATGTTTTATTATTGTAACTTGGTATTTATGTTATATGTTGTGAGCCGCCCTGAGCCTGCTGCGGCGGGGAGGGCGGGATATTAATAAAATATCATTATTATTATTATTATTATTATTATTATTATTATTACCTGAACCCAGCTTCTGCTGGGATCGAACTCAGGTTACGAGCAGAGCTTGAACTGCAGTACTGAAGTTTACCACTCCGTGCCAAGAGGCAAGTGAGGAAAGGTCACATTGAAAAGGCCGCATTGGCCCACCCAAAACACAAGTCGGGGCACCCCCTGCTTGATTATGGCTACCTACGTCCACAAGCACCATGTGGGATGTCTCTGGAAACACTGCCACTAGAATTGCTATTCAGCGTGCCATCATCAAAACCCTGCCCCACGAGTTTCAGGGCTCGGGAAAGTGGGATACAGACCATCAGCCACTGTTCCTCAAGGATCCATTCATGGCAGCTTCATCACTTCTTCATCGTACCAAACGTGGCCGCTCAAAGCAGCAGAGAAATGGGGGTGGAAACTCACCTTCATCTGAGAGGAGGTTTCCTGGTTTCCAAAAATCCTTTGCGCCATCCCGTTGTTTTCGGTGGACAGCCTCTTCAGGAAATCATAGTCCACGTCAAAGCCGATGCCGAGGCAGAACAAGGAAATGTCATCCTGAATGTTCTTCTTCACGTTCTTTTGAATGTTGGGCAGCTTCAGCTCTCCTAAAATCGGGAGGGGACGGAAGGAAACGGTTAAGGTTTCAATTTTTCAGTCCAACGCCAGAAGCAATTGAATGTATTCTTCTTGGCTAGGCTCATGACGCGTCTGACCACTCCGGTCACCAAAGTTCAAAGCTTTCCCCCAGTCTGAGGAACTTCCTCCAGTTACAATACAATGCAATGCAATACAATAACCTTTATTGGCATGATATCGGACATAACAGGGAACCAATCCATCCATCAAATGGCAATTAGCAAACACATTAAGTGCCTCCTAGATGCTAGATATAAAAAAATTTGGCAACGGTTTCAATTACCAACTGGTTCCGAGTTGACAACAAAGAAGACAATTTTACATTTGTCGGGCTTTGCTGTTTGCTCAAACAGGGCTCAATGAGTATGGAGTGCAGATCAGAGTAAAAAGCAGTGTAAGAACACATTTTCTAAAGTTTCTATTTCTGGACATGCGCAAGTGCACAGGCTGTTAGCATAGGGAGTTTTATGGAATCTTCCAAGAAGTATCACAGATGGCAGCACATTGAACCTAGCTAGCGAAGAGGCTCTGTGTTGCCAAGGGGGCGTTAGGCAGGTGAGATATTCAGCCCTATACCCGGGAGGTAAAAACCCCAAACTCAAACACCCCAAACTCAAAAACCCCAAACTTCCAGTTAAAGGAAGTCTTCTGACTTCCAGCTGAGCAGAGTAGTCCAATAGCCATTTTCTCCCTCTTGGTGGAAGAAGATCACATAAACCTTACTCTAAGATCCTTACCCACAGTGGGATCTCCATCGGACACCAGCACAATCATGGATGCCGAGTTCGAATCCAACATTCCCATTCTGTTGGCTTCGTTTAAAATAAAGATTGCTCGAAGGAGAGCATCATTAATGTTTGTCCCTGTTTAAAGAAAATGAGATAAATCATCCTGTCTGTGAGCATCCAATGCCAGAAATTTTTGGTTGGGGGGCTCAGGGCATAAAATATTGGGTAGGGGGGCCGTGGGGGCTTGGCTGCTTCTTCCAGCGGCCAGCCACCTGGCTCCAGCTCTCTCTCTCTCATGCTCTTGGGGATGGGAAGAGCCCGGGGAGAGCGGCGGAAGCAAAAACGGGGCTGCGGGGAAGGCAGGAACAGGCAGGGAAGAGCCCAGGGAGAGTGGCGGCGGCAAAAACAGGGCTGCGGGGAAAGCAGGAACGGAGTGGGAAGAGCCTGGGGAAAGCGGCGGCAGCAAATACAGGGCTGCGGGGAAGGCAGGAACAGGCTGGAAAGAGCCCGGGGAGAGCAGCGACGGCAAAAACAGGGCTGCGGGGAAGGCAGGAACAGGGTGGGAAGAGCCCAGGGAGAGTGGCAGCGGCAAAAACAGGGCTGTGGGGAAGGCCGGAACGGGGTGGGAAGAGCCTGGGGAGAGCAGCAGCGGCAAAAACAGGGCTGCGGGGAAGGCAGGAACGGGATGGGAAGAGCCTGGGGAGAGTGAAGCCGGTGAAAATGGGGCCTCAGGGGAGGCAGGAACAGGGCCGCTGGGAGAGCAGCAGTGGCCAGTGTGCGGCAGCCAGGGCAGGGAGAGCGCCGTCGTCGAGCAGCAGGAAAAGGAGGGGCCATACAAGTGGAAGGGGGGGTTGGTGGAGGGGCCTATCCCCCCAGGCCCTCCCGTAGCTTTTGGCCTGCCTATGGCTCACTTCGGTAACATACTTACATACCTCCATTAGGATGGATTCCCTCAATATACTTCTTGGCAGCTTCAGTCTCTGATTTGGAAGCGTGCACTAAGCTATCTTTCCAGGTTCGCACATGGTGGTTGAAGTCGAGGATTGAAAACTGGTCATCGGAGCGGAGGTCCCCCAGGATGGTTTTCATCGCTTCGACGGTCTGGAAATAGAAGAAGCTGCCACTACAGCCGTTACCCAAAGAGGCGGTATCCTAATCAGTTGGGGGAATTAGCTCTAAGGAGACAGAGGGGGCAACTGGGAATCTCCACCTATGTCTATCAGGGGTTTTCCCTTTAAGAGAACTTTCAAATAAACCAGGAAGAAGTTCAACCAGGAAGGGTTTTATTAAAATAGAAATGGGCAGAAATGTACACACAGACACACACTAAAAAAAAACACATACAAGAGCTAAATAAAAGGAAATCAGGGAGGAAAGAGGAAAAGCTTTTGAGGGGAAGGGTGATATTTACCACTCCTGCAGAGGTCTGAGAAGCAGCAGCAAAACAGCCAGCATTTCGAGAGGAGAGGAGAGGAGAAGAGAGGAGAGGAGAGGAGAGGAGAGGAGAGGAGAGGAGAGGAGAGGAGAGGAGAGGAGAGGAGAGGAGAGAAGAGAAGAGAACCCATGGAGTGGGGATATAGCCAAAAACACACACACACTTCTGGGGAGCATAACCTTTTCTGATATAGGGTCTAAGCAGGGTATAAGGCCATAGATTCCATGCTCTAAAGCTACCATTTTCTCTAGGGAAACTGAACTGGGTCATCTGGAGATTAATTTGTAATAGTGGGAGATCTCCACACCCCACCTTAGGCTTGCCAATCTCCAGGTCCCAGCGGGGGTTCTTCCGCTTTCCCAGACTCCTTCCCGCCCCCAGTCAGCTGGCTGGCGGGGGGGAAGGCCTGCCCCCAGAGGACCATGTGCCTTTCCACCTCCGGAGGCTTCAGTCTCCGATTGAAAGGCTTCCTCTTGGGATGGTGTGTCTGTGTTGCTGTGAAGAAGTTGGCAGCAACTCATGAGTAGAGAGGCCAATCCCCCTTCAGAGTCGCCAGAAATGGGGTGGGGGGCAGAGGGAAAGGGGAGGGAAACGTCTGCTGAGCACTTTGTTATTCCCTATGTGGAGATCGATTCTCATAGGGTATAATGGGGAATTGATCTGGAGGTTTCGGGGGCTCTGGGGAAGCTGTTTTTTGAGGTAGAGGCACCAAATTTTCAGTATAGTATCTAGTGCCTCTCCCCAAAGTACTCTCCAAGTTTCAAAACGATTGGACCAGGGGGACCAATTGTATGAGTCCCAAAAGAAGGTGCCCCCATCCATTATTTCCTATGGAAGAAAGACATTTAAAAAGGTGTGCTGTCCCTTTAAATGTGATGGCCAGAACTCTCTTGGAGTTCAATTATGCTTGTCACACCCTTGTTCCTGGCTCCGCCCCCAATGTCTCCTGGCTCCACCCCCAAAGTCTCCTGGCTCCACCCCCAAAGTCCCCAGATATTTCTTGAATTGGACTTGGCAACCCTACCCCACCTGGAAGTCGGCAACCCTATTAAGATTTTGAGTGTCAAACCTCCCTCATGTCTTCCTGTATCATGTAAATACTAGGTTGCCAACTTCACCTGGGAAACTCCTGGAATTTTGGGAGTGAAGTTTGAGGAGGGAGCCTAGCAGAGCATGATGTCACTCTAGAGCAGGGGTGTCAAACATGCAGCCCAGGGGCCAAATCAGGCCCCAGAGAGCTCCTATCAGGCCCCTGAACAACTGGCTCTTGTCTGCTTCCTCCTCCCTCTCTCTTGCTTCCTTCTGCATCACAGCTTGCTTTGCCAGGCTTGCTCAATCGCACAGGAGCTACAGAGCAAAACCTCTATTTTTCTCCATTGCCTGAAGCTCCTCCCTTGAAGAGGAAGGGGGGGTGGAAGGAGGGCTTGCTCTGCCAGGCTCTCTCAATAGCACAGCAGAGCTATTGAGCCAAGCCTCTCTTCCTTCTATTGGCTGAGGCTCCTCCCCCTCCTGGTCCCCTGAGGGAGGAAGAAAGGAGCTCCTGCTAGAATTCCACCGCTGACCATAACAATCAATGATCTGTTGTTTTACTGGTGCTCTTTTTTAATTGCAACTCTCTTATTGCTATGATGACCTTGAATATTTGGCAAAGTAGAAAGGTGGAATGTAAATCCTACTAATCAATTAAATCAAGTACAATCCACCAAGATGGCAGCTTTGCTACTCGTCTAAGGACAAACAGATCTCCCTGCTTCGATGGGCATCAGCAAGCAAAGGAGTCGGCTTCCACACAGTTGTAGAAAGTGCCTAGAAGTTACAGCCAACAGATGGTGACCCTGTGGGGTTTTCAAGGCAAGAGAGAAGCAGAACTGGTTTGCCATTGCCTGCCTCTCCACAGCAACTCTGGACTTCCTCATAAGAACATGAGAAGCCATGCTGGATCAGGCCACTGGCTCATCCAGTCCAACACTCTGCGTCACACAGGGGCCAAAACCCAGGTGCCATCAGGAGGTCCACCAGCAGGGCCATAAGAACATAACAGAAGACATATTGGATGAGGCCAATGGCCCATCCAGTCCAACACTCTGTGTCACATAAGAACAGAAGAGAAGCCATGTTGGATCAGGCCAGTGGCCCATCCAGTCCAACACTCTGTGTCACATAAGAACATAAGAGAAGCCACGTTGGATCAGGCCAGTGGCCCATCTAGTCCAACACTCTGTGTCACAGAAGATCATAAGAGAAGCCATGTTGGATCAGGCCAATGGCCCATGGAGTCCAACACTCTGTGTCACATAAGAACAGAAGAGAAGCTGTGTTGAATCAGGCCAATGGCCCATCCAGTCCAACACTCTGTGTCACACAGTGGCCAAAAAACCCAGGTGCCATCAGGAGGTCCATCAGTGGGGCCAGGACACTAGAAGCCCTCCCACTGTGCCCCCTCAAGCACCGAGAATACAGAGCATTACTGCCACAGACATAAAAACATAAGAGAAGCCATGTTGGATCAGGCCAATGGCCCATCCAGTCCAACACTCTGTGTCACATAAGAACACAAGAGAAGCCATGTTGGATCAGGCCAATGGCCCATCCAGTCCAATACTCTGTGTCACATAAGAACATAAGAGAAGCCCTATTGGATCAGGCCAGTGGCCCATCCAGTCCAACACTCTGTGTCACATAAGAACATAAGAGAAGCCATGTTGGATCAGGCCAGTGGCCCATCCAATCCAACACTCTGTGTCACATAAGAACACAAGAGAAGCCATGTTGGATCAGGCCAATGGCCCATCCAGTCCAATACTCTGTGTCACATAAGAACACAAGAGAAGCCATGTTGGATCAGGCCAATGGCCCATCCAGTCCAATACTCTGTGTCACATAAGAACACAAGAGAAGCCATGTTGGATCAGGCCAATGGCCCATCCAGTCCAACACTCTGTGTCACATAAGAACACAAGAGAAGCCATGTTGGATCAGGCCAATGGCCCATCCAGTCCAAAACTCTGTGTCACATAAGAACATAAGAGAAGCCCTATTGGATCAGGCCAGTGGCCCATCCAGTCCAACACTCTGTGTCACACAGTGGCCAAAAAACCCAAGCGCCATCAGGATGTCCATCAGTGGGGCCAGAACTCCAGAAGCCCTCCCACTTTGGCGCCCCCAAGCACCAAAAATACAGAGCATCACAACCCCAGACATAGAGTTCCAACAATGCACTGTGGCTAATAGCCACTGATGGACCTCTGCTCCAGATGTGGTCTCCCACTCAAGTATTAACCAAAGTTGAACCCACTTAGCTTCTGAGGCTAGGATTTTGCTCCCACTTACTTGCTTCATTTTCAGTCCCCACATTGAACCACTGACATCAATCACAAAAAGGATGTTTTTGGGCAGGGGCTCCAGATTTTCAGGAGCAAAGTAGTGGATGAAATACCCGTTGAAAATCTGCAAAAGAAAAAAGGAGAGGATGAAACACGGCCTCGCCTGGCATCGCTTCTGTTTCATAAGAACATCAGAAGAGCCCTGCTGGATCAGACCAGTTAGCGTCCATTTAGAATGTCCTTTCCCTTGAGGCTCACCTGGTACCTGCTCGCTGTTCTTTAGGTGCCATGCCAAATCTTTTCTCGTTACCTAGATTTTTAACAGAAGTTTTGGACCCATCTTTTAGGGAATGTCTGTTTCATGACTGTGGGCTGTCTTTTGTGCTTCATTTTTGATCCCTCCAGGGACCAAAGCAGTCTGGTGGTGAAAAGAGCCATCAAGTCACAGCTGTTTGGTGTAGTGGTTAAGTTTGGTATTGAGAGCCATTTTGATGTAGTGGTTAAGTGTGCGGACTCTTATCTGGGAGAAGTGGGTTTTATTCCCCACTCCTCCACTTGCACCTGATGGAATGGCCATGAGTCAGCCATAGCTCTCGCAGGAGTTGTCCTTGAATGGGCAGCTGCTGTAAGAGCTCTCTCTGCCCCACCTACCTCTCAGGGTGTCTGTTGTGGGGGGGATGTAGAGGAGATTGTTCACTCTGTGACTCTGAGATTCAGAGTATAAAGTGGGATATAAATCCAATATCCTCTTCTTTTCTTCTTACAGCAACCTCATATGTTGATGAACAGGGCCAGTGCCATTGCCAGTCTCTGCGTAGCAACCCTGGACAATCTTGGTGGTCTCCCAACCAAGTCCTAACAAGAGCCTATCTTGCCTAGCTTCTGAGATCTGACAAGATCAGGCTAGCAAGACCCATCCAGGTCAAGCAAGAGAACATTCAGAGGTGGTTTGCCATTGCTTGCCTCTGCGTGGCAACCCTGGACTTCCTTCGTGGTCTCCCAACCAAGTCCTAACAAGAGCCTATCTTGCCTAGCTTCTGAGATCTGATGAGATCAGGCTAACAAGACCCATCCAGGTCAAGCAAGAAAACATTCAGAGGTGGTCTGCCATTGCTTGCCTCTGCGTAGCAACCCTGGACTTCCTTGGTGGTCTCCCAACCAAGTCCTAACAAGAGCCTATCTTGCCTAGCTTCTGAGATCTGACGAGATCAGGCTAACAAGACCCATCCAGGTCAAGCAAGAGAACATTCAGAGGTGGTCTGCCATTGCTTGCCTCTGCGTAGCAACCCTGGACTTTCTTGGTGGTCTCCCAACCAAGTCCTAACAAGAGCCTATCTTGCCTAGCTTCCAAGATCTGATGAGATCAAGCTACCCTCAGCCATCCCAGGTCAGGACAGACCAGTAGTCCTAAATAAATAAACCATGTTTTATGGTCCACTTTTAAGCTCCTAAAATTCTTTTATGCTCTTGTTTCTATCGCTGTCTGGTTTTATACCTGCAGATGGTTTCACCGCAGCGAGAACAGGTTTTTTTGAAAACTGTTTTCTTGATTTACTGTTTTAATTTGTATTTGTTTGTTTTATTTCTTCTTTTTTTGCGATCCGCTTTGAGCAGGTGTCTGGAGAGGCTTCACGCTCGTGTTCGAAACAAATAAATCATCGCCACATGGGCAAGGTTGCCTCCCTCCCCTGCACAGTGAGGAAAAGGAAGAACCAACAGCAATGGCCAAAAGAAGTCAGCAAAGGCAGGGCCACTGAAAGCCACTGTCACCCGCTAGTGATGTAATTGTACCGGGCACATTGTGCGGGGGACACTCTAGCGTTTGGATAGAAAACTCTATGGTGCCATAGAGTCCTCCGCCAGCAGTCAGGTAAGACCTGGCAACCCCACTTTCTTTCCAGTCTCCATCCAGCCCATTGAACATTTGCAGGGGAGGGGGACAGGCCATTTCTGGAATTCCCGCATTGTGCATTATCAAGAGTGTTGCCAATCTCCAGGTGGGGCAGGAAAGGAGCACTAGAGCATCCACGAAGAAACGGCCTCAAATAGAAATAAGTTCTATTAATTATACAAAACAGAGAAATCTTGTACAACAAATTTTACAAAAGTGCAATGATATCACACCCGGATCCCATCAATTCACATTTCACAATGAAAGTTCCTATTCTTTATAGCAGGGGCGGCCGACGGTAGCTCTCCAGAAGTTTTTTGCCTACAACTCCCATCAGCCCCAGCCAGCGTGGCCTAAGGCTGAGGCTGATGGGAGTTGTAGGCAAAAAAACATCTGGAGAGCTACCGTTGGCCACCCCTGCCTTATAGCAGTAGGTCCGGAGTGTGATTAGAAGAGCCGTGAAAACAGAGCCCAACGCTCCAATTCTTCTTTAGAAGTAGCCGGTGGAGACCATAGTGACAGCAAGGCACATTACCGCAACAGGGATGCGCATATGGCCCTGTTTCACACAAGCTTCACTATTACTTATATCATTATACATGGCAAATAGCTCAACCTTTCTGCAGAATAACAACGGCCAATGTTTCACTATGGTCTACACTGGCTATTTCTAAAGAAGAATTGGAGCATTAAGGTTTGTAGAATCTTTCAGGCTCAAGTGCCATGTTCTACTGGAGAAAGTTTTTCTTCCAGGCGTTTCGTTCTCAGCTGCGGAGAACATCCTCAGTGACGTTGCAGCCGGAGCAGGCGCTCTGACCTTCTTGGCTGCTGTGCATTGAGTGAGGCCAGGGCTCACATTCCGCAGAACAATCAGCACAGTCAACAACCATCTTCCTTATCTTCACACCCCTTCCAACCCTCCCAGCAATTAACACAGAACAATGGTCACATTCAACAGCCAGTTTCCTTATCACTTCCCTTCCAGGAAGCCCCACCAAACAATGGGCACATCCACAAACCAATTGCCCTTTCACCACACCCCCTCCAGCCTAGAAATAGCAGCTCTCCAGCAGCCCTGGCCTCACTCAATGCACAGCAGCCAAGAAGGTCAGAGCGCCTGCTCCGGTTGCAACGCCACTGAGGATGTTCTCCGCAGCTGAGAACAAAACGTCTGGAAGGAAAACTTTCTCCAGTAGAACACGGCACTTGAGCCCGAAAGATTCTACAAACCCTAATGATGTTGCCAGCCGTGAAAACCTGAAATCTTTGATAAGAATTGGAGCGTTGGGCTCCGTTTTCACGGCTCTTCTAATCACCCTCCGGACCTACTGCTATAAAGAATATGAACTTTCCCCGTGAAATGTGAATTTATGGGATCCGGGTGTGATATCATTGCACTCCTGTAAAATTTGTTGTACAAGGTGTATCTGTTTTGTATAGTTAATAGAAATTATTTATATTTGAGGCTGGTATATTGTGGAGGCTCTAGTGCTTCTTACCGGCTCCATTTTCCACATTGCTCTTTTTGGTTGCTCTAATCTCCAGGTGGGGGCTGGAGATCTCCTGGAATGACAGCCGATCTCCAGATGACAGAGCTCAATTCTGGAGAAACTGGCTGCTCTGGGGGGTGCATTCTATGGCACTGTCCCCACTGTCCCTAGGCACTTCCCCTCAGTCTCCAGAGATTTCCCAACCAGGAGTTGGCAACCCTATTTGAATGTAGGTGAGAGAGACAAGTTCCCTATGAATAAACCCCATGGAACTACAATGAGGTTGTCAACCTCCTGGTGACGCCTGGAGATCTCCTTGAATTACCAGTGATCTCCAGCCAACAGGGACCAGTTCCTCTGGAGAAAAAAATGGACACTTGGGAAGGTAGACTCTATGGTATTATACCCCACTGAAGTCCCTCCCCTCCCCAAACCCCGCTTCCTCAGGCTCCACCCCCAAAATCTCCAGGTAGTTCCCATCTCAATGCTGGCAACCATCCCTTACAATTACCTCTCGCTCCCTATAAATGTTAAGTATCTGTTCTCCATATTCCTCGTAAAATATCATTCTGGGGGTCTCCCCTGCCTCTCCCTTTTTGTCGAATAACCATACCTCCAGCTCTCCAGCTTTGCTATCTCTGTTTACATCGTACGTCACCGCAAAATGGCCGTCAATCGCCGTGGAGGCGCAAGTGGGGCACTTCCGTTGCAGAGCCACTGGGGGCTTGAAGGATACGTGGGCCTAGAAAAGAGAGGAGGAGGACTTGAAGGAGGCATTCCCACCTTCGGCTTGGCTTGGAGGTTTATTTACTTTCTTTTTGCTTCAACTTTCTTCTCACGGCGGAGCCAAGGTGGCATACATACTTTTTCTCGCCTCCATTTTATCTCCACAATAACCTTGCGAGGTGAGTTCAGCCGAGAAAACCGCCCTGAGCCTGCTTTGGTGGGGAGGGCGGGATATCAATGAAATCAAATAAATAAAAAAAAGTGAGTGGCCCAAGGTCACCCATGAGTGCGGATTCAAACCTGGGTCTGCCAGATCCTACGAGTCTGATGCTCTCACCACTACATCGCTCCAGCTCCCCGTCTTTAACTCAGATGCAAAACCCTTGATTGTCAGCAGAGGTGGAATTCTAGCAGGGGCCCCTTTGCATAATAGACCACACCCCACTGATGTAGCCAATCCTCCAAGAGCTTACAGGGCTCTTCTTACAGGGCCTAGTGTAAGCTCCAGGAGGATTGGCTACATCAGGGGGGTGGGGCCTAATAGGCAAAGGAGGTCATGCTAGAATTCCTTACAGGGCTCTTTGTACAGGGCCTGCTGTAAGCTCCAGGAGGATTGGCTACATCAGGGGTGTGTGGCCTTAAATGCAAGGGAGCTCCTTCTAGAATTCCACCCCAGATTGTTAAGCCAACTAAATGTGGCTCTTTTCCAAGTCCAGTGCTTCCAGTTTCTGGACTTAAAGGGGCTTCTTGCTTCAACTGTGAAAATGCCTTAAAAGTCAACTTTAGATAATTATATCCAGGGCTTTTTTTTTTTTTTTAAGCAGGAGCGTCTTTGCATATTAGGCCATGCCCCCCCGATGTAGCCAATCTTCCAAGAGCTTACAGGAGGCCCCGGAAGAAGAGCCATGTAAGCTCTTGGAAGATTGGTCACATAAGGGGGTGTGACCTAATATGCAAAGGAGCTCCTTCTACAAAAAAGCCCTGATTATAACTATAAATCTAAAGGAATGGAGGCAGTCAGACTTTAACCTTTATCAGGTTTCCAAATGCAGTTGGGGAGCAAGGTTGCAGATTCCAAGACCTCAAGTTGCTCTAACTCAGGAACAGGGTTGGAATTCTAGCAGGAGCTCCTTTGCATATTAAGCCGCACCCTTCTGATGTAGCCAATCCTTGAAGAGCTTACAAAAAAGAGCCTTGTAAGCTCTTGGAGGAATGGCTACATCAGGGGTGTGTGGCCTAATATGCAAAGGAGCTCCTACTAGAATCCCACCACTCCTCGGGAGGTGCCTGCAAAGCCTTCGCTTCAGCAGAAAACGGCCAAGGATCTATTTAGAGACATATCTGTGGTCTATCTCTTTGATTCTCCCTTTTTAGGAGAATTTTATAGACCAGAGAGCCCTCCTAGTCGGTATTTAGCTGTGTTGTCTCTTCACTCACTATGAAGATGCTAGCCTGCCATTATATCTCCGCCGGAATTTTTCAAAATTTCAGACGATGACCTCTGTCCTGGTGTTGAGCACATGAAACTGCCTTCTATTGAATCAGGCCACTTGGTCCATCAGTTTCGGCATCGTCTGCTCAGACTGGCAGCTGTTCACCAGGGTCTCAGTCTGAGGTCTTTCCCATCACCTACTGTCTGGTACATTAGCTGGAGATGCCGGGGATTGAACCTGGGACCTTCTGCATGCCAAACAGGTGCTCTACCACAGAGCCACAGCCCCACTTCATGGCTCTCCAGGGTCTCAGGCAAAGGTCTTTCACAGCACCTCCTGCCTGGTCCTTTTCACTGGAAATGCCAGGGATTGAACCTGGGACCTTCTGCATGCCAAGCAGGTGCTCTACCACTGAGCCACAGTCCCTCCCCAATCAAATGGTTGTTAAAACATCATGAACCCATGAAGCTGTTGCCCTGTGCTGATCCAGCAGCTCCCCAAGGTCTCAGGCAGAGGTAGGGCTGCTCCCTCCCGGGAGGTTCCCAACACACCAGCCCACATTGGGCTGGCAGGGGGAACCTCTCATGACATTGCCGGCACGATGATGTCACCCATGAGTGACATCATCGCTCCAGCAACATCATGCGCCAGCCACTCTAGGTGTTTCCGGGAAAACTCTATGGTTTTCCCGGACGCTCTAGCATTTTGGGAGGGAAAACTCTATGGTACCATGGTACCATAGAGTTTTTACCTCCCAAAATGCTAGAGTGTCCTGGAAAACCATAGAGCTTTCCTTGAAATGTCTAGAGCGGGCGGTACGTGATGTCGCTGGCACGATGACGGATCTCACAGGTGATGTCATCACGCTGCACGCGCTTTGCATGCACAAATACAGTTCCCCACTTGAGGCCACAGGGGACTTGGTAACCGTAGGCAGTTTCACATCACCTAGCAAGAGATCCTTCAACTGGAGATGCCAGAGATTGAACCTGGGACATTCTGCATGCCAAGCAGATGCTCAGCCATTGAGCTGAGTCCCCCTTTCCAGCTTTTCTTTTTAGTGTGGAACAAATCCAGCGATATTTTTGCACCGGTTTTCTCTTTCCCCACACTACACCTTCTCATTACAAACGTTGCCTTTTCACAACATTATTATTCCATCAGTGGCACAAAGATTGCTACAGAAGACAGAGAGAAACTGACCATCAGTAAAGCAACAGAAATGAGCAATCCAAAACCAGCAAACAAAAAGGAAACGCTAAGCGGCCCTCTTGGCTTATCCTAAACCAGGGATGGCCAAACTTGCTTAACCTAAGAGCCACACAGAATAAATATCTGAGAGCCGCAAGACATGAACATCAGATGTTTGAGAGCTGCAAGACAGGAAGGAAAGGAAGGAAGGAAGCATGGGGGAGGGAGGGAAGGAGGGAAGAAAGGAAGGAAAATAGATGGGAGAGATAGAAAGAAAGCAACTTTAACTTTAAATGCCTTCTCTAAGTCACCAGTGGGACAGTGGGGCCTTCGAGAGCCACACAATACGTGTGAAAGAGCTGCAGTCTGGCCACCCCAATCCTAAACTGTTTTGTCATTACCTTTTTCTCCCCTTTGGTGACAACAATAGCATCTGCAAACTCATCTCCCAGAGAGTTGGGGACATGGACGAAGCTAATTCCCTGAGGCTCGATGATGTGGATGTCCACCTGTAGGCAGTGCAGAAGGCAGAGGAGATAATGAGTACCCAGAAGACTCAAATCACTATAATCTCTATAGGGCCAAAGCATTCCAGGAAACTCTGGAAGCGTTCCAGAGGAAGCATCTCTGAAGACAAGATGCTCTTCTTTGTGAATATAGAAAGATCATCGAAAACAGAGAGTTGCCCATCCATAGCGAAACGATAGGATCTGAGCGTACAGCTGTGCAAATAAAAAACCGCTAAGAGACACCATGAATTTTAAACAACCAGACAGTGTAATGTAGAGGTCAGTGGTGTTCTGACCAAGCTTGCACATAGAACGTCAAATAAACAAGAGCGTTTAGCAAAAAGATATTCGCAGTTCAAAAACAGTCTTTCCAATCACAAAGGAGTAACAATATTCCAGTATTTAGTTCATAGAACTAAAGGAAGCCCTTCCAAAGATGTCTGTTCTAGATATCAAGACGTTTCATCCGTCTTTCTTCAGTTTGGAGGCTTATTTATCACTGAAACCCAATCTTTACAATACATATCACTGGAACCCAATCTTTACAAAACATATCAGAACCTGGAAATCTAACAGATATGTTTTGTAAAGATTGAGTTCCAGCGATATGTATTGTAAAGATTGGGTTCCAGTGGAATATTACTAAATACTGAAATATTGTTACTCCTTTGTGATTGGAAAGACTGTTTTTGAACTGTCTTCTATGAATATCTTTTTGCTACATGCTCTTGTTTATTTGAATTTCTGTGTGCAAGCTTGGTCAGAACACCACTGACCTCTACATTACACTTGTCTGGTTGTTTAGACTTTATGGTGTCTCTTAGCGGTTTTTTATTTACACATCCACAAGGACATGGCAGACGCGGGCCTATCCAGACGAAGATCTGGACACCCGGCAGCGGGGGTGGAATTCTAGTAGGAGCTCCCTTGCATATTAGGCCACATCCCCCTGCTATAGCCAATCCTTCGAGAGCTTACAAGGCTCTTTTTTTTGTAAGCTCTTGGAGGATTGGCTACATCAGAGGGGTGTGGCCTAATCTGCAAAGGAGCTCCTGCTAGAATCCCACCCCTGCCCAGCAGTAAGATCTGCACGAATCCTGCAGTTGCAAAATTTTGATCTAGGGAATGAATGTGGATGCAGTCAGCTCCACCTGATAGCCACAACCTGATAAACGACAAGAGGCTCACAGGATTGGACTTGCCATATAAAGTATGGAAGACAGCTAATCAGGGCTTTTTTGTAGCAGGAACTCCTTGGCATATTAGGTCACGCACTCCTGATGTAGCCGGTCCTCCTGGAGCTTACCTCGAGGTGTTTAGCCAGCCGGCCAGGCTGGAGGGGGATAATATGCTCATAAGATGACAATTTCCTCCGGATCGGCTCTTGGTAATGGATTTCAAACTGGACTTTGGTTCCTCCGGGCACATTGAGTTCAGCTTTGAAGTTCTCCATGTCGAGAGCATTGCTCCTGAGTACAGTCGATAGTATACAAAAGACAATCTCAGTGCACCGAAAATATACAGTCTCTCGGTTGGAAGGGTGGATCCCATAGGATCTTAAAACACATTATGAAATACATTCTTTGGCTGGGAAAGAGAGTATTCACACAACTGTTTTGTCCAGTAGAAAGTCGACACAAATCAAGCGTTTCAATGACGTTTGGTGTTTCAGATCATAATTACAGAGCAGGGGGAGCCAAACTTGCTTAGTGTAAGAGGTACATCGAATAAATGTCAGATGACTGAGAGCCACAAGACATGAGCGAGTATTACACATATGTCTTTATTAAAACTCTTAGTACTTTCTTTGCACAGACAGAAAATACATATGTATGCACTTTACAACTTAATCATATAAAACAACTTTTAAAAAAAGCTGGGACTAACAGTCCGCATAAGATCAGCACAGGGAAAGATTAGGGGATTATTTTTGGCACCCGTGGGAGAAGGGAACACACATATCTTTGGAACTGCCTCTCCCTATATGAGCCCCAGCAGTCTTTACCAACAGCTAACCAACATCTTCTGGTGATCTCCAGCCCCAGAGATGACTGGCTCACCTCAACTAGAGCCAGGGCCTTTTTAGATCTGGCCCCTGCCTGGTGGAATGAGCTCCCCTGGGATCTGCTGCAGTTCCACAGGGCCTACAAAACAGAGCTCTTCTGCCAGGCCTTTAGCTAAGGCAGCGGGTGTCATTTTTTATCTGGCCTCCCACCCTCACCCCACCGTGGAGCTTGGGATTGAATGACCTATGGATCTGAGTGATCGTGTCTGTTGAGGCACCGTTAGTTGGCTTTTCGTGAATTATCTGATATTTTAATCTGAATTATTGTCTTTAGGGTTGCCAAGTCCAATTCAAGAAATATCTGGGGACTTTGGGGGTGGAGCCAGGAGACTTTGGGGGTGGAGCCAGGAGACATTAGGGACGGAGCCAAGATCAAGGCTGTGACAAGCATCATTGAACTCCAAAGTGAGTTCTGGCCATCACGTTTAAAGGGACAGCACACCTTTTCAATGCCTTTCTTCCATAGGAAATAATGAAGGACAGGGGCACCTTCTTTTGGGGCTCATAGAATTGGACCCCCTGGTCCAATCTTTTTGAAACTTGGAGGGTATTTTGAGGAGAGGCACTAGATACTATACTGAAAATGTGGTGCCTCTATCCCAAAAAACAGCCCCCCCAGAGCCCCAGATACCCGCGGATCAATTCTCCATGATTTTCTGTGGGAATAAAACTCCATAGGGAATAATAGAGTTACCAGCAGACATTTCCCTCCCCTCCCCCCGCTTTCTGACGACCCTGAAGCGGGGGGAGGGCCTCCAAACCGGGGAATTCCCTGCCCCCACATGGGGATTGGCAACCCTAATTGTATTTAATGTTATCTAATTGCTTTTAACTCTTGTTGTAACCCGTCCTGAGCCTGTTTCAGCAGGAAGGGTGGGATATAAATTGAATTGCTACTGCTACTACTACTACAGCCCATCCAGTCTACCACCTTGACTAATTTTACACTAGGGCTTATTCCGGGTGAAGAGCCCTTTTACCTCCGCCGCTTCTCTCAGTTTTCTCACAAGCTGCCCCAGACCTGGGAGTCAGCCCGCTGCTTTTCCAGGGCAAGCGGAAACCGCTTGTAAGAGGATCTTGCTTGCTGCAGGAAAGCAGTGCACCAGATCACAGCTCCGGGGCAGCTTATGAGAAAACGAAGAGAAGTGCCAGAAGCAAAAGGGCTCCCCACCCGGAACAAGCCCTAGTGTGAGACCGATCCCTATGTCACACAGTGGCCAAAAACTAGGTATGCATAATACTTTTCCAGCCTTCAAAGCAGTTATTTGATTAGCGTCAAATGCATAAATACATCATAAAATAAAGGTGCTGTTAAAAATAACAAGCACCTCCCTAGAGTTGCCAAGTCCAATTCAAGAAATATCTGGGGACTTTGGGGGTGGAGCCAGGAGACAATGGGGTGGAGCCAGGAACAAGGGTGTGACAAGCATAACTGAACTCCAATGGAGTTCTGGCCATCACATTTAAAGGGACAGCACACCTTTTTAAATGTCTTCCTTCCATAGGAAATAATGAAGGATAAGGGCACCTTCTTTTGGGGCTCACAGAATTGGACCCCCTGGTTCAATCGTTTTGAAACTTGGGGGGGTACTTTGGTGAGAGGCACTAGATACTATACTGAAAATTTGGTGCCTCTACCTCATAAAACAGCTCCCCCAGAGCCCCCGAAACCTCCAGATCATTTTCCCATTATACCCGATGAGAATTGATCTCCACATAGGGAATAATGAAGTGGTCAGTAGTCGTTTCCTTCCCCCCCCCCCTTTCTGGGGACTCTGAAGCGAGGGAGTGGCCTCTCTACTCACGAGTTGCTGCCAACTTCTTCAAAGTAACACAGACACACCATCCCAAGAGGAAGCCTTTCAGTCGAAGACTGAAGCCTTCCGAGGTGGAAAGGCACAAGGTCCTCTGTGGGAGGGGTTCCCCCCCCCCCACCAGCCAGCTGACTGGGGGCAGGAAGCAGCCTGGGAAAGCGGAAGAACTCCCGCTGGGACCTGGGGATTGGTAAGCCTACACCTCCCCCATGAACAAACACCTCAACAGTTCTAAGACAGCCAATACGTTTTCCTCACCAAATGCCTGACAATGAGAAACAAAACTCTTGCACCAGATGAAAATACAAAAATTTACTTCCCTATTTTACATCTTCTCCTTCATCCAAAGGAGCTCAGACACACAGAGGTTCTCCCCACTTCCCGTTTTTCCTCATGACAATCCTGTGCGGTTGGCTAGGCCATGCCAGAGCGACTGGCCCAAAGTCACCCGGCAAGCTTTGTGCTTGGGGTGGCTTCTTGAACCAGAGTTCTAGGAATCTTTTTCTACCCATGACATCCCTGTTGAGGTAACAAGATTAGGGCTTCCAAGCCCCCAGGCCACATGGGGGTTCTCCCGTCCAGGAGGTTCCCAACCCACCAGCCCACATTGGGCTGGTGGGGGGAACCTCCCCCGACGTTGCCAGTGCGATGACGTCATCTGTGAGTGATGTCATCACGCTGGTGACGTTGCATGCCGGCCGCTCTAGGTGTTTCTGGGAAAACTCTATGGTTTCTCCGGACACTCTAGCATTTTGAGAGGGAAAACTCTATGGTACAATAGGCACCATAGAGTTTTTACTTCCCAAAATGCTAGCGCGTCCAGGAAAACCATAGAGTTTCCCTAGAAACACCTACAGCGGCGGGCACGACATCACCAGCGCGATGACGTCACTTGTGGGTGACATCATTGTGCTGCGTGCACAAAAACATTCCCCTGCTGGAGGCTGCAGGGGACTTGGCAACCCTAAACAAGACGCAGGAAAGCTATATAGTCAGGGTTCGTACCTCAGTATCCCAGCCGTTTTGCCCCTGGCCCTGGCTTGGGCGTATTGGCTTCGGGCTTCAGATTTTTCTTTTATCGAGCTCGTGAACGTGATGCCGTTGACGTTCCTGCAAGACAGAAGACCAGCAGCAGAAAGGGTTTTTGAATCAAAGGGTATTTCTTGACTGAAAACAGCTTTCTCTTGCCTCTCTCCCAAAAGAACTAAAAGTACACCGAAAAAGGGGAAAGTGGTCTCTGACAGAAGCCCCAAAGAGGAGGAGAGTTAATAGGGAGAAACAGGGCTTTTTTTGGAACAGGAACACACTTCTGGTTCGCCTAATATACAAATGAGTTCTTCCTCCTGGGGGTTTTCTACAAAAAAAGCCCTGAGGAGAAAATGTCTCTGAATTTTCAGGGGCTAAAAAAAATGACCCATAGTATTGCCACACTTTGGGTGAGATGACAAAAAGATATTCTCCCTGTTACAAAACAATATCAAAATATAATTGCAATACTCTCCATTCACAACACAGTATTACAATGTAAATTTCAGTGACGAATTCCATCCGAAGCACAGAACCTCACTACTGTCCATAAGATGATACCAGGTTCTTTCCAAACAATACAGTCCGACGATGCCAAACCGGTCCGTTCTCGTTTCGGATGCTTATGATCCTTCCTCGAGGACCGTCTTATTGATTTTGAATGCAGTAGTCTGATGGTGCCTAATTTCTTTACTATACACTGTTTTCCAGCCATTCCTTTGGTTTGTGATAGTTCAGCAGCCTTTGTTTTCACTTTCCTTGTTACCTTGCAAAAGATACAGTGCTATTAGCAGTGGTGGTGGTTCTGTTAAACAAAGGCTGGGATTCTCAAGAAGCTGAATTCTGGGCCCAAAATCACCTAAGATCTGCCCAGGCGTTGATTGAACTGTGCTTAATAAGAACATAAGAGAAGCCATGTTGGATTAGGCCAATGGCCCATCCAATCCTACACTCTGTGTCACATAAGAACAGAAGAGAAGCCATGTTGGATCAGGCCAATGGCCCAGCCAGTCCTACACTCTGTGTTACATAAGAACACAAGAGAAGCCATGCTGGATCAGGCCAATGGCCCATCCAGTCCTACACTCTGTGTCACATAAGAACAGAAGAGAAGCCATGTTGGATCAGGCCAATGGCCCATCCAATCCTACACTCTGTGTCACATAAGAACAGAAGAGAAGCCATGTTGGATCAGGCCAATGGCCCAGCCAGTCCTACACTCTGTGTTACATAAGAACACAAGAGAAGCCATGCTGGATCAGGCCAATGGCCCAGCCAGTCCTACACTCTGTGTCACATAAGAACATAAGAGAAACCATGCTGGATCAGGCCAATGGCCCAGCCAGTCCTACACTCTGTGTCACATAAGAACACAAGAGAAGCCATGCTGAATCAGGCCAATGGCCCAGCCAGTACTACACTCTGTGTCACATAAGAGAAGCCATGTTGGATCAGGCCAATGGCCCATCCAATCCCACAATCTGTGTCACATAAGAACATAAGAGAAGCCATGCTGGATCAGGCCAATGGCCCAGCCAGTCCTACACTCTATGTCACATAAGGGAAGCCATGCTGGATCAGGCCAATGGCCCATCCAGTCCCACACTCTGTGTCACATAAGAACGTAAGAGAAGCCATGCTGGATCAGGCCAATGGCCCATCCAGTCCAACACTCTATGTCACACAGTGGCCAATATATGTTACCTCTCAGCAATTTGTATTCAGAGAGATAACCTAATCCAAGGGTAGATTATCTCTCCGAATACAAGTTGCTGAGGTGTAACATTAAGAACAGTTCAATCAACTCCTTGCTATGCTGATCTGATCTAGCAGGGCAGCTCTTATGTGATTTTGGGCCCAGAATTCAGCTTCTTGCAAATCCCAGCCTTTATTTAACAGAACCACCACCACCGCTAATAGCAAGTTTCCACTGTATCTTTTGCAAGGTAACAAGGAAAGTGAAAACAAAGGCTGCTGAACTATCAAAAACCAAAGAAATGGCCGGAAAACAGCGTATATTAAAGAAATTAGGCACCATCAGGCTACTGCATTCAAAATCAATAAGACGGTCCCCGAGGAAGGATCATAAGGATCCGAAACGAGAACGGACCGGTTTGGCATCGTCGGACTGTATTGTTGGAAAGAACCTGATATCTTATGGAGAGTAGTGAAATTGTGTGCTTCGGATGGTATTTTGAATTTGTCACTGAAATTTACATTGTAACGCTATGTTGTGAATGGAAAGTATTGCAATTATATTTTGATATTGTTTCGTAACGCGGAGAGTATCTCTTTTGTCATTTCCTGATCGTTAACCTCCGTGGTCCCGGCGTTGTTTGACACTTCGGATGAGGCCTGGAGATCTCCAACTTTTACAACTGATCTCCAGACCATAGAGAACGGCTCCCCTGGAGAAAACGGCTGCTTTGGAGGGTGGACTCTGTGACATTCTAATCTGCTGAGGCCCCTCCCCTTCCCCAAGCCCTGCCCACCTGAAGCTCCGCCCCCATATCTCTAGGTGTTTTCCAACCTGATGCTGGCAGCCATGTTGGATCAGGCCAGTGGCCCATCCATTCCAACACTCTGTGTCACTTAAGAACATAAGAGAAGTCATGTTGGATCAGGCCAATGGCCCATCCAGTCCAGCACTATGTGTCACATAAGACCATAAGAGAAGTCATGTTGGATCAGGCCAGTGGCCCATCCATTCCAACACCCTGTGTCACATAAGAACATAAGAGAAGTCATGTTGGATCAGGCCAATGGCCCATCCAGTCCAACACTCTGTGTCACATAAGAACATAAGAGAAGCCATGTTGGATGAGGCCAGTAGCCCATCCAGTCCGACACTCTGTGTCCCATAAGAACATAAGAGAAATCATGTTAGATCAGGCCAAAGGCCCATCCAGTCCAACACTCTGTGTCACATAAGTACATAAGAGAAGCCATGTTGGATCAGGCCAATGGCCCATCCAGTCCAACACTCTGTGTCACACAGTGGCAAAAATATATATACACACACACACACTGTGGCTAATAGCCACTTATGGACTTCTGCTCCATATTTTTATCTAAACTCCTCTTGAAGGTGGCTATGCTTGTAGCTGCCACCACCTCCTGTGGCAGTGAATTAAGTGCTTAAGTACTTAAAACAGAAAGAAAGGTAATATTCACAATTATAGAATCTTCACTTATACATCTAACACAGAATAAACCAAGACTATGCACTAACAATTATTGAAGTTAAACTTCTATTTTTCTCATAATCTAATCACCCTTATAATTACATGTCAAATTAGAAACCATATTATCTGCTTTATCTTCCCATTAAGAGTTCAGGTACTATTATCAAATACCACTAAGTGTCTCTTAACTTTCCATTGTTTTTCAACATATTCTTGAAATTTCTTCCAATCATCCTTAAATTCTTCTGAACTACAGTCTTTTAAGATTCTAGTAAGTTTATCCATTTCACTCCAGTGTAACACGTTTAAGATCCAGTCCCATTTCTCTGGTATTTTATCTTGCTTCCACATTTGCGCATATAATGTCCTTGCAGCTGAAAGCAAGTACCACAACAATGTCCTATCTTGTTTCGGAAAACTTTCTATTTGTAATCCTACCAGAAAGGTATCTGGTGCTCTTTTAATATCATAGCTCAAAATTTTCAAGGTCTCTTGTTGAATCATTTGCCAAAACTGTTTCACTTTATCACAAGTCCACCACATATGGTAGAAATAATAATAATAATAATAATAACTTTATTTTTATATCCCGCCCTCCCCCGCCGAAGCGGGCTCAGGGCGGCTAACAGACATGGAAATCCCATGATTCATATAAAACAATGTAAACAATTTTAATATATCAGTTGTATAATAAATTAATTTAAAATAGATAAAATATATAAAATGGGTGCTAAAATACTGTGATCATAATATCCATAAGATGGCTAGATGTGCATACGTCAGATTAATCGGGTTCCATCTCGAAGGCAAGCTGGAAAAGAAATGTTTTGCAAGCCCTGCGGAATTGGTTCAGGTCCCGCAGGGCTCGCACCATCTCTGGAAGGTGGTTCCACCAACAAGGGGCCATCACCGAGAAGGCCTGCTCCCTAGTAGCCTTCAACCTAGCATCTCTTGGCCCAGGGATTGTTAGTAAGTTCTGAGAGCTAGATCTCAGTGCTCTCTGGGGCACATATGGGGAGAGGCGGTCCCTTAGGTAGGCAGGTCCTCGGCCATATAGGGCTTTAAAGGTAATAACCAGCACTTTATAGCGAACACGGTACACAACCGGCAGCCAATGCAGATCCCGCAGCCCAGGCCGCGCAGGTTCCCACCGTGGTAGTCCCTCCAACAGCCTGGCCGCCGCGTTCTGGACTACCTGAAGCCTCCGTGTTCGGTATAAGGGCAGCCCCATGTAGAGGGCATTGCAGTAGTCTAGTCTCGAAGTGACCGTTGCGTGGATCACAGTTGCTAGGTCGCTGCGCTCCAAGAAGGGAGCCAGCTGCCTCGCCCTCTTGAGATGGAAGAAGGCGGATCTAGCAGTGGCGGCTATCTGGGCCTCCATTGATAGAGAGGATTCCAGTAGCACTCCCAGGCTCTTGACTTTGCGCACTGGTATCAGTGGCGCACCGTCAAAAGCCGGTAGGGTAATCTCCCCTCCCGGTCCGCCGCGGCCCACGCAAAGGACCTCAGTCTTCGCCGGGTTCAACTTCAGCCCGCTCAGCCTGAGCCAGTCAGCCACGGCTTGCAATGCCCGGTCCAAATTTATAGGGACCTCACCAGCCCGGCCGTCCATCAATAGATAGAGCTGGGTGTCATCTGCATATTGATGACAACCCAGCCCATACCTCCGTGCAATCTGGGCAAGGGGGCGCATAAAGAAGTTAAACAACATCGGGGAGAGAACTGCTCCCTGGGGCACACCACAATGAAGTGGGTGCCTCTGAGACAGCTCCCCCCCAATTGGCACCCTTTGTCCCCGACCGTCAAGAAAGGAGGAGAGCCACTGTAAGGCTAGCCCCCGAATTCCTGCGTCGGCGAGGCGGCGGGTCAGCAGCCGATGGTCAACCATATCGAACGCAGCCGATAGGTCTAGCAACAGCAGTACCCGCCGAGCCGCCTCGATCCAGTTGTCGTCGGAGGTCATCCATGAGGGCGACCAGGACTGTTTCCGTCCCATGGCCCGGGCGGAAGCCAGACTGGCATGGGTCTAAGATGGAAGCGTCCTCCAGAAATTCCTGTAACTGCACCGCTACAGCCCTCTCGATAATTTTGGCCAAAAAGGGCAAATTTGAGACCGGCCGGTAGTGTGCCAATTCGGCCGGGTCTGATGACGGTTTTTTCAAGAGAGGGCGGACCAATGCCTCTTTCAGGGGTGAACCTTCATGTTGCAACTCACAAGGAGCCTTGACAGTCATCTGCAATATCGCACCATGGTCACGACAATCTGGGGCTGCCATTCTCCAGGATGGGTCTGGAGACCTCCAGGAATTACAACTGATATCCATATGAAAGAGACCAGTTCCTCTGGAGAAAATAGGAGCTTTGGAAAGTGGACTTTATGGGGTCACCTCTATTGAGCTCCCACTGCCAAACTCCATCTTCCCCAGATAGGAAGAAGGAGGAGGAGGAGGTATTGGATTTCTACCCCGCCCTTCCCTACCCGAAGGAGTCCCAGAGTGCCTTACAATCTCCTTTCCCTTCCCCTCCCCACAATAGACACCCTGTGAAGTAAGTGGGGCTGAGAGAGCTCTGACAGAAACTGCTCTTGAGAGGAACAGCTCTGTAAGAATTTGTGACTGACTCAAGGTCACATCAGCAGGTGCATGTGGATAAAGGGGGAGCCAAACCCATTTCTCCCAGATAAAAGTCCACTCATTTAACCACTACACAAAAGTGGCTCTGTCTGGTAGGGATGTTAGCCTTCAAATGGGATCTGGGGATCCTCTGAAATTACATTTCATCTCCAAACTACAGAGATCAGCTCCCTTGGAGAAAAAAGGATGCTTTTGAGGGTGGACTGACTATACCCCACTGAGGTCCCTGTCCTCCCCAAGCTCCACCCACATGTCTCCAGGAATTTTCCAACTAGGACTGGTAACCCTGTCTCTACTTTCCACCTCACAAATCTCTTAACATAAGAGGAGCCATGTTGGATCAGGCCAATGGCCCATCCAGCCCAACACTCTGTGTCACAGAAGAACATAAGAGAAGCCATGTTGGATCAGGCCAATGGCCCCTCCAGTCCAACACTCTGTGTCACATAAGAACATAAGAGAAGCCATGTTGGATCAGGCCAATGGCCCCTCCAGTAAAACACTCTGTGTCACGTAAGAACATAAGAGAAGCCATGTTGAATCAGGCCAATGCCCCATCCAGTCCAACACTCTGTGTCACATAAGAACATAAGAGAAGCTATGTTGTATCAGGCCAATGGCCCATCCAGTCCAACACTCTGTGTCACATAAGAACATAAGAGAAGCCATGTTGAATCAGGCCAATGGCCCATCCAGTCCACCACTCTGTCACATGGTGGTAAAAAAAACCCAGGTGCCATCAGAAGGTCCATCAGTGGGGCCAGGACACTAGAAGTCTTCACATTGCTACCCCTCCTAAGCACCAAGACTACAGAGCATCACTTGCCCCAGACAGAGAGTTCCATCTATACCCTGTGGCTAATAGCCACTGATAGACCTCTGCTCCAGATGTTTATCCAATCCCCTCTTGAAAGCTGTCTATGCCTGTAGCTGCCAACACCTCCTGTGACAGTGAATTCCATGTGTTAATCACCCTTTGGCTTTGGGTGAAGAAGTACTTCCTTTTATCCGTTCTAACCCAACCGCTCAGCAATTTTATTGAATGTCCACGAGTTCTTGTATTGTGAGAAAGGGAGAAAAGGACTTCTATCTCTATCCCTCGATCCCTTTTAAACCCTCTATCCCTCGATCCCTTTTAAACCTCGATCATGTCACCCCTCAGTCGACGTTTCTCCAGGAATAATCCTGGCAGCCCTACCCCACATCTGTGCATATGGGAAATGGTCAAAGCAGCTCTGCTCTTACTTACATGGTGAAGTTGTGGATGAAGGCCCCTTTTGGGATCTGGACATCGAAGACCAGGTTCTGGGCATGCTTGGCATTATTCACCACTTTGCTCTGGACCATCGTGTTGGCCAGCCGAGACGTAATGACTGACTGGACCTTGTAGCTATAGAGGATGATGTTGTCATCGCCCTGCACCTGTGGATACCAAAACACTGAGGTGGACTCAGACAAGTCAGGTGGAATTCCAAATCCCAGGTAGAATTTTCCCTGAGCAATGCGTTATTATTGTCAGCTGACCTAACTGGTCCTAAGAACATCAGAGAAGCCATGTTGGATCAGACCAATGGCCCATCCAGTCCAACACTCTGTGTCACAGAAGAACATCAGAGAAGCCATGTTGGATCAGACCAATGGCCCATCCAGCCCAACACTGTGTCACATAAGATCATAAGAGAAGTCATGTTGGATCAGGCCAATGGCCCATCCAGTCTGACATTCTGTGTCACACAGTGGCCAAAAAACCCCAAGTACCATCAGGAGGTCCACCAGCAGGGCCATAAGAACATAAGAGAAGCCATGTTGGATCAGACCAATGGCCCATCCAGTCCAACACTCTGTGTCACAGAAGAACATAAGAGAAGCCATGTTGGATCAGACCAATGGCCCATCCAGTCCAACACTGTGTCACATAAGATCATAAGAGAAGTCATGTTGGATCAGGCCAATGGCCCATCCAGTCCAACACTCTGTGTCACACAGTGGCCAAAAAAACCCAGGTGCAATCAGAAGGTCTACCAATGGGGCCAGGACACTAGAAGCTTTCCCACTCAGGGCCGGCGCATGGGAGTCGGCAAACTAGGTGATTGCCTAGGGTGTCAGCTCCCAGCAGGGGCAAAGGGCAGGCGCCCACTCTCCGCACACACTGTCCCTGAGCATCTGGCTCAGTTTTTCTCAGCTCTGAGGGATTGGAGGAGCCTTTCCCTTCTCCAGCATCCTACAAGGGTGTTGGGGAAGTGAAGGGACAAGTGATCTGGCCCCGCTTGGCTTTCCTGTGCCACAGGAAGGTTGAGCAGGGGAGCGTTTGTGCAAACAGGGCCACCTGGCTTTGCTCGACTTTCCCGCACCGTGGAAAAGTCGAGCGGGGCAGTGTTTGCACAGAGGGCTCCGTGCAAACGGGGCCCGATTTGGGCCAGCGCTGAGAGTCCTCCCCTACTGGAGGGCAGGGGGCATGGCCTTGCCTTGGGCTGCAAAATCCCCAGCACCAGCCCTGTTCCCACCGTTCTCCCCCTGGGAGTTTGCATGCTTGGTTTAGACTCTTGCTGTCTCCCTTATTTGAAGAAAACGTGCTCTGAACTTGTGACGCTGCATTTGTCCCCCAGGCTTAGAGCCTCCTCTTCCCATCACTGGGGCAGTTTGCATTCCAGCAGTCTCTAGCCAACATTGCACAAGAGAGCGCAACTCTTTGAAACCCCGAGCTGGTTAATATCTGGGAACTCTCGAGAAAACAAAAACGTTAAGCAAACGGTGGGATTGATTTCCAGGTAATGATTAACAGGGAGAATCACATAAGAAGAGCCCTGCTGTATTGGACTGATGGCCCTGCTAGTCCAGCAACCAAAGAACATAGAATCCTAGAGTTGGAAGGTTCCTCCAGGGTCATCTAGTCCAACCCCCTGCACAGTGCAGGAACTTCACAAATGCCTCCCCCTCCTCACAAACACATCCCCAATGACCCCTGCTCCATGCCCATAAGAGCCCTGTTGGATCACACCACTGATCCATCTAGTCCAGCATTCTAAGAATATCAGAAGAGCCCTGCTGGATCAGGCCAGTGGTCCATCTAGTCCAGCATCCTGAGAACATCAGAAGAGCCCTGCTGGATCAGACCAGTGGTCCATCTAGTCCAGCATTCTGAGAACATCAGAAGAGCCCTGCTGGATCAGACCAGGGGTCCATCTAGTCCAGCATCCCAAGAACATCAGAAAAGCCCTGCTGGATCAGACCAGTGGTCCGTCTAGTCCAGCATCCCAAGAACATCAGAAGAGCCCTTCTGGATCAGACCAGTAGTCCATCTAGTTCAGCATCCTGAGAACATAAGAAGAGCCCTGCTGGATCAGACCAGGGGTCCATCTAGTCCAGCATCCTAAGTACATCAGAAGAGTCCTGCTGGATCAGACCAATGGTCCATCTAGTCCAGCATCCTAAGTACATCAAAAGAGCCCTGCTGGATCAGACCAATAGTCCATCTAATCCAGCACCCTAAGAACATAAGAAGAACCCTGCTGGATCAGACCAGTGGTCCATCTAGTCCAGCATCCTTAGAACATCAGAAGAGCCCTGCTGGATCAGACCAGGGGTCCATCTAGTCCAGCATCCTAAGTACATCAAAAGAGCCCTGCTAGATCAGACCAGTGGTCCATCTAGTCCAGCATCCTAAGAACATCAGAAGAGTCCTCTCTCCTCTTCCCCCTTTGTTGTTTCTTTTCTACACAGAAATGTTTCCAAACTGAAAAGTCACCTTGTAATAGAACAGACCGACAAGGTTTTGGGGTACAAGCTTTCAGAGTGCTTTGATTCTCAGTATATCCCAAAAATACTGTTGGTCTCTGAGGTGCTGTTGGGTTCGGATCTTGCTGCTCTACCGCAGACCAGCGTGGATACCCTCTGAAACCATCTCCATCGCAGAAGAGAAGGTTCTGTGTGCTGGGGATGCCACCTCCAGGTGGGTAAATTCCTGGAGGGTTGGGGGTGGAGCTTGTGAAGGGTGGGGTTTGTGAGGGGAGGAACCTCAGCAGGGTACAATACCACAGAATCTACCCTCCATAGCAGGGATTTTCTCTAGGGGAACTGATCTCTGTAATCTGGAGACGAGGTGTAACTCCAGGAAATCCCCAGGTCCCACCTGTAGATTGGCATTCCTGCTACCTGTCTGTTTAGACAGTACTGTGATATCTTGTGTGGCCATCACTACATCACTTCATGGAATTGTTTTCTGTGGCCCCAGAAGGTAGGACCAGAACCAATGCGTTGAAATTAAATCAAGAGAGTTTCCGGCTCAACATTAGGAAGAATTTCCTGACCGTTAGAGTGATTCCTCAGTGGAACAGGCTTCCTCCTTGGGAGGTGGTGGGCTCTCCTTCCTTGGAGGTTTTTTAACAGAGACTAGATGGCCATCTGACAGCAATGAAGATCCTGTGAATTTAGGGGGAGGTGTTTGTGAGTTTCCTGCATTGTGCAGGGGGTTCCTCGGGAGGTGGTGGGCTCTCCTTCCTTGGAGGTTTTTAAGCAGAGGCTAGATGGCCATCTGACAACAATGAAGATCCTGTGAATTTAGGGGGAGGTGTTTGTGAGTTTCCTGCATTGTGCAGGGGGTTGGACTAGCTGACCCTGGAGATCCCTTCCTACGCTATGATTCTGTCTTGAAGGCCAGGAGGATATTGGAAACTCACCATTTCTCCCGAATCATCAGCATTGGCTATACTTCTCTAGAGAAAGAAAGACACCAGAAATAAGAAGTTGAACAGATGGGATGGTAGGAGATCCACAGAAGTTTTTAAGCAGAGATTTTATGATGCATATTTTCTTTTTTAAAAAATTGATAAACATTTTATTTAACAAATAAAGTTTACAATCCTATAATGGTCAGGAGCAACACCGAGGAGCAATACATAAAGCGCTAACCGATTACAGGTGTAACTAGTTTTTCATATATATTTTCATTAAACATACAAGAGCCATCGTCTTTATTCACAAGCATCGCTGGTTTAGCAAACAATCTCTAAACTATTTTAACTGAACGGCTTTCATTTGTTGAGCAGCCTCGTGGCCCTTGTGAGGGCAGAAAGGGGTATACATTTTGCAAAAATAAAATGTTCCTCAGAGAGCACTTCGATCAAGCTCTCAAAAATCTTTTGGTTGTCCCTGGGCTAAAACAGGCTAGGCTAAATTCCACTTGAGCAAGAGCCTTCTCGGTAGCAGCCCCAATAATCTGGAACGCCCTCCTGGAAGCCATCAGGGCCCTGCGGGACTTATCGCAGTTCCGCAGGGCCTGCAAGACTGAATTTATTTCTATTAGTTTGGTGTAGTGGTTAAGTGTGCAGACTCTTATCTGGGAGAACAGGGTTTGATTCCCCACTCCTCCACCTGCAGCTGCTGGAATGGCCTTGGGTCAGCCAGAGCTCTCTTATCTGGCAGAACGGGGTTTGATTCCCCACTCCTCCACTTGCACCTGCTAGCATGGCCTTGGGTCAGCCAGAGCTCTCTTATCTGGGAGAACGGGGTTTGATTCCCCACTCCTCCACTTGCAGCTGCTGGAATGGCCTTGGGTCAGTCACAGCTCTCAGTTGTTGTCCTTGAAAGGGCAGCTTCTGGGAGAGCTCTCTCAGCCCCACGCACCTCACAGGGTGTCTTTTGTGTGGGGGGGGGAGCTAAAGGAAATTGTGAGCCGCTCTGAGACTCTGAGATTCAGAGTATATTGTGGGATATAAATCCAGATTTGTTAGAGGCAGCTGTGGATATCCAGCTTGTTTGGGGCCATGCTCTTTTTTGGAGTAAGAGGAAAGGGCAGTGTCACCAAACAGAGACTCAAGAAGTCTGGGGAGTTTGCTGACCTCCTTTGACGGGGGCCTGAAAGTCCATTCCTTCACAATCTGAATTGTGTAGACATCATAACTGGCAAACTCCAAGACATCTCCCTGTGGACCTCTATGTGGGCCAAGAAAAAGAAGAAGAAGACCGTAGATTTATACCCTGCCCTTCTCTCTGAATCAGAGTCTCAGAGCGGCTTACAATCTCCTATGTCTTCTCCCTCCACAACAGACACCCTGCGAGGTGGGTGGGGCTGAGAGGGCTCTGACAGAAGCTGCCCTTTCAAGGACAACTCCTATGATAGCTATGGCTGATCCAAGGCCATGGAGGAGTGGGGGAATCAAACCTGGTTCTCCCAGGTAAGAGTCCGCACACTTAGCCACTACACCAAACTGGCTCAGAGTTGAGAAGCTGCTCCAAAGATCATGTGATGTCAGTTGACGCCAGCAGTCCAACCATTTCCTGTCTCAGCCCCTTTAATATTAAAGGTTAGCCCTGGCCGCAGCAGCGAGGCGGTCTTGTGCCAAGGCAAACATCAAAGGACATCCCTGCTTTGTCCCGCCAATGAACCAATCGCATCCCTCGATTCTGAGCCAGACGTCAACCTGTACAAAGCACGTGCGGCTCATTTCTAGGGCTGAGCGCCCAGAGGAAATGCCTCCCACACTTTAAACGAATGTCGTCACTCAAATCTACTAGAAGGAACTCACCCGATTTGATTCCTGGTTGAAACTTCTCAGTAGGGTTGCCAGGTCCAATTCAAGAGATATCTGGGGACTTTGGAGGTGGAGCCAGGAGATATTGGGGGTGGACCCAGGAGAAGGGTTGTGACAGGCATAATTGAACTCCAAAGGGAGTTCTGGCCATCACATTTCAAGGGACCGCACACCTTCTAAATGCCTTCCCTCCACTTTCTTTGAGGGCTCATAGAATTGAACCGCCTGTTCCAATCTTCTTGAAACTTGGGGGCTGTTTTGAGGAGAGGCACCGGATGCTATGCTGCAAATGTGGTGCCTCTATCTCAAATACCTGTGGATCAGTTCTCCATTATCCCCTATGGGAATCGGTCTCCATAGGGAATAATGAAGTGCCCAGCAGACAATTCCCTCCCTCCTCGCTTTCTGATTACCCTGAAGCAGGAGGGAGGGCCTCCAAACTGGCGGATCCCCTGCCCCCACCTGGGGATTGGCAACCCTACTTCTCAGCAATTTTTAAAGTCCAATAGCAGCCATGCAGGGGTCCTGATTCAGATCAGAACCTTACAGGGGATGGCAATGAGAGACGATCTAACCCTGATAGGTTTGTCAATCGCACTGTTCTCTTATTAGACTTTGAATGAGAAAAGGTGGGTCTTCTCTCTGACATCTTTTCCCGCCAACTCTTCTTTACGCATTAAAGATGACACAGAAGGTGTCTGACTCCTCAGCTAACATCCTGTGTAATGGTTGAATGAGAGCTGTGGGTTCTATTCAGATCATGAATACGGAGTCCAAACAGAAGGGTTCAGCCTCCCCCTTCCTTGACTCATTTTCAAGCCCGGCCCTGCCACTAGGCAAACTAGGCACTGGGAGTGATGAACTGGGTGCCCCCCATGTGGCTTGGTGACGTTATCGGGGTGGGGGGGGTACCAGAACCTAGCCTTGCCTAGGCTTCCAGACAGTCTAGGGCTGGCCCGGCTCATTTTCCAAACCTGAAATGGTCCCAAGGAGACCTAACCTGGTTCATTGGAGAAACTCACAAGTCGCTCTGTTTCCCTCTTATATCTTTCTTCCTTGCTTGCTCTCCCTTCCTTCCTTCCTTCCTTCCTTCCTTCCTTCCTTCCTTCCTTCCTTCCTTCCTTCCTTCCTTCCTTCCTTCCTTCCTTCCTTCCTTCCCTCCTTCCTTCCTTCCTTCCCTCCTTCCTTCCTTCCTTCCTTCCTTCCCTCCTTCCCTCCTTCCTTCCCTCCTTCCTTCCTTCCCTCCTTCCCTCCTTCCTTCCTTCCCTCCTTCCTTCCTTCCTTCCCTCCTTCCTTCCTTCCCTCCCTCCTTCCCCTCCTTCCTTCCTCCCTCCCTCCCTTCCCTTCCCTCCCTCCCACCTCCTTCCTTCCTTCCCTCCATCCTCCCTCCCTTCCCTCCCTCCCATCTCCTTCCTTCCTTCCCTCCCTCCCTCCTCCCTCCCTTCCTTCCTACCTTCTTTCCTTCCTTCCTTCCTTCCTTCCCTCCCTCCCTTCTTCCTCCCTTCCTTCCTTCCTTCCTCCCTCCCTCTCTCTCTCTGTCTTTCTCCCTCCCTTCCTCCCTCCCTTCCTTCCTTCCTCCCTTCCCTCCCTCCCTTCCTCCCACCTCCTTCCTTCCTTCCCTCCATCCTCCCTCCCACCTCCTTCCTTCCTTCCCTCCATCCTCCCTTCCCTCCCTCCCGTCTCCTTCCTTCCCTCCCTCCATCCTCCCTCCCTTCCTTCCTACCTTCTTTCCTTCCCTCCCTCCCTCCCTTCTTCCTTCCTTCCTTCCTTCCTTCCTTCCTTCCTTCCTTCCTTCCTCCCTCCCTTCCCTCCCTCCCGTCTCCTTCCTTCCTTCCCTTCCTCCCTTCTTCCTTCCTGCCTTCCTTCCCTCGTACAAGCAAGCAGCTGTACCTGGTGTCTGCCATATCTCCGTGTGGATCGTGAAACGAATCCATCCATCTCAAAGTCCAGCAATTCATCCACATCCTATAAGGAAACACCACAACAGAGAGGTCAGTGCTCCAAAAAACCAAAAATGACACGATAACAACGAAGTGCTGTCCAGAACACAACCAGCTAACGGTGACCCCTCGTGGGGTCGGCAAGTCAAGAGACGTTCAGAGGTGGTTTGCCATGGCCTGCCTCTGCATAGCAATCCTGGGCTGCCTCTGTAATCTCCCATCCAGGGCTTCTTTTGTAGCAGGACCTCCTTTGCCTATCAGGTCACACCCCCCTGACGTAGCCAATCCCCCTGGAGCTCTCAGTAGGCCCTGTACGAAGAGCCCTGTAAGGAATTCTAGCAGGACCTCCTTTGCCTATTAGGCCACACCCCCTGATGTAGCCAATCCTCCTGGAGCTTACAGCAGGCCCTGTAAGAATAATATACAAATGAGTCCCTCTTTGGCTTTTTCTACACAAAAAGCCCTGTGCTAAACAATAATAATAATTAGGGTTGGTAGAATCTTTCGGGATCAAGTGCCGTGTTCTACTGGAGAAAGTTTTTCTTCCAGATGTTTCGTTCTCAGCTGCGGAAAACATCCTCAGTGGCGTTGCAGCCGGAGCAGGCGCTCAGACCTTCTTGGCTGCTGTGCACAGCAGCCAAGAAGGTCTGAGCGCCTGCTCCGGCTGCAACGCCACTGAGGATGTTCTCCGCAGCTGAGAACGAAACGTCTGGAAGGAAAACTTTCTCCAGTAGAACACGGGCACTTGATCCCGAAAGATTCTACAAACCCTAATGATGTTACCAGCCGTGAAAACCTGAAATCTTTGATAATAATAATAATAAGTTTTATTTATATCCCGCCCTCCCCGCCGGAGCAGGCTCAGGGCGGCTAATAGGACATGGTATATACCATGATCAGTTATACAATTCATAAAAGATACAGTTAAAATACAATTTAAAGTTACATAAAAATTATAAAACCATAGTAAATTAAAGGTTCTATATTCAGTGGGATGTCTATCCAGATGGCTAGATGTCCCATTCAGAGTTCCCTATAAGCTTGTTGGAAGAGGGTAGTTTTGCAAGCCCTGCGGAATTGGTTAAGGTCCCGCAGGGCTCGCACTTCCTCCGGTAGCTGATTCCACCAGTGGGGTGTGATTCCAATGGTGGCATCGGGGTGTGGCCTAATACGCAAATGAGTTCCTGCCAGGCTTTTTCTACAAAAAAAAGCCTTGGTTCTACTGCAGACCGTCATGGCTACTCGTAGAAACTATCTTATCAAAATTTGTTAAATTAAATTCCGCTCAACATCAGGAAGAACTTCCTGACCGTTAGAGCGGTTCCTCGGTGGAACAGGCTTCCTCAGGAGGCGGTGGGCTCTCCTCCTTTGGAGGTTTTTAACCAGAGGCTAGAGGGCCATCTGACAGCAATACAGATCCTGTGAACTTAGGCAGATCGTGAGAGGAGGGGGCAAGAAAGGGGTGGGGGGGGTAGGTATTAGTGAGTTTCCTGCATTGTGCCAGGGGGTTGAACTAGATGGCTCCAGAGGTCCCTTCCAACTCTATGATTCTGTGATCCTATGTGCAGGAAGGAGAAAGTGGATAGAGAGAGCTTTTTCTCCCTCCCCCCAACAGTAAGCTTCTTTCCTGTTGCTCAAAAGCTACTGAACAAAACCTAATCGAAACACATAAAAATAGAGCAAAAACAATAAGCTGGACCCCCCCCCCCAATGAAATTGGTGGCTAATAAATTCAAGGCGGGCAAAATACAGTCTGTCTTCATGCGACGTGTGATTGGCTCGTGGGCAAGGGTCATTTTGTAGAAAAATAGGTGGTGAAGCTCATCCAGGGATTGTTAGAGTCACAGAATCATAGAGTTGGAAGGGACCTCCAGGGTCATCTAGTCCAACCCCCTGCACAATGCAGGAAACCCACAAATACCTACCCCAAATTCACAGGATCTTCATCGCTGTCAGATGGCCATCTAACCTCTGTTTAAAAATCTCCAAGGAAGGAGAGCCCACCACCTCCCGAGGAAGCCTGTTCCACTGAGGAATTGCTCTAACGGTCAGGAAGTTCTTCCTAATGTTGAGCCGGAAACGCTTTTGATTTAATTTCAACCCATTGGTTCTGGTCCTACCTTCTGGGGCCACAGAAAACAATTCCTCACCATCCTCTATATGACAGCCCTTCAAGTACTTGAAGATGGTGATCCTATCACCTCTCAGCCGCCTCCTCTCCAGGCTAAACATCCCCAGCTCCTTCAACCTTTCCTCAGGGGACTTGGTCTCCAGACCCCTCACCATCTTCATCACCCTCCTCTGGACCTGTTCCAGCTTGTCTATATCCTTCTTAAAATGTGGTGCCGAAAACTGAACACAATACTCCAGATGAGGTCTTACCAGAGCAGAGTAAAGCGATACCATCACATCACGTGATCTGGACACTAGACTTCTGTTGATACAGCCCAAAATTGCATTTGCCTTTTTAGCCACCGCATCACACTGTTGACTCATGTTCAGCATATGATCCACTAAGACCCCGAGATCCTTTTCGTACATACTACTGCTAAGAGAAGTCGCTTTGTTATGCAGCTGCACCTACTATTCAATGGACAAGGAGATGGAACTCTCCGGAGGAGGAACTCTCAGAAAGGTTCAGGAGCTACGCTCCTGTGAGCTCCCACTGAATCCGAGGCCTGCTCGTGGGATTCCCTGCCACAGGATGGGGTGATGGGCACTAGTTTAGCAAGGAGGAGGAGGAGTTTTTATGCCCTGCCCTTCATTTGGAGTCAGAGCAGCTTACAATCTCCTTTCCCTTCCCCTCCCCACAACAGACACCCTGTGAGGTAGGTGAGGCTGAGAGAGTTCTGAGGGAGCCATGGCTGACCCAAGGTCACCCAGCTGACTGCAAGAGGAGGAGGAGCGGGGAATCAAACCCCATTCTCCAGATTACAGTCCGCCACTCTTAATCACTGCACCACACTGGCTCTTTAATGCTAAGAGAACTGGACAAATTCATAAAGGCGAGCTACATCAGCGGCTGTTATCCATGGTGACTAGATGGAACCCACTTGTTCAGAGGTAACAAAGCTCTGAATATCAGTGCTGGGAAAGGGGGCAACTGATGAAGACTTTGGCCTCTGTCCCATCCTTGTAGGTTTTCCAAGGGCCATTGGTTAGCCATTTTCAAAAACAGGATGCTGGATTTTGACTTTATAAATACAGAACAAAGAAAAAGGGGGAGGGGAAGAAGAAGACAGCAGATTTATACCCCACCCTTCTCTCTGAATCAGTCTCAGAGTGGCTTACAATTTCCTTTATCTTCTTCCCCCACAACAGACACCCTGTGAGATGGGTGAGGTTGAATGACTTCTAAGAGCTGAGAGCCAGTTTGGTGTAGTTATTAAGTGTGCAGACTCTTATCTGGGAGAACCGGGTTTGATTCCCCACTCCTCCACTTGCAGCTGCTGGAATGGCCTTGGGTTAGCCACAGCTCTTGCAGGAGTTGTCCTTGAAAGGGCAGCTTCTGTGAGAGCTCTCTCAGCCCCACACACACCTTACAGGGTGTCTGTTGTAGGGAATGAAGGTTAAGGAGATTGGGGTATAAATCTATGGTCTTCTTCTTCTTCTCTTCCAGAAGCTGCCCTTTCAAGGACAACCTTTGCCAGAGCTATGGCTGACCCAAGGCCATTCCAGCAGGTGCAAGTGGAGGAGTGGGGATCAAACCCGGTTCTCCCAGATAAGAGTCCACGCACTTAACCACTACACCAAACACCCAAGGGGAGGGGGGGGAACAGTCTGACAAGGACAAAAAAAAATACTCCGGAGAGAACAGAAGGTTGAGAGCAGCTGGGGGTCCGTTGAGAGCAGCTGGGGGAAAAGAGAGAGGAGAAGAAATAAGGCAACTCTGAAAATCGGGGAGGGAGAGACATGAGGGGAGACGTCCAAATTTTGCTCCCCTCCTACCACAACAGTTCTTTGCCAGCCTCCATCTGGTGGGTTTTTTTACTGTATTTAACAATATTTGGTCAAATTGCTCTGGAGCGATGGAAAAGATGTCGAAACTTTTCAAAACCAATAATCAAGACCATGACATGTTACTGAAGCCTCACTTTATGTGGATTATAGGGAAGAATCCTAAACTAGATCTGTTCTGACACAAATCCCATTTTATTCCTTGGGGCTCATCCCCAGGAAAGTATTCTTTGGATTTCAGCCTTTGAGATACAGAAATAAATGTGAGAGAAATGACAGTTTACAGCTCAGTCCTCAAGAGAGGGACACCCTTCAGATCTCACTGACTTTAATGGACTTAGCAAGATCTAACTCTCTTGAGGATTGTATTAGTTCCCATTTTTTCTTTAAAAGAAAGGGTATCTTTACAAATGCGTGTCATTTCCAATTAAGAAGAGCTCTGCTGGATCAGACCAATGGTCCATCTAGTCCAGCATCCTGTCTCCCACAGTGGGCCAACCAGTTCCTCTGGAGGGCCAGCAACAGGACAGAGAGGTTGAAGCCTTCATAAGAACATCAGAAGTGCCCTGCTGGATCAGACCAATGGCCCATCTAGACCAGCATCCTGTCTCCCACAGTGGCCAACCAGTTCCTCTGGAGGGCCAGCAACAGGGCAGAGAGGTTGAGGCCTTCATAAGAACATCAGAAGAGCCCTGCTGGATCAGACCAGTGGTCCATCTAGTCCAGCATCCTGTCTCCCACAGTGGCCAACCAGTTCCTCTGGAGGGCCAGCAACAGGACAGAGAGGTTGAGGCCTTCATAAGAACATCAGAAGTGCCCTGCTGGATCAGACCAATGGCCCATCTAATCCAGCATCCTGTGTCCCACAGTGGCCAACCAGTTGCTCTGGAGGGCCAGCAACAGGGCAGAGAGGTTGAGGCCTTCATAAGGACATCAGAAGAGCCCTGCTGGATCAGACCAGTGGTCCATCTAGTCCAGCATCCTGTCTCCCACAGTGGCCAACCAGTTCCTCTGGAGGGCCAGCAACAGGGCAGAGAGGTTGAGGCCTTCATAAGAACATCAGAAGAGCCCTGCTGGATCAGACCAATAGTCCATCTAGTCCAGCATCCTGTCTCCCACAGTGGCTGATCAATTCCTTTGGAGGGCCAGCAACAGGCCTTCCCCTGACATTGCCTCCTAATTAATTAATTAATTAATTCCATTTATATCCCACCCTCCCAGCCAACGCAGTCTCAGAGCAGCGAGCTGCTAACTCAGGAATTCAGAGGACTCTCTGTACCATAGAGCTTTCCCTCCAAATTGCGAGAGCATCCAGAACAACCATAGAGTTTTCCCTGAAATTCCTAGAGCGGCTGGCATGCAACATCATTGGCACTTTGTCACATCGAGGGAGGATCCAATGCGGGCTGGTGGGTTGGGAACCTCCGGGGCAAGGGAAACCCTGTCTGGCCCAGGAACATGGCAGCCCGAGTCCTATATCATTATATCTTGGAAGCTAAGCAGGGTTGGTTCTGGTTAATGCTTGGATGGGAGACCACCAAGGAAGTCCAGGGTTGCTACGCATAGGCAGGCAATGGCAAACCTTTTCGATTCACCTCTTGTTTGGAAAACCCTATGGGGTCATTATGAGCCATCTGTGCCTCACTGGTCCTTTCTGTAGGGTTTCCAACTCAAGAAATATCTGCGGACTTTGGGGGTGGAGCCAGGAGCAAGGGCATGACAAGCACAATTGAACTTCGAAGGGAGTTCTGGCCATCGCATTTCAAGGGACCACATTCCTTTTAAATGCCTTCCCTCCATTTAGAATAATGAAGGATAGGGGCACATAAGAGAAGCCATGTTGGATCAGGCCAATGGCCCATCCAGTCCAACACTCTGTGTCACAAAAGAACATAAGAGAAGCCCTGCTGGATCAGGCCAATGGCCCATCCAGTCCAACACTCTGTGTCACAGAAGAATATAAGAGAAGCCCTGTTGGATCAGGCCAATGGCCCATCCAGTCCAACACTCTGTGTCACATGAGAACATAAGAGAAGCCCTGTTGGATCAGGCCAATGGCCCATCCAGTCCAACACTCTGTGTCACATAAGAATATAAGAGAAGCCATGTTGGATCAGGCCAATGGCCCATCCAGTCCAACACTCTGTGTCACACAGTGGCCAATATATGTGTGTGTATACACACACACATATATATATATACTGTGGCTAATAGCCACTGATGGATCTCTGCTCCATATTTTTATCCAATCCCCTCTTGAAGCTGGCTATGCTTGTAGCTGCCACTACCTCCTGTGGCAGTGAATTCCACGTGTTAATCACCCTTTGGGTGAAGAAGTACTTCCTTTTATCCATTTTAACCCGACAGCTCAGCAATTTCATTGAATGCCCATGAGTTCTTGTATTGTGAGAAAGGGAGAAAAGGACTTCTTTCTTATTTGGGGGCTCATAGAATTGGGCCCCCTGGTTCAATCGTTTTGAAACTTGGGAGGGTGGTTGAGGAGAGTCAGCAGATACTATGCTGCAGATTTGGTGCCTCTACCTAAAAAAAAACAGCCCCCCCCTCCCAGATACCCACAGATCAATTCTCCATTATACCCTATGGGAATCGGTCTGAGTATAATGGAGTGCCCAGCAGACATTTCCGTCCCCACCACTCTCTGATGACCCTGAAGTGGAGGAAGGGTCTCCAAACCAGGGGATCTCCTGCCCCCACCTGGGGATTGGTCAAATACAAAAAAGAAAAACACTGCGTCTCTTAAGACGTGCTGAACAAATGCTATATATACTTTTTATGTACTGTATTCATTATAATCCTTGAAAGGCGCTCTTAACAACATTCACTAGACTCTGACCAAGTTCAGTATCCACAGTTTGAAAAAAATAATTCCTATGAAACCAATGTTGAATGCTGAAGTAGTAGGTACCACCTCTCGCTGGAGAGCCAGTTTGGTGAGTGGTTAAGTGTGCGGACTCTTATCTGGGAGAACCGGGTTTGATTCCCCACTCCTCCACTTGCACCTGCTAGCATGGCCTTGGGTCAGCCACAACTCTGGCAGAGGTTGTCCTTGAAAGGGCAGCTGCTGTGAGAGCTCTCTCAGCCCCACCCACCTCACAGGGTGTCTGTTGTGGGGGAGGAAGGTAAAGGAGACTGTGAGCCGCTCTGAGACTCTTTGGAGTGGAGGGCGGGATATAAATCCAATATCTTCATCTACCTCACAGGGCGTCTGTTGTGGGGGGGGGAGGTAAAGGAGATAGTGAGCCACTTTGAGACTCTTCGGAGTGGAGGGCGGGATATAAATCCAATATCTTCTTCTTCTTTAGATCTCTGTTTCAATGTTAAGAAATTTGCTGTTTAAACTTACGTATTTTTAATGTTTATTAATTCAATATTATATGTTAAGTTCCAAATTATGAACACGCGGCCGGTGGAAGTGGTAAATGAAACACAAATCAAAGCTGGGACTTGTGTAGCTGCAGCTGTTGGATAGAGGACTGTGACCTCTGGTTCTCTCAAGCGCTACGGTATGGCCTGCGTCAACCAAAAAGAGGGATCTAAAGACGGCAGGAGGTGGTACATATGAACAACAAATGAACATATGAAGCTGCCTTCTACTGAATCAGACCCTTGGTCCATCGAAGTCAGCATTGTCTCCTCAGACTGGCAGCGGCTTTCCAGGGTCTCAAGCTGAGGTTTTCCACACCTGCTCGCCTGGACCCTTTTGAGTTGGAGATACCAGGGATTGAACCTGGGACCTTCTGCTTACCAAGCAGATGCTCTGCCACTGAGCCACCATCCTCCCCTGCCTGGCAGTGGCTCTCCAGGGTCTTTAAGCTGAGGTTTTTCATACCTACTTGCCTGGACCCTTTTTAGTTGGAGATGCCGGGGATTGAACCTGGGACCTTCTGCTTACCAAGCAGATGCTCTGCCACTGAGCCACCATCCTCCCCTGCCTGGCAGTGGCTCTCCAGGGTCTTTAAGCTGAGGTTTTTCATACCTACTTGCCTGGACCCTTTTTAGTTGGAGATGCCGGGGATTGAACCTGGGACCTTCTGCTTACCAAGCAGATGCTCTGCCACTGAGCCACCATCCTCCCCTGCCTGGCAGTGGCTCTCCAGGGTCTTTAAGCTGAGGTTTTTCATACCTACTTGCCTGGACCCTTTTGAGTTGGAGATGCCGGGGATTGAACCTGGGACCTTCTGCTTGCCAAGCAGATGCTCTACCACTGAGCCACCGTCCCTCCCCAACCTTCTACTTCAGCATTCATCATTGGTTTCATAGGAATTACTTTTTTCAGTCTGTGGACACTGAACTCAGTCGGAGTCTAGCGAACGTTGTTAAGAGCGTTTTTCAAGGGTTATGATGAATACAGTACATAAAAGGCATAGATAGCATTTGTTCAAAGCATCTTAAGAGGCACAGTGTTTTTCTTTTTTGTATTTCAGCAGTCTCTACACGGTGGTTTCCTGTTTGTTCTCCCACCTGGGAATTAGCAGCCCTACCTTTCCACCACCTTAAAATATCCCCAGGTGACTGGGGCCCGTTATAGAAGAGGTTTCCTACCTCTGGAATGTCCCCAATGAGGAAGGCGAAGCTCCATACTTCCCAAGCCAAGAAGAGCACCAGAAACAAGGGACTCAGTCGTCTCATTTTCTCCCTTTCTTGAGAAGAGGGAGCAGGTCAGCTGAGTGGCAGGTCTCTCTCTGTTCCACCAAACCAAGTTCAAGGAAAGGAAAACAGGAGACCCTGCGGTGTTTTGAAGGCTCTTTAGAAAAGCTAACTTTGTCCCTGCTTGAGCAAATATTTACCCCTCTAACACGAGCAGGGCCACAGGTCGAGGGTCGAGCAAACAGGGCCGGGCTAATGGCGGCGGAATTCGGCTTTGGAGATTTGCCCTCTGCTCCCATCTCAGTCCCGCTCAGAGGAGGCTGTGAGGTTTGAGGGGCTGGAAAGGAAGGGGGGATATCTCTACAAATAAGATAAAGCACACTACAAGGTTGCCAGCTCCCAGGTGGAAACAAACCTATGAAGGGATCTCAGGATTAGTACTAGGCAATGAAAAGACCGCTGAGTAGAATAATATTTCCAGATTTGATTAAACGTATATTCAGTTCAGTTCTCAGATTCTTAGAACATAGAATCATAGAGCTGGAAGGGACCTCCAGGATCATCTAGTCCAACCCCCTGCACAATGCAGGAAACCCACAAACACCTCCCCCCTAAATTCACAGGATCTTCATTGCTGTCGGATGGCTATCTAGCCTCTGCTTAAAAACCTCCAAGGAAGGAGAGCCCACCACCTCCCAAGGAAGCCTGTTCTGCTGAGGAACCGCTCTAAACTCACAAATACCTCCCCCTAAATTCACAGGATTCTCATTGCTGTCAGGTGGCCATCTAGCCTCTGCTTAAAAACCTCCAAGGAAGGAGAGCCCACCACCTCCTGAGGAAGCCTGTTCCACTGAGGAACTGCTCTCATGGTCAGGAAGTTCTTCCTAATGTTGAGCTGGAAAGAAGAAGAAGATATTGGATTTATATCCCGCCCTCCACTCCGAAGAGTCTCAGAGTGGCTCACAATCTTCTTTCCCTTCCTCCCCCACAACAGACACCCTGTGAGGTGTGTGGGACTGAGAGGGCTCTCACAGCAGCTGCCCTTTCAAGGACAACCTCTGCCAGAGCTGTGGCTGACCCAAGGCCATTCCAGCAGGTACAAGTGGAGAAGTGGGGAATCAAACCCGGTTCTCCCAGATAAGAGTCTGCACACTTAACCACTACACCAAACTGGCTCTCATTTGATTTAATTTCATTGATTTAATTTGATTTTAATTTACTCTTTTGATTTAATTTCAACCCGTTGGTTCTGGTCCTACCTTCTGGGGCCACAGAAAACAATTCCTCACCATCCTCTATAGGATAGCCCTTCAAGGGTGATCAGATCACCTCTCAATCAGTATAAAATGTTTAAACAATACATAGACAAAGTTCATTAACAAATTTCAGACAGAAAAACAAATTTCCCACCAGTACAATCCTTAGCCCGTGTGTATCCTTCTTTCATTATTTCCTTTTAACCCTCCCCCCCAATAAATTAAAGTGCAGTCTTATGAATCCACAGTGCTTCCCCACTTTCCCAATGGGGTGGGGGGGAGAAGGAGGACGATAACGATGACGATATTGGATTTATATCCAGCCCTTCACTCTGAATCTCAGAGTGTCAGAGCAGCTTACAATCTTCTATATCTTCCTCCCCCACAACAAACACCCTGTGAGGTGAGTGGGGCTGAGAACTCTCCCAGCAGCTTCCCTTTCAAGGACAACTCTGTGAGAACTGTGGCTGACCCAAGGCCATTCCAGCAGCTGCAAATGGAGGAGAGGGGAATCGAACCCGGTTCTCCCAGATAAGACAGCTGTGGCTGACCCAAGGCCATTCCAGCAGCTGCAAATGGAGGAGAGGGGAATCGAACCCGGTTCTCCCAGATAAGAGAGCTGTGGCTGACCCAAGGCCATTCCAGCAGCTGCAAGTGGAGGAGTGGGGAATCAAACCCGGTTCTCCCAGATAAGAGTCTGCACACTTAACCACTACACCAAACTAATAGAAATAAAGTGCACAATTGTAAGAGTCCGCGCACTTCACCACTACACCAAATGGGAGATGAAGAATATGAGAATGAAGCATATAATATCTATTCAGCCTTCACAAAAGATGCCCATTCCAGATATTCCAAGGTGTTTCAGATCCTCCTCGGTTTTCAGGATGTAAAATGAAACTATAAATAAAACATCCAAGTATTAAATATACCAGGGGTGCCAACGGTAGCTCTCCAGATGTTTTTTTGCCTACAACTCCCATCAGCCCCAGCCAGCATGGCCAATGGCTGGGACTGATGGGAGTTGTAGGCAAAAAACATCTGGAGAGCTACCGTTGGCCACCCCTGAAATACACCTTGCTCTTATGATTTAATACTCACAGATAGATCTAAGATCAGCTCTCCTGGAGAAAATGGTTGTTTTAGAGGGTGGACTCTATGGCATTGTAAGAGCACATAAGAGAAGCCATGTTGGATCAGGCCAGTGGCCCATCCAGTCCAACAATCTGTGTCACAGAAGAACATAAGAGAAGCCATGTTGGATCAGGCCAACGGCCCATCCAGTCCAATACTCTGTGTCACACAGGGGCAAAAAAAAACAAACCCAGGTGATATCAGGAGGTCCATCACTGTTGCCCCTCTCAAGCACCAAGAATACAGACCATCACTGCCCCAGACAAAGAGCTCCACCTTGACCTTGTGGCTAATAGCCACTGATGGACCTCTGCTCCAGATGTTTATCCAACCCCTTCTTGGAGCTGGCTATGCTTGCAGCCACCACCCCCTCCTGTGGCAGTGAATTCCATGTGTGAATCACCCTTCCTTTGATCCGTTCTAAGCCAACTGCTCAGCAATTTCATTGTGCCCTGCTGATACCCTTCCCCAGGCTCCATCCTCCTCAGACCCACCCCCCAAATCTCCAGGAATTCCCCAACCGTGAATTGGCAACTGGTAGAACTTGGTAATGGCAAGGCCCCTCATCTCTCCAAACTGGTCTGGAGGCTGTGAAGAGTAAGCACTACAATTAAAGAGCTCTGATTTAGCTGTAAGAAGTCATAGCACACATCTGCTTTTAGGGAGGCCGGCCCCCAGGTGGGGCCTGGCGGGGTCTCCAGGAATTATGGCTCATCTCCTGACTACAGAGACCAGTGGAGAAAAGGGATGCCTGAAAAGGTGGACTCTGTGGCATTCTATCCCACTGAGGTCCCTGTCCTCTCCAGGCTTCACCCCCAATTCTCCAGGAGTTTCCAAAGATGAAGGAGGAGGAGGAGGAGGAGGAGGAAACAGAGAAGGAGAAGAAGGAAGAGAAGGAGAAGAAGGAAAAGAAGCAGAAGGAGAAGGAGAAGAAGGAGAAGGAAAAGGAGGAGGAGAAGGAGGAGGAAGAGGAAGAGAAGGAGAAGGAGGAGGAGGAGGAGGAAACAGAGAAGGAGAAGAAGGAAGAGAAGGAGAAGAAGGAAAAAAAGCAGAAGGAGAAGGAGAAGAAGGAGAAGGAAAAGGAGGAGGAGGAGGAGGAGAAGGAGGAGGAGAAGAAGGAGGAGGAGGAGGAAGAGGAGGAGAAGGAGGAGAAGGAGAAGGAAAAGGAGGAGGAAGAGAAGGAGAAGGAGGAGGAGGAGGAAGAGAAGGAGGAGGAGGAGAAGGAGGAGGAGAACGAAAAGGAGGAGAAGGAAAAGGAGGAGAAGGAGGAGGAGAAGGAAAAGGAGGAGGAGGAGGAGAAGAGAAGGAGAAGAAGGAGGAGGAGGAGGAGAAGGAGGAGGAGAAGGAGAAAGAGGAGAAGGAGAAGGAGGAGAAGGAAAAGGAGAAGGAGGAGAAGGAAAAGGAGGAGGAGGAGGAGGAGAAGAAGGAGAGAAGGAGAAGAAGGAGGAGGAGAAAGAGAAGGAGGAGGAGGAAAAGGAGGAGAAGGAAAAGGAGGAGGAAGAGAAGAAGGAGGAGAAGGAAAAGGAGGAGAAGGAGAAGAAGGAGGAGGAGACGAAGAAGAGGAGGAGAGAGGAGAGGAGGAGGAGAAGATTGGATTTATACCCTGCCCTTCACTTGAAGTCTCAGAGTGAAATACAATCTCCTTCCCTTCCTTTCCCCGCAATAGAAGGTAGGTGGGGCTGAGAGAGTTTTGAGAGAGCTGTGACTAATTCATGGCCCCCCAGCTGGCTTCAGGTGAAGGAGTGGGAAATCCAACCCAGTTCTCCAGATTAGAATCCACCACTTTTCACCGCTACACCAAACTGGCTACCCGAGGACCGTTTTCAGTCCAGATGCCAAGGGTTGAAACTTCTCTTGCCCCTGCTTGTAAAGTCAAAGACTTCTCAGAGCTGAGTTTCTTGGCTTTCATCCTTGTCGTCCTTAAAGTTGCGTGTTTCCCCAGCAGTCATTACTTTTGTCTTGGTGTTCAGCTGTAATCCTGCTTTGGCGTTTTGTGCTTTAACCTTCAATGATTAGCAATTCTGTCTCTGGACTTTTCCGTTCTGCCAGTATTGCTTGCAGTTTCTCAGAGATCCACAAGGTGGCATAACAGGCTCAGGGATTCTTTCAATACCTTCAGGTTCGGAATACTTTCTCTGTATTTAGGACTGCTTTCCAACGCCATTCCGTTCTATTGTCCGATGAAATGCGCTTCCAGCACACGAAAGCTTACATTCTGAATTAAAACTCCGTTGGTCTTAAAGGTGCAACTCGACTCCTGCTTTGAGAGGCAGTTTGGTGTAGTGGTTAAGTGTGCGGACTCTTATCTGGGAGAACCGGGTTTGATTCCCCACTCCTCCACTTGCACTTGCTAGCATGGCCTTAGCTCTTGTAGGAGTTGTCCTTGAAAGGGCAGCTGCTGTGAGAGCCCTCTCCAGCCCCACCCACCTCACAGGGTGTCTGTTGTGGGGGAGGAAGGTAAAGGAGATTGTGAGCCACTCTGAGACTCTTCGGAGTGGAGGGTGGGATATAAATCCAATATCTTCCTCTACCTCACAGGGTGTCTGTTGTGGGGGAGGAAGGTAAAGGAGATTGTGAGCTGCTCTGAGACTCTTCGGAGTGGAGGGCGGGATATAAATCCAATATCTTCCTCTACCTCACAGGGTGTCTGTTGTGGGGGAGGAAGGTAAAGGAGATTGTGAGCCACTCTGAGACTCTTCGGAGTGGAGGGCAGGATATAAATCCATCTACCTCACAGGGTGTCTGTTGTGGAGGGGAGGAAGGGAAAGGAGATTGTGAGCTGCTCTGAGACTCTTCGGAGTGGAGGGTGGGATATAAATCCAATATCTTCATCTACCTCACAGGGTGTCTGTTGTGGGGGGGGGGGAGGTAAAGGAGATTGTGAGCCGCTCTGAGACTCTTCGGAGTGGAGGGCGGGATATAAATCCAATATCTTCATCTACCTCACAGGGTGTCTGTTGTGGGGGAGGAAGGTAAAGGAGATTGTGAGCCACTCTGAGACTCTTCGGAGTGGAGGGCAGGATATAAATCCAATATCTTCATCTACCTCACAGGGTGTCTGTTGTGGGGGAGGAAGGGAAAGGAGATTGTGAGCTGCTCTGAGACTCTTCGGAGTGGAGGGTGGGATATAAATCCAATATCTTCATCTACCTCACAGGGTGTCTGTTGTGGGGGGGGGGAGGTAAAGGAGATTGTGAGCCGCTCTGAGACTCTTTGGAGTGGAGGGCGGGATATAAATCCAATATCTTCATCTACCTCACAGGGTGTCTGTTGTGTGTGTGGGGGGGGGAGGTAAACACCCAAACACTGAGCTGTCATTTTCAGATCTTATAATGCCACTGGCAAATAGAGTTCTCTCTAGCCCATCCATTTCCTGTTCTGCAGACACATATTTGTGCGTATGCGTGTAAAGCGCTTTCAAGTCATTTCCAACTTAGGGTAACCCTATGAATTAACGACCTCCTCTCGTTAACAGCCTTGCTCCCGTCTTGCAAACTGAGGACCGTGGCATCTTTGACCGAGTGAATCCATCTCTGGTTGGGTCTTTCCTCTTTCGTTGCATGATTGTCTTTTCCAGTGATTCTTGGCTTCTCATAAGTAGAATCATAGAACCATAGGGTCGGAGGGGACCTCCAGGGTCATCTAGTCCAACCCCCTGCACAATGCAGGAAACTCACAAATCCCCCTAAATTCACAGGATCTTCATCGCTGTCAGATGGCCATCTAGCCTCTGCTTAAAAATCTCCAAGGAAGGAGAGCCCACCGCCTCCCGAGGAAGCCTGTTCCACTGAGATCCAGCCAGCCCAAGCGGGCCTCACTCCCATGGGGCTCTCCTGGGCTATCCACCCACTCCCTGTCAAAAGGCCAGCAAGCCACCCACCACCCAAAATCACATAAGAAGTGGAGAAAGGGTGTTGTGGGCTTCTCCAGGAGTTAATGAGGGCTGCTGGGGGTGTGGCAAAGCCCCTGGTGGCTGGCTGGCTGCTCGCTCTCCTAATCCAGGGATTGTTATGCAGCTGCATCTACTTTTCAATGGCCAAGGTAGGTGGGGGGAAGAGGGGGAACCTCAGAAAGGTTCAGGAGCTGTGCTCCTGGGAGCTCCTGCTGAATTCGAGTCCTGAGTAGCACGCTAAAGACTAACAAAATCTGTGCAAGTGGTGAGCCTTTGTGAGTCCATTGCTCACTGCACTTGGGTTTTGGCCACTGTGTGACAGAGTATTGGACTGGATGATGATCATATTGGATTTATACCCCACCCTTCACTTTGAATCTCAGAGCAGCTCACAATCTCCTTTACCTTCCTCCCCCACAACAGATACCTTGTGAGGTGGGTGGGGCTGAGAGAACTCTCCCAGAAGCTGCCCTTTCAAGGACAGCACTGCAAGAGTGATGGCTGACCCAAGGCCATTCCAGCAGGTGCAAGTGGAGGAGTGGGGTATCAAACCCGGTTCTCCCAGATAAGAGTCTGCACACTTAACCACGGCACCAAACTGGCTCTCTAATAATCTAATAATCTAGAACTCACTTTGTGAAGGCACCCTTATTGTTTCCAATGAGGCTGTCTCCCGATAAATACCAGCTGCATCCCAGGCACTGCCATCTCTTCCCACAAGAATGCTCTTCTCTTTCCAGCACTGATGAATTTGTGATACATAGAATTGGCATCATCTGACAAGTGACCATTGCTAGAAACATGGACATTTTCTTTCGCTTTTTAAAGGGTTTTGTGTGTGTGTGTGGTGTGTGTGCTTCCAGGACTAGAATTCATGGTAACCTCTGGCGACCCTTACTGGGCCCTGGACATTTTTCACAGAGGGGACTTGATATGCCTGCTTCTGCATCCCAGCCCTGGTATTCCTTTGGAGGTCTCCCTTTCATATTGAGGCAATGGCATCCACCTGTTGGCCTCCCTGCCACAGTCTGTGATGTTATGTTATGCTGCTATGAATAAGATCTTTATGGCTTGGCTGCAGGCCCAGGGGTGGGATTCTAGCAGGAGCTCTTTTGCGTATTAGCCCACGCATCCCTGATGCAGCCAATCATCCTGGAGCTTACAAGGCTCTTTTTTGTAAGCTCTTTGAGGATTGGCTACATCAGGAGGGTGTGGCCTAATATGCAAAAGAGCTCCTGCTAGAATTCCACCCTTGACTGCAACCCAGTTTGGTATAGTGGTTAAGAACACGGACTCTTATCTGGGAGAACCAGGTTTGATTCCTCCATTTGCAGCTGCTGGAATGGCCTCGGGTCAGTCATAACTTGTCTCAGAGCTGTTCTGCTCAAGAGCAGTTCTCGAAAGAGCTCTCTCAGTCCCACCTATCTCACAGGCTGTCTGCTGTGGGGAGAGGAAAGGAAAGGAGATTGTAAGCCACTCTGAGTCTCTGAGAGAAGCGCAGGGTATACATCCAGTTTCTTCTCTTCATCCAGCGATTAGGATTGCTGATTGGGTAATCCACTGTTTATTGTTCTGATATGTATTTCTTCAATTAGTTTAATGACTGTAATTATCATTGTGCCTTCTTGCCCTGAGCTCTCTTGTGGGAAGGGTGGGATACAAATCAAAAGACATACATACATACGATCACCATTTTCAAGTCCTTGAAGGGCTGTCATCTAGAGGAGGGTGTGGAAATGTTTTCTGTGGCCCCGGAAGGTAGGACCAGAACCAATGGTTGAAATTAAATAAAAAGAGTTTCCAGCTCAACATTAGGAAGAATTTCCTGACCGTTAGAGCGATTCCGAAATGGAACAGGCTTCCTCGGGAGGTGGTGGGCTCTCCTTCCTTGGAGGTTTTTAAACAGTGGCTAGATGGTCATCTGACGGCAATAAAGATCCTGTGAATTTAGGGGGAGGTGTTTGTGAGTTTCCTGCATTGTGCAGGGGGTTGGACTAGATGATCCTGGAGGTCCCTTCCAACTCTATGATTCTATGATTTTATGATTCTATACATACATACATATATACATACATACCAGAGGTCCATCAGTGGCTAGTAGCCACAAGGTATAGATGGATCTCTCTGTCTGGGGCAGTGATGCTCTGTATTCCTGGGGCTTGCGGGGGCACAGTGCGAGGGCTTCTAGTGTCCTGGCTCCACTGGTGGACCTCCTGATGGCGCTTGGTTTTTCTGGCCACTGTGTGAAACAGAGTGTTGGACTGGAGGGGCCATTGGCCTGATCCAACATGGCTTCTCTTATGTTCTTATGTGACACAGAGTGTTGGACTGGATGGGCCATTGGCCTGACCCAACATGGCTTCTCTTATGTTCTTATGTGACACAGAGTGTTGGACTGGATGGGCCATTGGCCTGATCCAACATGGCTTCTCTTATGTTCTTATGTGACACAGAGTGTTGGACTGGATGGGCCATTGGCCTGACCCAACATGGCTTCTCTTATGTTCTTATGTGACACAGAGTGTTGGACTGGATGGGCCATTGGCCTGATCCAACATGGTTTCTCTTATGTGACACAGAGTGTTGGACCGTATGGGCCACTGGCCTGATCCAGCATGGCTTCTCTTGTGTTCTTATGTGACACAGAGTGTTGGACTTCATGAGCCATTGGCCTGATCCAGCATGACTTCTGTTATGTTCTTATATTTTATATAGTATATTAATAATAATAGTATTAATTTTGATAATATAATACTTGTAATAATATTACAATATTTCAATTACACTATTATTATAAAAAATATAATATATATTATTTATTACAATGTATTACATCATCATTATTATCATCAGTATTATCAAGGCTTTTTTTTAGTGGGAACTCCTTTGCCTATTAGGCCAGACCTCCCTGATGTAGCCAATCCTCCAACAGCTTACAGGGTTCTTCTTACACGACGTACTGTAAGCTCTTGTGGTAGTTCATTGCTACACAGAAGAGAAAAAGAAGACTGCAGATTTGCACCCCACCCTTCTCTCTGAATCAAAGTCTCAGAGGCAGCTTACAGTCTCCTTTACCTTCCCCCCCAACACACGCAACAGACACCCTGTGAGATGAGTGGGGCTGAGAGAGTTCTGACAGAAGCTGCCCTTTCAAGGACAACTCCTGTGAGAGCTATGGCTGACCCAAGACCATTCCAGCAGCTGCAAGTGGAGGAGTGGGGAATCCAACCCGGTTCTCCCAGATAAGAGAGCTCTGGCTGACCCAAGGCCATTCTAGCAGCTGCAGGTTTAGGAGTGGGGAATCAAACCCGGTTCTCCTAGATAAGAGAGCTCTGGCTGACCCAAGGCCATTCCAGCAGCTGCAAGTGGAGGAGTGGGGAATCAAACCCGGTTCTCCCAGATAAGAGTCCGCACACTTAACCACTACACCAAACTGGTGCTGGGGCTCCAACCTGCTGACTCAGAATCCATTCCCCCTTAACTGGGAACTGGCGATGGTGACAGTAGCAATGCCCGCACTCTTTATGTGACCAGAGGCCCTATTTCTTCTTCCTCGATGCTATCTAGGGCTCTCCCCCTGGTCCTCCAGAACACCTTTGGGGGACTGAAACAAAACCTTGCAGAAGGGGAGAAGGGAAAAAAAAGTCCTAAACATCAGACCCGGGCTTTTTTTGCAGCAGGAGCTCCTTTGAATATCAGGCCACACCCCCTGATGTAGCCAACCCTCCAAGAGCTTACAGGGCTCTTAGCCCAGGGCCTGCTGTAAGCTCCAGGAGGATTGGCTACATGGGGGGGGGGGGGTGGCCTAATATGCAGAGCCGCTCCTGCTAGAATTCCACCCCTGAGATCAGGCCACACCCCCTTATATAGCCAACCCTCCAAGAGCTTACAGGGTTCTTAGCCCAGGGCCTGCTGTAAGCTCCAGGAGGATTGGCTACATCGGGGGGGGGGGGGGTGGCCTAATATGCAGAGCCGCTCCTGCTAGAATTCCACCCCTGATATCAGGCCACACCCCCTTATATAGCCAACCCTCCAAGAGCTTACAGGGTTCTTAGACCAGGGCCTGCTGTAAGCTCCAGGAGGATTGGCTACATCGGGGGGGGTGGCCTAATATGCAGAAGCCGCTCCTGCTAGAATTCCACCCCTGGTATTAGGCCACACCCCCTGATGTAGCCAACCCTCCAAGAGCTAACAGGGTTCTTAGCCCAGGGCCTACTGTAAGCTCCAGGAGGATGGGCTACATCAGTGGGACGTGGCCTAATATGCAGAGGAGTTCCTGCTGCAAAAGCCGTGCATCAGACGGATCAGAGAATCCAGCAGCATTCCTCCATTCCCCCCCCCCCCGCCGCCCAATTAAATGAAGTGAGAGCAAGGAAATCCCAACCTTGGCTGTGAACTCTGGCAGAAGGGCTGATCCGGAGGCGGAGGGAAGGGAGAGGCATGCAGCCAAGCCTGCTCCTGTCCAAGAACTTTTCCCCGTCTCAGTGAGCCGGAGGCAGCGGCCGCAGCGGTCTGGAGGCCTTTCCACCTTTTCTCCCAGCGGGGGGAGGGTTTGGGGGGGGCTTCTTGTCACCATGCTCCTGTGGGTGTGCTTCTGTTGCGGCCTGTCAATCGTATGTGGACAGCAGGATCCGGAATTCTTAGCCAGGGAACTGGAAGAGGCTCAGATTGTGGACTCCAGCCTCATTGACAATGTAAGTTCCTTTTTGAAAAAAATACGGTGGCTTACAAGACGATGCGAGGGATAGAGAAGGTACAGAAAGAAGGACCTTTCTCCTTCTTCTCACAGCGCAGGAACTCGTGAGCGCTCAGTGAAATTGCTGAGCCGTCGGGTTAGAACGGAGAAAAGGAAGTCCTTCTTCACCCAACGGGTGATCGACACGTGGAATTCACTGCCACAGGAGGTGGCGGCAGCTACAAGCATAGGCAGCTTCAAGAGGGGATTGGATAAAAATATGGAGCAGAGGTCCATCAGTGGCTATTAGCCACAGCTTATTGTTGGAATTCTCTGTCTGGGGCAAGTGATGCTCTGTATCGGTGCTTGGGGGGCGATATAGTAGGAGGGCTTCTAGTGTACTGGCCCCACTGATGGACCTCCTGATGGCATCTGGGTTTTTTGGCCACTGTGTGACACAGTGTGTTGGACTGGATGGGCCATTGGCCTGATCCAGCATGGCTTCTCTTATGTTCTTATGTGACACAGAGTGTTGGACTGGATGGGCCATTGGCCTGATGCAACATGGCTTCCCTTATGTTCTTATGTGACACAGAGTGTTGGACTGGATGGGCCATTGGCCTGATGCAACATGGCTTCCCTTATGTTCTTATGTGACACAGAGTGTTGGACTGGATGGGCCATTGGCCTGATCCAGCATGGCTTCTCTTATGTTCTTATGTGACACAGAGTGTTGGACTGGATGGGCCATTGGCCTGATCCAACAGGGCTTCTCTTATGTTCTTATGTGATACAGTGTTGGACTGGATGGGCCATTGGCCTGATCCAACATGGCTTCTCTTATGTTCTTATGTGACACAGAGTGTTGGACTGGAGGGGCCACTGGCCTGATCCAACATGGCTTCTCTTATGTTCTTATGTGACACAGAGTGTTGGACTGGATGGGCCATTGGCCTGATCCAACATGGCTTCTCTTATGTTCTTATGGCACCACTTGTGAACCTCCTGATGGCACCTGATTTTTTGGCCACTGTGTGACGCAGAGTGTTGGACTGGATGGGCCACTGGCCTGATCCAGCATGGCTCCTCTTTTGTCCTTATGGAGTTGCCAGGCCTCCCCTCCACGGACACTGGCAAGGGATGGGTGCATAAGTTTGCCAGCTCCAGGCTGGGAAACTCTTGGGTCGTTTTCCGCACTCACCTTCCGCCGGCGCGACCCCCCTCTTCACCGGGCAGGATCTGCGCGGATTTCGCACTAAACGCTGCGGAGCAGCCAGAAAAGCTGGAAGCACCCGGCGCAAAAGCCGCTCAAACTGAAACCGCCAAAAAGCAGTTTGGCGTTTGCGCGGCTTTTGCGACGGGAGCTTCCGGCTTTTCTGGCTGCTCCACAGCGTTTAGTGCGAAATCCGCGCAGATCCTGCGCGGTGAAGAGGGGGGTCGCGCCGGCGGAAGGTGAGTGCGAAAACGACCTTGGAGATTTGGGGATGGAGCCCAGAAAGTACAGGGACTTCAGTGGGGTACAATGCCACAGAGTTAACCCTCCAAAGCATCCATTTTTTTTCTAGGGGAATTGATCACTGCAGTCTGGAGCAATGTTCCCTCTGAGTTAGTGTGAGCTAGCTCACAGTGTTTTAACCTCCAGCTCACACATTTTTGTCTCAGCTCAGGGAAAATGGCCCTCGAGCGAGCTAATTTATGCAGCAGATCACAACGTTTAATGCCAGTAGCTGACCGCTTAATGCCAGTAGCTTACCAATAGCTCACAAAGTAGAATTTTTGCTCACAAGACTCCGCAGCTTGGAGTAGGGGTGGCCAAACTTGCTTAATGTGAGAGACACATAGAATAAACATGAGATGTTTGAGAGCCACAAGGAAGGAAGGAAAATAGATGGGAAGAGAGAGGTGTAAAGAAAGCAACTTTAACTTTTGCATGCATTCTCCAAGCCACTTGGCTCGGCTTGGAGAACCAATTTGAAGAGAGAAATGCCTTCTCCAAGCCAGCCAGCTGGGTAGTGGGGGCTTTGAGAGCCACCCAATATGTGTGAAAGAGCCACATGATAAGGTGGCAGTCTTCCCCAAGGGAAGATTGGAATCCAGTTTTGGGTTGCCAATCCCCAGGTGGGGGCAGGGGTTCTCCCAGTTTGGAGGCCCTCCCCCTGCTTCAGGGTCATCAGAAAGTGGGGGGGAGGATGGAATGTCTGCTGGGCACTCCATTATTTCCTATGGAGACTGATTCCCATAGGGAATAATGGAAAATTGACCCATGGGTATCTGGGGCTCTGGGGAGCTGTTTTTGAATTAGATTCACATTTCCAGAATAGAATCTAGTGCCTCTCCTCAAAACACTCCTCAAAACACCAAGTTTCAAAAAGATTGAACCAGGGAGTCCCATTCTATGAGCCCCCAAAGAAGATGCCTCTATCCATTATTTCCAGTGGAGGGAAGGCATTTTAAAAGGCAGGTCCGTTTAAATGCGATGGCCAGAACTCCCTTTGCAGTTCAGGTATGCTTGTCACAACCTTACTCCTGGCTCCACCCCCAATGTCTTCTGGCTCCACCCCAAAGTCCCCAGATATTTCTTGAATCGAACTTGGCAACCCAAGTCCTGTTTCACTTGAAAGACCAACAAAATTTTCCAGGCTGTAAGCTTGCGAGAACTCCCATCGTCAGAGCTGGGGGAAAGATTTCTGATATGCAAATTGTCCCTTCTTTTCGGTATTGCTTTGCCGATCTCTGACCCTTTTGCTGAGCCTTTTGAGAGTTGTCGAGAAAGGACAATTTCCCACAGGCAAAACTTTTCCCCATTTCTGCAAAATTTCAATAGGAAAAAGAGAAACCTGGAAAAATTCCTCTCTCCTTCCTCACTTTTCTCTAGACATGATGCAGCAATAATGGTAAGAGACTAGAGACTGGGAGATCCGGGTTCCCAGCTATAAAATTCTGTTTTTATGCAGCTATTAAAGGCCTGCTCACAGTGCTTTCTCTTTCAGACAGGGCTTCTTTTGTAGCAGGGACTCCTTTGCATATTAGGCCACACCCCCTTGATGTATCCAATCCTCCTGGAGCTTACAGGGCTCTTCTTACAGGGCCTACTGCAAGCTCTAAGAGGATTGGCTAAATCAAGGGGTGTGTGCCCTAATATGCAAAGGAGGTCCTGCTAGAATTCCTTACAGGGCTCTCTGTACAGGGCCTACTGAGCTCCAGGATGATTGGCTACATCAGGGGTGTGTGGCCTAATATGCAAAGGAGCTCCTGCTAGAATTCCTCACGGCTCTTTGTACAGGGCCTGCTGTAAGCTCCAGGAGGATTGGCTACATCAGGGGTGTGTGGCCTAATATGCAAAGAAGGTCCTGCTAGAATTCCTTACAGGGCTCTTCGTACAGGGCCTGCTGTAAGCTCCAGGAGGATTGGCTACATCAGGGAGTGTGGCCTAATATGCAAAGGAGGTCCTGCTAGAATTCCTTACAGGGCTCTTCGTACAGGGCCTGCTGTAAGCTCCAGGAGGACTGGCTACATCAGGGGTGTGTGGCCTAATATGCAAAGGAGTTCCTGCTACTAAAAAAACCCTGTTCTCAGGGGTCCAAATTGTACAAGTCTGTCCAAAGGACATCCTTGAATCGGCCAAGTGTCTTTGAACGAGGGTTTCCAAGTCTCCTTCCACCCGACCCCACCTCTGACAGGGGACTTGATTCACACGCGCCATAGAGTTCACATGCACCATAGAGTCTTCCCTCCCAAATTGCTAGAGTGTCTGGGGAAAACCGTAGAGTTTTCCCGGAAACGCCTAGAGCAGCTGGCACGCGATGTTGCCGGCACGATGATGTCGCTCACGGGTGACATCATTGCTCCGGCGACGTTGGGGGAGGTTCCTTCTGCCGGCCCAGTGTGGGCTGGAGGGGTTGGGAACCTCCCAGGCGGGAGAACCCCCACCTGAACCGGGGGCTTGACCGCCTTGCTTTGAGCCCTAGTGCCTCTAGGCAGGAGTTAGCAAGACTGAACCTCCATTTTCAGGTGTAGTATATCTGCGACTATAAAAAAAACCCTCGGAAGAAACAGGAGTTGTTCATTTCTCTTACTGGGGTATGTTCCAGAGGGAGCAGACAGGGCGTGCCTTGGTATGACCCAGCAACACACTTCTGTTCTCTGCTTTCCCGGATGTTGAAGGCCTTTTTGTTTCAAAGTTGCAACCCGGTTCTCCCTCTTGTGCCATTTTAATGTCAAATCCTTGGAATGCTTTGTTGCTTTTCGAACTTGCCTCCTTGTCGCTTCATACGTTCCCTGTGCTTCTTTTGGGCTCCGGCAGAAAGGAATGTAAAGGGGGCAGAGGTTACTTTGGACTTCTGCATTTCACGAACACCGACAGAACTAAAGAAGTGCCAGGAGTTCAGGAGGGAAAAGCAGGCAAAACTAGGGTTGCCAAGTCCAATTCAAGAAATATCTGGGGGTCTGAGGGGGTGGAGCCAGGAGACTTTGGGGGTGGAGCCAGGAGACTTTGGGGGGGTGGAGCCAGTAGACATTGGGGTGGAGCCATGTTGTGACAAGCATAACTGAACTCCAAAGGGAATTCTAGCCATCACATTTAGAGGGACCGCACACCTTTCAAATGCCTTCCATTGGAAATAATGAAGGATAGGGGCATCTTCTTTGGGGCTCTTAGAATTGGGACCCCCTGGTCCAATCATTTTGAAACTTGGAAGGTATTTTGGGGAGAGGTACCAGATGCTATGCACAAAATCTAGTGCCTCTACCTAAAAAATAAAAAACAGCCCCTCAGAGCCCCAGATACCCGCAGATCAATTCACCATTACACCTTATGGGAATCGGTCTCCATAGGGAATAATGGAGTGCCCAGCAGACATTTCCCTCTCCCCACCCCCGCTTTCTGATGACCCTGAAGCAGGGGGAGGGTCTCCAAATCAGGGGATCCCCTGCGCCCAACTGGGGATTGGCAACCCTAGGCAGAACTGCAGAATGCATGCAAAAGCACGAAAGAAAGCTACAGTGACTGAGGATTCCAGCTCTGGGTGGGGAAATACCTGGAGATTTTTTTTGGGGGGGAGGTTAGAGCCTGGGGAGGGTGAGATTTGGGGGAGGGCATCCTCCAAGTCCACCCTCCAAAGCAGCCATTTTCTCCAGGGGAACTGCACCTGGAGATAAGTTGCAGGGCTTTTATTTTTTTTTGAATAGGAACACAGTTCTGGCTTGCTTGGCATCAGGGTGCGTGGCCTAATATGCAAATGAGTTTGTGCTGGGCTTTTCCCACCAAAAAAGCCCTGCGTGAAACGATGGTGGTATCAAGGGTGTTGCCTGATGTGCAAATGAGTCCATGCCAGGCTTTTTCTGCAAGAAAGCCCTGTGTGAAACAATAGTGACACCAGGGGGTGTGGCCTAATATGCACATGAGTTCTTGCTGGGCTTTTTCTACCCACCCACCCCAAAAGCCCTGATCAGTTGTAATAGTGGAAGATCTCCAGGCCGCACTTAGAGGCCAACACCCCTAACCGTGACTTTTGAGAATGGTTCATTTGGCATTCAGAGGCAGCAGGGAAAGGGGAAGAGTAACCCCTTTTTCTGCTTGCTGCTCTGCAATCCAACTACTTCTCCTGCACGTGTTAACTCAGTAGGGTTGCCAAGTCCAACTCAAGAAATATCTGGGGACTTTGGGGGTGGAGCCAGGAGACTTTGGGGGTGGAGCCAGGAGACATTGGGGCGGAGCAAGGAACAAGGGTGTGACAAGCGTAATTGAACTCCAAGAGAGTTCTGGCCATCACATTGAAAGGGACAGCACACCTTTTAAAATGTCTTCCTTCCATAGGAAATAATGAAGGATAGGGGCACATTCTTTTGGGGCTTATAGAATTGGACCCCCTGGTCCAATCGTTTTGAAACTTGGGGGGTACTTTGGGGAGAGGCACTAGATACTATACTGAAAATGTGGTGCCTCTACCTCAAAAAACAGCTCCCCCAGAGCCCCAAAACCTCCAGATCAATTCCCCATTATACCCTATGAGAATCGAACTCCGCATAGGGAATAATGAAGTGCTCAGCAGACGTCCCCCCCCCGCCGTTTCTGGTGACTCTGAAGCGAGGGATTGGCCTCTCTACTCACGAGTCGCTGCCAACTTCTTCCGAGTAACACAGACGCACCATCCCAAGAGGAAGCCTTTCAATCGGAGACTGAAGCCTCTGGAGGTGCAAATGCACATGGTCCTTTGGGGGCGAGGCTTCCCCCCACCGGCCAGCTGACTGGGGGCGGGAAGGAGTCTGGGAAAGCGGAAGAACCCCCGCTGGGACCTGGGGATTGGCAAGCCTATAACCCAGCTGTCTTCACCTGTGGTGTTTCAGGGGGAAATCAGCCGGGGCAGCGATTGCAGCAGAAAAAGCAGAAGGCAGGGAAAGGGTTAAGCATTTTCCCCCACCCCCAGTCTACTCCAAACTGCTACCCATGGCTGGATTAACAATTAGGCCAAGTAGGCACTGGCTTAGGGTTGCCAATCCCCAGGTGGGGGCAGGGGACCCCCTGGTTTGGAGGTCCTCCCCCTCCTTCAGGGTCGTCAGAAAGCGGGGGGAGGGGAGGGGAATGTCTGCTGGGAACTCTGTTATTCTCTATGGAGACTGATTCCCATAGGATATAATGGAGAATTGATCCGCGGGTATCTGGGGCTCGGGGGGGGGGAGGGGGGCTGTTTTTTGAGGTAGAGGCACCAGATTTTCGTAAGAGCCGGGTAGAATAGACCAGGGGTGGCCACATTTGCTTAAAGTAAGAGCATAGAATAAATGTCAGAAGTTTAAGAGCCGCAAGACATGAACATCAGATGTTTAAGAGAAGGAAGGAAGGAGGAGGGGGAGAGAGGGAGGAAGGAAGAGAAGGAGGGAGGGAGGGAGGGAAGGAGAGAAGGAAGGAAAATGGGGGTGAAGAGGGAGAGATAGAAAGAAAGAAAGAAAGAAAGAAAGAAAGAAAGAAGAAAGAAAGAAAGAAAGAAAGAAAGAAAGAAAGAAAGAAAGAAAGAAAGAAAGAAAGAAAGAAAGAAAGAAAGAAAGAAAGAAAGAAAGAAAGAAAGAAAGAAAGAAAGAAACTTTAACTTTAATTGCATTCTCCAAACTGATGGCTGACTAGGCTTGGAGAAATGTTTTAAAGAGACAAATACCTTCTTCAAGCCCAGTGCAGTGAGGGCTTCAAGAGCCACACAATATGTGTGAAAAAGCCACATGTGGCTCCCCAACCTCAGTTTGGCCACCCCTAGAATAGACGTCAGATGCAAGACATGAATGTCAGATGCCTGAGGGAGGGCGGGAGGGAGGCAAATAGACAGGGGAGGAGAAGGGAGGGAGTGGCAGAAAGAAAGCAACTTTAACTTTAAATACATTCTCCACGTTGCCAGTTGGCTTGGCTTGGAGAAGTGATTTTGAAGAGAGAAATGTCTTCTCCAAGCCAGACCACAGGCCAGTGGGGGTTTCAAGAGCCACACAATATGTGTGAAAGAGCTGCTCCGGAGCTGCAGTTGGGCCACCCTGATCTATATTTAAAGTGCCATGTGCAAGTTTTCCTATTTCCACCCTGATTCCATGCATGTTTGCCCAGAAGCAAGGACTCTCTGACCCGATCTGGATAGCATAGCCTCACCCGGATTAGCACAGCCTAGCACTATCTCACCAGATCTTTCCTTTCATTTGTTAGCGTCTTTGACCAATGGTCTTAAGCTCAAGATAAAACAAGACAGCAGCAAATACAAAATGAGTTACGAAGGATTTAAAACCAAAAGAGACTAACAACAAGGAAGAAAACCAATAATCACGATCGCAAAACGTAATTAAATAATCCAAAAGACTACCTAATGTTAATATAAGATTCTGTAAAACTCTTTTAACTATCTCATCAGATCTTGGAAGCTAAGCAGAGTGGGCCCTGGTTAATCTTTCAATGGGAGACCATCAAGGAAGTCCAGGGTCACGACCAGGGGTGGAATTCTAGCAGGAGCTCCTTTGCATATTAGGCCACACACCCCTGATCAGTGTTCCCTCTAAGCTGAGTTAGTGCGAGCTAGCTCACAGATTTTTAGCCTCCAGCTCACACATTTTTGTCTTCGCTCAGGAAGGATGACGCCGGAGCACACTCACTGATGCAGTCGCTCACAACTTTCCTGCCAGTAGCTCACAACTTGAATGCCGGTAGCTCACAAAGTAGAATTTTTGCTCACAAGACTCTGCAGCTTAGAGGGAACATTGCCCCTGATGTCGCCAATCCTCCAAGAGCTTACAAAAAAGAGCCTAGTAAGCTCCTGGAGGATTGGCTACCTCAGGGGGTGTGGCCTAATAGGCAAAGGAGGTCCTGCTAGAATTCCTTACAGGGCTCTTCGTACAGGGCCTACTGAGAGCTCCAGGAGGATTGGCTACATCAGGGGGGCGTGGCCTAATAGGCAAAGAGGTCCTGCTAGAATTCCTTACAGGGCTCTTCGTACAGGGCCTGCTGTAAGCTCCAGGAGGATTGGCTCCATCAGGGGTGTGTGGCCTAATAGGCAAAGAAGGTCCTGCTAGAATTCCTTACAGGGCTCTTCGTACAGGGCCTGCTGTAAGCTCCAGGAGGATTGGCTACATCAGGGGTGTGGGGCCTAATAGGCAAAGGAGGTCCTGCTAGAATTCCTTACAGGGCTCTTCATACAGGGCCTACTGAGAGCTCCAGGAGGATTGGCTGCATCAGGGGTGTGCGGCCTAATAGGTAACGGAGGTCCTGCTAGAATTCCTTACAGGGCTCTTCGTACAGGGCCTGCTGTAAGCTCCTGGAGGATTGGCTACCTCAGGGGGTGTGGCCTAATAGGCGAAGGAGGTCCAGCTAGAATTCCTTACAGGGCTCTTCGTACAGGGCCTGCTGGAAGCTCCAGGAGGACTGGCTACATCAGGGGTGTGTGGCCTAATAGGCAAAGGAGGTCCTGCTAGAATTCCTTACAGGGCTCTTCGTACAGGGCCTGCTGTGAGCTCCAGGAGGATTGGCTGCATCAGGGGTGTGTGGTCTAATAGGCAAAGGAGGTCCTGCTGGAATTCCTTACAGGGCTCTTCGTACAGGGCCTGCTGAGAAAGCTACCTGGAGGATTGGCTACCTTGGGGGTGGGCCTAATAGGCAAAGGAGGTCCTGCTAGAATTCCACCCCCTGGTCGCGATGCGGAGGCAGGCAATTGCAAACCACCTCGGAAAGTCTCATGTCGCGAGAATACCACCGGGTCACCAGAAGTCGGTTGCACTTTTGCAAGACTTTCCACCACCAGAAGATATCTCTTATACTGGGATTCTTTGTTGACTTTAACAGAGGTTATGGAGATTGAAAGACCTGGATTAGGGCTGATTAGGGTGGGTTAGAGAAAGAGAATCTGACTCTTCTTCCAAGTTCCTCGAACAGAATGCTCCTGGGCTTTTTAAAGCCTTTAAGCTAGTTATGAATCTGTCGGCCTCTAGCAACGGCCATAACCAAAATCTGTAATATTTTATTGAGAAAAGCTATTTGCTTGACCAAACTTTGTACAGGATTAGAGGACCTGCTGACTAAAGTCCAGTTTATTAAGTACCAAAAATCAGTTGCTGACACAGCGATTCCTGTTGCTAATATTTTGAGTGGGAGGATGATTCGAACCCGGCGTCTGCTGGTTGGTGAGAAGCCTGCCTCAATCTATTAACACCAGAGAAGCCCTCCTAAGCCCACAGACTAGAACAGGTTGTAGCTGAGTGCTTGTCTTGAGCGGTGTCTGGAATCCGTGGGATTTCTCACCGGGTGGGAGAAACTATCAAGGAACGGTTTGGCATCGTGGACGTTCCGTGACTCACTTTCCCTCCCAAAATCGTAATAAACAAATGCCTTCACTTGTTGCCGGGGAATGATGCGGTGTGGACTAGTGGCATAGTTTTGGAAGAAAGATGATGACTCAGGAGCTCTGGCTGGCTGCACTGAGATTCGAATCTCACGTTGGTATGAATGCAACCCAGCTAATACAGAGTTGGGTTGTACCCCAGCTCCGGCATGTGTGCTCTGTTGCCCTTGGTTCCTATTCAAAAGCTTGACCGGAAAAGCCACCTGCTTAATTTCAGCATGCCCAACAGCTGGCCAGGGCTGGCGCAACTGGAGAGGCGCATGAGGCAATGTTCTAGAAGCATCTGCTGCATCAGCTTTCCCACAGCGGGCTTTTATGTGACAAGTTGCTTCATCTAGTTAGGGTTGAGGGGGCGGAGGGAGGCTGAAGGAGGCTGTAGGCCCCTGAAGAGCTCTGAGGCAAGAGTTGAAAAGAGTGGCAAAGGCGGTTTATTTGTGTTAACGGAAGTTCTCCAAGAGCACTTCAACAGGCCCAGGCTTCCAGACTCAAGTGAAGAAATAGCTTGGCTGAGGAATGAAAACGCGACTTATGGCTTCACGTTGGAATTTACAGGAATACATGAAGCTGCCTTATACTCAGATGGAATTCTAGCAGGAGTTCCTTTGCATATTAGGCCACACCCTAATATGCCAATCCCCCACTTCAGAGTCCTCAAAAACGGGGAGGGGGTGGAGGGAAATGTCTGCTGGGCACTTCATTATTCCCTATGGAGTTCGATTATCATAGGGTATAATGGAGAATTGATCTAGAGGTATCTGGGGCTCTGGAGGGGCTGTTTTTTCAGGTAGAGGCACCAGATTTTTAACATAGCATCTGATGACTCTCCTCAAAATTCTCCCCAAGTTTCAAATAGATTGGGGTCCAATTCTATGAGCCCCAGAAGAAGGTGTCGCTATCCTTCATTATTTCTAACGTAGGGAAGGCATTTAAAAGGTGTGCAGTTCCTTTAAATGTGATGGCCAGAACTCCCTTTGGAGTTCATTCATGCTTGTCGCAACCTTGTTCCTGGCTCCACCCCCAAAGTCTCCTGGCTCCACCCCCAAAGTCCCCAGGTGTTTCTGGAATTGGACTTGGCAACACTAAGAAAAAGGCTGCTTTGAAAGGAGAACTTTGTGACATTGTACCCTGCTGAGGCCCCTCCCCTCCCCAAACCCCGCCCTCTCTCAGATCCTGGGGTAGAATTCTAGCAGGAGCTCCTTTGCATATTAGGCCACACACCCCTGATGCAGCCAATCCTCCAAGTCTACTGTAAGCTCCAGGAGGATTGGCTACATCAGGGGTGTGTGGCCTAATATGAAAAGGAGGTCCTGCTGGAATTCCTTACAGGCCTCTTCATACAGGGCCTGCTGTAAGCTCCAGGAGGATTAGCTACATCAGGGGTGTGTGGCCTAATAGGCAAAGGAGGTCCTGCTAGAATTCCTTACAGGGCTCTTCGTACAGGGCCTACTGGAAGCTCCAGGAGGATTGGCTACATCAGGGGGTGTGGCCTAATAGGCAAAGGAGGTCCTGCTAGAATTCCTTACAGGGCTCTTCGTACAGGGCCTACTGGAAGCTCCAGGAGGATTGGCTACATCAGGGGTGTGTGGCCTAATATGCAAAGGAGGTCCTGCTAGAATTCCACCCCTGCTGAGATTCACCCCCAGAGTCTTCAGGTATTTTCCAACACCGACCTGGTAACCCTAGCGCTGCTCCAAAAAGTGCCGTTTCCAGGTCAGTAAAACGAGTCCCCAGCTTGCTGGGGGTGGAGTGTAGATGACTGGGGGAGGCAATGTCAATCCACCAAATCACAAAAAGTCTGCCAAGAAAATGTTGTGATTTGACATCACCTCACGGGTCAGTAACAACCCGGTGATTGCACAGAGCACTACCTATACCAGGGGTGGCCCATGGTAGCTCTCCAGATGTTTTTTTGCCTACAACTCCCATCAGCCCCAGCCAGCATGGCCAATAGCTGGGGCTGATGGGAGTTGTAGGCAAAAAACATCTGGAGAGCTACTGTTGGGCACCCCTGACCTATACCTTTATTTCCCAGCCAGTAACAGGCAAACTTACCTATTAGATCTCTTTAGATCAGGAAATTTCTGGAGATTTTGGAGGTGGGAGTCTGGGGCGGACAGAGTTTGGGGAGAGGTCTCCGCAAGGCGGAATTCCATAGAACCCGCCCTCCAAAGCAGCCATTTTCTCCAGGGGAGATCGCTGTTCCCTGGGGATCAGTTGTCATTCCGAGAGCACTCCAGGCCCTGCCTGAAGAAGCAATTACCAGCCAGAAAATAACGGAACATTTGTCCTAAACAGGAAGGACTGGTGTTTCAAATAGCAAGTTATCTTTTCTTCATGTGGCTTGAAGCCATGATGTACTAAACCGCAAAGGTGAAGCCTTGGCTAATGAAGGTTTTCGAAACTGAAACCAGTCCCCTTGAATAGCCTTGATTGGGCGCCACTCCTCCACTTGCACCTACTTGATTGGGCTCCACTCCTCCACTTGCACCTACTGGAATGGCCTTGGGTTAGCCATAGCTATCGCAGTAGTTGTCCTTGAAAGGGCAGCTGCTGTGAGAGCCCTCTCAGCCCCACCCACCTCACAGGGTGTCTGTTGTGGGGGGAGAAGATAAAGGAGATTGTGAGCCGCTCTGATTCAGAGAGAAGAGCGGGGTGTAAATCTGCAGTCTTCTTCTTTTTCTTATTATTTACTTCATAATGGAAGAAGACAAACTTTGTAATGAGACTCTTTATGCAGCAAGACGAAATGTATTTCTAATCGGATATGGACATTTCCCTTTGAGGGCTGTATTGTTGTCACAATATAATTGCTGTTATAGTGCTATGGAGTTTGCTGTTTTTCCCACCTGGAGGCCGGCAACCCTTTAAGGAGGGAAGGGGCTCAGTTAGTGAAATCATTTGGGAATGGGACACGAAAACCTTCTCCCTTCCTGCGTGGCCTGAACCCGAATTGGGCCCCTTCAGGGTTGTGTTTTCCCTGTCCTCCATTTTTTATGAACAAGACGATCCCCAGGAACGGGAGCAGAGAGGTCAAAAATGTTTTGACGATGCGGAATGCTCAACTTTGCTCCAACTTCTCCATCCAGAACTTTGTATAAACAGTCATAAAAATCACCTCTGCAGTCGGGGGAAATCTGGTATTTCAGTATATAAATTAAGAGCCCGGGAAGGGAATGAGATCCTCCCTGTTCTCCACCATAAAGTTGCCAGGTCCAATTCAAGAAATATCTGGGGACTTTGGGGGTGGAGCCAGGAGACTTTGGGGGTGGAGCCAAGAGCAAGGCTGTGATAAGCACGATTGAACTCCAAAGAGAGTTCTGGTTCTCACATTTAAAGGGGCCGCACACCTTTTAAATGCCTTCCTCCTTTGGAAATAATGAAGGATAGGGGCACCTTCTTTGGGGGCTCATAGAATTGGACCCCCAGGTCCAATCTTTTTGAAATTTGGAAGGTGTTTTGAGGAGAGGCACCGGATGCTATGCTGTGAATTTGGTGCATCTACCACAAAAAACAGCCCCCCCCCAGAGCCCCAGATACCCACGGATCAATTCTCCATTAGAGCCTATGGGAATCAGTCTCCATAGAGTACAATGGAGTGTCCAGCCGACGTTTCCCTCCTCCCTTGCTTTCTGATGACCCTAAAGCTGGGGGAGGGCCTCCAAACCAGGGGATCAGGGTGGCGATGAGCGTGCTCAGCACTGAGGCGCCCCCTGGTGACCTCGCTTATCCTTCCCAGGGCCCAGGGAAGACTGAGCAGGAGAGGTGGGGCGGCCAGCTGCACATTCTCCGGGTTTGTCCTACAGACCCATGGAATGCAAAAGCAGCTGGGTGGCACCTGTACAGTGTGGTTCTCGGAGTCTGCCAGGCTCTAAGGAATGCACTGCGCTGGCACTACCTACTATCACATTCCCCGGCTCTCCCCCCCGCATGTGGGGAGAGGGGGCACCTCATGGCACTCCGTAGGCCAGGTGGTGCCCTAGACGGCTGCTTATCTGGCCTACTCCCATACACCGGCCAAGTGCACACATAATGACAGACAAGCTGGCCCTTTGCGATAGGGAAAGCACTCTTTACCTTAGGCTCTTCCTTCAGCGTCAATCTGAATGCGAACTGGATCTACCTGAATCAATCTAAGTTTACCTTTTTTGCAACATACTTCTCAGGAGATTTATTTACTGCATTCAGCATCACGCTTCTGTGACTGGGCAGAACTCTGCTATAGGAACCAAATATCCCAAAATCTATGTACTCCGGAAATCAACGGTAATTCCAGACACCTCCATCCCTCACCTGGAGGTTGGCAAGCCTACTCCCTTAGCAGCCTCCTGTTTATCTCCCAGCTGCTCTTCTTGTCGTGAAGCTCATGTGAAAAAGCACACCTGTGATCACCGTCTTCAAGTACTCGAAGGGCTGTCATAGAGAGGATGGTGTGGAATTGTTTTCTGTGGCCCCGGAAGGTCGGACCGGAGCCATTGAGTTGAAATTAAATCAGAATTTCCGGCTCAACATTAGGAGGAACTTCTTGACTGTTCAAGCGGTTCCTCAGTGGAGCAGGCTTCCTCGGGAGGTGGTGGGCTCTCCTTTCTTGGAGGTTTTTGAACAGAGGCTAGGTGGCACTCTGACAGCGATGAAGATCCTGTGAATTTGGGGTAGGTATTTGTGGGTTTCCTGCATTGTGCAGGGGGTTGGACTAGATTAGGTTTGCCAATCCCCATGTGGGGGTCCCCCAGTTTGGAGGCCCTCCCCCCACTTCAGGGTCATCAGAAAGCGGGGAGTGGAGGGAAATGTCTGCTGGGCGCTTCATTACTCCCTATGGAGATCAATTCCCATATGGTATAATGGAGAATTGATCTGCGGGTATCTGGGGCTCTGGGGGGGGGGCTGCTTTTTGAGGTAGAGGCACCAAGTTTTCAGCATAGCATCCAGTGCCTCTTCCCAAAATACCCTCCGAGTTTCAAAAAGATTGGGCCAGGGGGTCAAATTCTATGAGCCCCCTAAGAAGGTGCCCCGATCCATTATTTCCAACGGAGGGAAAGCATTTAAAAGGTGTGCATTTAAATATGATGGCCAGAACTCCCTTTGGCGTGCAATGATGGTTGTCCCAACCTTGCTCCAGGCTCCACCCCCCAAAGTCTCCTGGCTCCACCCCCAAAGTTTCCAGAAATTTCTTGAATTGGACTTGGCAACCCTAGATGGTCGGGGGGGGGTGTCTTCCAACTCTATGCTTCTATGATTCTACCTCAGTATTGGGGATGGGCTGCAGTGAGGAGGAGGGAATGGAGCCGAAATCACCTCTGCCTTCCTTTTGTCCTGAGCCCAGCCCTAAAATATTTCCAGTCTTCCGTAATGACAGTTCCAAGTATATTTGTTTCTTGCTATGGCAATGGGATGCACTGCAATTACCAACATGGCATTTGACAGGTTTTTTTAATTGTTAGCACGTTCTACTTGTCACCATGGCTGGTTCTGGACGCTCAACAGATCTTCTCCCTGACACCTTTGTGGCTGAGGGCCCAACCAGCAAATCTTTACCTGTCCTCTTTCCCTGCTCCTGGGCTGTTGTGAAAATCACAGTAAGAGGGTTGGGGTGGGTGGGTGGGGAAGGGAGGCAGCTTCGTGTGCGGGTGCTGCAAAGGTGAATGGTAAGATCAGGCATTTCTCTTGCTTCTCCCTCCCCACCTTATGAGAGCCTGGCTGCAAGCCAAGGGCTCTGCATTCTTTTCCTTGGTTCGCGCAAGTTCACTGTTTAAAAGAAGCGTTCGACCCCAGTCATACTTTGGCAGCACGATTCGGATTCCTTTGCGCGGCTTTGATCTGCTAATTGGTTTCTCTTCCAACATGTGCGTGTGTCTGTGTGCGGACAGATATACACAAATGTGACACCTAAAAAATAGCAGGTTGATTTACTGGTTAGGCAGTTCTACTGATAGCGATCCAGAGGTTTTTGAAGTCTGTTCCAGGAGCCCTTCTCAAGGTTTCCAAAATGAAAAGGTGTGAACTATGATCAGGAGTGTACAAATTGTCCCGAAGACAGCTTGTTCACCACCAGGGCTATTTTTGTAGCAGGATCTCCTTTGCATAACAGGCCACACCCCTCTAATGAAGCCAATCCTCCTGGAGCTTCCAGCAGGCCCTGATTAGCCCTGTAAGGAATTCTAGCAGGACCTCCTTTGCCTATTAGGCCACACACCCCTGATGCAGCCAATCCTCCTGGAGCTCTCAGTAGGCCCTGTACGAAGAGCCCTGTAAGGAATTCTAGCAGGACCTCCTTTGCCTATTAGGCCACACACCCCTGATGTAACCAATCCTCCTGGAGCTTACAGCAGGCCCTGTACGAAGAGCCCTGTAAGGAATTCTAGCAGGATCTCCTTTGCCTATTAGGCCACACCCCCCTGATGCAGCCAATCCTCCTGGAGCTCACAGTAGGCCCTGTACGAAAAGCCCTGTAAGGAATTCTAGCAGGACCTCCTTTGCCTATTAGGCCACACAGCCCTGATGTAGCCAATCCTCCTAGAGCTTACAGCAGGCCCTGTACGAAGAGCCCTGTAAGGAATTCTAGCAGGATCTCCTTTGCCTATTAGGCCACACAGCCCTGATGTAGCCAATCCTCCTAGAGCTTACAGCAGGCCCTGTACGAAGAGCCCTGTAAGGAATTCTAGCAGGACCTCCTTTGCCTATTAGGCCACACACCCCTGATGTAGCCAATCCTCCTGGAGCTCTCAGCAGGCCCTGTACGAAGAGCCCTGTAAGGAATTCTAGCAGGACCTCCTTTGCCTATTAGGCCACACACCCCTGATGTAGCTAATCCTCCTGGAGCTTACAGTAGGCCCTGTACGAAGAACCTTGTAAGCTCTTGGAGGATTGGCTACATCAGGCATTTTGCAGGTGTGTTTCCATGCAATACCCATTGAAGTAAACGCAGGCAGCATTAGACCATTCAAACCATTTAAAACATCAGCTTAACAACCACTCTGAGGAATTAAAACAACCTGCCCATTCCTTGGTTGATAGCGCTAACCAGGGCTTTTTGTGTAGCAGGAACTCCTTTGCATATTGGGCCACACACCCCTGATGTAGCCAATCCTCCAAGAGCTTACAGTAGGCCCTGTAAGAAGAGCCCCATAAGCTCTTGGAGGATTGGCTACATCAGGGGTGTGTGGCCTCATATTTGTCTTGGGTGACGGGAGGGGGAGAGAGCCCATTTGGCGACGCCCCTCCCGACGCCCTAGGCAAATGCCTAGCTTGCCTTGTGGGCAAGCCAGCCCCGGGTGTAGTGGTTAAGAGTGCCGACTCTAATCTGGGACACCTGCTTCCATCTGGGTAGACAAGATTGTGCTGCTAGAACAAATCATAACCGATCGAGTAAGATGATGCCTTGAAAGCTGACATTTTCAAAAACCACTAAAATGTGCAGCAAATATTTTCCCCGTTTGTGGTTCAAATGAGGGAATACTACTGACGGATGCCTCGCCTTCCATCTTTTCCAGGTCGCTCGCAGAGTTCCCAGGCAAGCTCGGTTTCTGCAAAGGCTGGTGAGTGATGGCCAGAGAGTGGGGAAGGGTTGTGGCTCAACAGTAGAGTATCTGCTCACTCTACATAAGGTCCCAGGTTCAATCCCCGGCATCTCCAGTTTAAAAGAGGGGAAAGACCTCATCCTGAAACCTTGGAGACCCGCTGCCAGTCTGAGTAGACAAGAATGACCTTGACTAAGGGTCTGGTTCAGTAGAAGGTAGCTACTTGCAATGGTTCCATTCAGGTAAGAGGCAGTAGCTCAGTGGTGGAGCATCTCCTTGGCATGCAGAAGGTCCCAGGTTCCATCCCTGGCATCTCTAGTCAAAAGGACTACTAGACAGTAGGTGATGGGAAGGACCTCTGCCTGAGATCCTGGAGAGCTGCTGCCAGCCTGAGTAGGCAATACTGATCTTGATGGGTCAAGGGTCTGACTCAGTATAAGGCAGCTTCACATGGGAGTTCCATTCGGGAGAGGAGCTGTGGCTCACTGCTAGAACGTCTGCTTGGAATGCAGAAGGTCCCAGGTTCAGTTTCCAGCATCCCCATTCAACAGGACAAGGCAGCAGGTGATGTGGAAGACCTCTTCCTGAGACCCTGGAGAGCTGCTGCCAGTCTGAGTAGACAATACTGACCATGATGGACCAAAGTAGGAGTCAAGTGGCAGCTTTAAGACCAACAAAGTCTTAAAGGTGCCACTTGTCTCCTACTTTGTTCTACTGCTTCACACCAACGTGGCTGCCCACTTGGATCTATCTTGATGGACCAAGGATCTGATTCAGTAGAAGACAGATTCATGGGGAGGACCATGGCTCCATGGTGGAGCCTCTGCTTGGCATGTAGAAGGTCCCAGGTTCAATCCTCAGCATCTCCAGTTAAAAAGAACCAGGTGCAGGGGTGGAATTCTAGCAGGAGTTCGTTTGCATATTAGCCCACACCCCCCGTGATGTAGCCAATCCTTCAAGAGCTTACAAAAAAGAGCCTTGTAAGCTCTTGGAGGATTGGCTACATCAGGGGTGTGTGGCCTAATATGCAAACGAACTCCTGCTAGAATTCCACCCCTGACTAGGCAGCAGCTGCTGTGGAAGATCTCTGCCTGAGACCCGGGAGAGCAGCTGCCTGTCTGAGTAGACAATGCTGACCTTGATGGACCCAGGGTCTGGCTCAGTAGAAGGCAGCTTCCTAGGTTCCTATGTTCATGCATGTGAAGTCCCATTTCTGGAATAAGAGACTGAACCCACAGGCAGGAAGTTCTCCCTGCTGCTGTTTCAAGCTCTTCTGTTTTTATAACGCCGACGGTATGCTTTGAAGCTTCCTCCAGAGATGAGGCGGACTGTTCCAGAAAGTATTTAAAGAATAAACAAACCTTTCAAAATAACAATAAAAAGTTAGGAAACTGGGAGTTGATGCAGTACAGTGATAATGTTAGGCAGAAAGGGAGAAGGTTGGTTTTTCCAAGAGTTTGAAGAACCTTTGCATTCATAGAGTTTGAAGAACCTTTGCATCAGGGAGGGACGGTGGCTCAGTGGTAGAGCGTCTGCTTGGGAAGCAGAAGGTCCCAGGTTCAATCCCTGGCATCTCCAAAAAAGGGTCCAGGCAAATAGGTGTGAAAAACCTCAGCTTGAGACCCTGGAGAGCCGCTGCCAGTCTGAGAAGACAATACTGACTTTGATGGACCAAGAGAGGTCTGATTCAGTATAAGGCAGCTTCATATGTTCATAACCCCCCCCCCCCTGTGGACCATCAGGTAGAGTTGCCAACCTCCAGGTGGAGGAAAACGTAGGAGGCTGTGAAAACTCAGACCGATTTTGCACACAGCTTACCCCCACGGTCACGTTCCTCTTCTCTGCACAGCGTCGGTCGGATTTCCCGCTATCTGCGTAGCAAACGTAAACTGGGTTTTAGCGGTTTATGTTTGCTACGCAAAAGCTGCGACACTTCCTGTAACTCAGGCGCAGATAGTGGGAAATCCGATGGACGTTGTGCAGAGAAGAGGAACATGATCGTGGGGTAAGCTGCGTGCGAAATCAGTATCACTGTGCAAAGAACAATTGCAACTCGTGTAATGCAGCTTAATACAAGAACTTCACACTCTCCACAAACATTATATCAGTGCTTAATCGCACTCTGCAATATATTGAGTACTTATGTTAATAGCATTTAAAGGGAAAACACCACAATCAACTTTTTGACAACAAAAAGAGCCAGTTTGGTGTAGTGGTTAAGTGTGTGGACTCTTATCTGGCAGCACTGGGTTTGATTCCCCACTCCTCCACTTGCAGCTGCTGGAATGGCCTTGGGTCAGCCATAGCTCTGGCAGAGGTTGTCCTTGAAAGGGCAGCTGCTGTGAGAGCCCTCTCCAGCCCCACCCACCTCACAGGGTGTCTGTTGTGGGGGAGGAAGGTAAAGGAGATTGTGAGCCGCTCTGAGACTCTTAGGAGTGGAGGGCGGGATATAAATCCAATACCTTCATCTACCTCGCAGGGTGTCTATTGGGGGGGGGGGGGGAGGTAAAGGAGATTGTGAGCCGCTCTGAGACTCTTTGGAGTGGAGGGTGGGATATAAATCCAATATCTTCTTCTTCTAAGAAAAACTTGCAAGGTTTGCCAGGTGTAAACAGCAATGACTTCTGTATGCAACATGCAAAGTTTGCAGCGGACTCGACCAACGAAGGCAACAGTCCTTGAATGAAGCGTAGGCTTAGAAGAATGAATCAAAGGTTGTTTTTCTGTTGATTGTCCACATATATAGATTCAATAACGTGGTAACATGCTTCCTAGGCTTTCTTCTCTTTGTGTGTTTCAAACATCTTCTTCTTTGACCATGTTATGTCTAGATAGATAGATAGATAGATAGATAGATAGATAGATAGATAGATAGATAGATAGATAGATAGATAGATAGATAGATAGATAGATAGATAGATAGATAGATAGATAGATAGATAAATTTATTGTCATTGTTCTCAAAAAAAAGAAAACGAGAGCAACGAAATGAGGTGCTCTTCCACAAACATACCAACGCATCAACACCCCCCAAAAGGGACATATACATAGACCATTTAAATGCATCTAAAAACAAATAACCATTCATGACCCTGCATTTAGCCTAACCACGGCACTTGGATAGAAGCTGCCCTTGAATCTATTTGTCTTAGCCTTCAACACTCTATATCGCCTACCTGACGGTAAGGCTCATAGCATTAACCAAGGCTCATAGCATTATAAGGAAATCAATTCCAACATTTGCACAGGAAAAGGGGTTACCATCTTATTGAATCTATATATGTGGATATGTAGCACTTTGCTTACCACCTGGAAGCAGACAACCCTAAATGAACGTTATGGGTATGAACACATCCTCCTGCTTACAGACCGTTTCTCTGTTCCAACAGGAAACCAGACCCCGGATGTCTGAATTCTTAGTGAGATCCACCATCATTTCCCGCTACGCCTTCACCGCCATGTCCTGCACCTTGGTGAACAGCGGCTCGGAAGACAGAGAAGGGGTCTTTGAGATGCAGATCCCCGTCACGGCCTTCATCACCAATTTTACCATGTAGGTGAGAGGGTCTGGCTCGTTGCTCAAATCAGAACTCTATGGCAGAAGCTAAATTTACCATAGAGTTTTCGCCCAAATAAAAGAGCCCCGTGGCGCAGAGTGTTAAAGCTGCAGTACTGCAGTCCTAAGCTCTGCTCATGACCTGAGTTTGATCCCCGGCGGAAGCTGGGTTTTCAGGTAGCCACCTCGAGGTTGACTCAGCCTTCCATCCTTCCGAGGTCGGTAAAATGAGGACCCAGCTTGCTGGTGGGAAAGCGTAGATGACTGGGGAAGGCAAGGGCAAACCACCGCGTAAAAAGTCTGCCGTGAAAACGTTGTGAAAGCAATGTCACCCCAGAGTCGGAAACGACTGGTGCTTGCACAGGGGACCTTTCCTTTCCTTTTGCCCAAATATCAGAGTGTCTCCCTGGTATCCCAGAAGTGATGACATCCAGGGCTCTTTTTTTTGAGCAGGAATGCACAGAAACGCAGTTCTGGTTGTCTTGGCAGCAGGGGGTGTGGCCTAATTGTCAGAACTTAAGAACTCCAGGCAGATCCCATACTTAGTTTCCAAGCTAGGATTTTATTAGAGAGAACTAAGAACTGTTAGATACAAGGTACAAGATAACAGTGATGGCGAGAGCCAGCACTGGCCCAGTTTTATATAGTAAAACAAACAACCCACAAAGCTTTAATTCACACCGTTACAGGCACATCTGTCTTCCCACCAGTGCTATCAGCAAAGACGTTGCCTCCTTACTCTGAAGGCCACACGATTCGGCTTCAAAGGGTGTCAGTGTGAGAAAGTACAGAGATACAACATTATTCAGTCTACAGCCCCCAAATACTTTGGATACCATCGGGGCAGGGTTAACTACTACTCAGGCACTTCAGGTTAAGAAAGGTTACAATATGGGGTCGGTCTGGTTCAACGCTCAGGTCCACTCTATGCATACTTGCCAACCATCAATTATACTGGTTCTACATTAAGCTAGCAATACTAAAGTTACAAGTTCTGACATACTGCCCCCCCTAAGCGCCCTCCCCCGGGGGGTGGCGGCTTGGGCTTGTGCGGGTACAGCAGGTGAAACTTTTTTAACAATTGCGGCGCAGCTACGTTCTGAGACTCGACCCATTCATCACAGCTCGGGGGGAAGTGCTTCCACCTGATTAAGTAATACAGTTTCCCCCGTTTGACTTTGGAGTCCAGGATTTCGTGGACTTCATGGTGACTCTGACCCCTCACTGTCGTCGGAGGGGGTGGCGGAGCCCTGGGATGGAAGGACGTGGCACCAGGGTCTTTCCGGAGTAAGCTGCAATGAAAAACAGGATGGATTTTGCTTAGAGACTTGGGCAGCTCGAGTTCTGCAGTCACCTTATTGATTACTCGTTTGATCCTAAAAGGCCCAAGAAACTTCAACGCAAGCTTGCGGCAGGGCTGAGGAAGGGGGAGGTTTTTTGTGGACAAAAAGACAGTGTCTCCCACTCTCAATTCCCATTCAGGAGAGTGTTTTTTGTCAAACTGTTTTTTGTAAGCCTTTTTCGCTTCCTCCAGGTTCTCCTGAATTCCCTTCCAGCTCTCCCGAAGGCCCTCCCACCATTGTTGGCACGATGTGGGTTCTGAGGGGGTGGCCGGGAGGGGAAGCGTTGGGAAAGGCTTGCCCTCATAGCCATTTATGATTTGGAAAGGAGAGGTTTTAGTAGAGCTGTGAAGGCTGTTGTTGTAGCCGTATTCAGCGAATGGGAGTAGGTCCACCCAGTTGGACTGTTGGAAGTTAATGAAACAGCGGAGGTACTGTTCTAGAAGGCTATTAACCCTCTCCGTCTGTCCGTCCGACTGGGGGTGGTAGGCTGAGCTGAGGCCCTGCTCAATACCCGCAAGTTTGCAAAACTCCCGCCAGAAGTTGGCAACGAACTGCGTCCCGCGGTCGCTAATGACCTTGTCTGGGAACGAGTGTAGGCGTACAATGTGTGTAAAGAAAAGTTGGGCAAGTTTTTTAGCCGTGGGGAGCTGCTTGCAGGGGATGAAGTGGGCTTGTTTGGAGAATGTATCGACCACTACCAAAACAACAGTTTTGCCCTGCGACGGCGGGAGCTCCACAATGAAATCCATAGACACTACCGACCAAGGCCGGGTGGCTGTTGGGAGGGGCACTAGGTGGCCGGGAGGTTTACCCCCCCTTCGTTTAGCCATCAGACAGGTGGGACATGAGAGGACGAATTCGGAGACGTCTCTTTTGAGCCTAGGCCACCAAAACTGTCGGGTAAGGAGGTTGAGGGTTTTGACATAGCCGAAATGGCCCGCCAGGCGGCTGGAATGACAATGCTCTAAAATCTGCTTGCGGAGGGAGGGGGGCACATAGATCTTTTCGTTGTGCAACAGGAGGCCGTCCTCGCTTTTACGGAGGTTCGGTGGTTGATCTGCTTCCCGAGCAGTCTCCGCAACTAACTGAGACAAGAGGTCTGGCTCCGGGGGGCCGATCCTCTTCCCGGAGCGGGTGGTGACCCCCCCCGCGATGGCCGAAGGGGGGATAAGGGAGTCCACCACCTCCTCGCGGAGGCTCTCGTGCTGTGGCAGGCGGGAGAGGGCGTCCGCCAAGAAATTCTTGGTACCTGGGATGTGTTTCAGTACAAAGTCGAATTTGGCGAAAAACCCAGCCCACCGGATTTGTTTTGCAGTCATTTTGCGGCGACCGGTCAATGCCTCGAGATTTTTGTGGTCAGTCCAGATTTCAAATGGGACTCTGGCCCCTTCAAGCCAGGAGCGCCAGGTTTTCAAGGCAAACATGACTGCAAAAGCCTCCTTGTCCCACACTGACCAATTTTTCTGCTCGTTCGAGAACTTTCGTGAAATGTAGGCGCAGGGGCGCAGAACCCCGTTGTCCCCCCTTTGCATTAAAATGGCTCCGACGGCGGCGTCGGAAGCATCACATTGAACCACAAAAGGTTTTAACTCGTCAGGGTGGGCCAACACGGGCTCCGAGGTGAAGAGGCGTTTCAATTCTGTAAAGGCTTTTTGACACTCGGGCGTCCACGTTAGGCGCGCGCCCGGCTTTTTTGCCTCTGCCCCTTTCCCCTTTGTTTTAAGGAGCTCCGTAAGGGGTAACATGATGGTGGCGAACCCCTTTATGAAGTCGCGGTAAAAATTTGCGAACCCGAGAAAACTTTGGAGCTGTTTGCGGGTTCGTGGGGGCTCCCAGTCTAGCACCGCTTGAACCTTTGCTGGGTCCATTGACAACCCTTCCCCCGATACTCGGAAGCCTAGATAGTCTAGTTCAGTCTTGTGAAATTCACATTTTGATAGTTTGGCATACAACTTGTGCTTGCACAGGGTGCTCAACACTTTTCTGACTAGTGGTACATGTGACTTGAGATCTGGCGAATAAATAATGATGTCATCAAGGTACACCACCACCCCCTTAAACAGGAACTCTCGCAGAACCTCGTTGATAAAGTTCATGAATACCCCAGGGGCCCCCTGTAGTCCGAAAGGCATAACCAAGTACTCAAATTGTCCTAGCGGGGTATTGAATGCGGTCTTCCACTCGTCCCCCTCCCTGATGCGGACTCGGAAGTACGCGTCTCGGAGGTCGAGTTTTGTGAATATTTTCCCTGTGGCCACAGTGTTCAATAGGTCCTTAATCAATGGGATCGGGTAGGCATTAGACATCGAAATCCCGTTTATCGAGCGAAAATCTGTGCAAAGTCTAAGCGACCCATCCTTTTTCTTTCTGAAGAGGACGGGGGCGGCATGGGGGGCTGTTGCCGGTCGTATGAACCCCCGCTTCAGGTTTTTGTCCAAAAATTTGCGGAGTTCCGCTTTCTCCGCCCAACCCATGGAGTACAGTTTCGCTTTTGGCAGTTGCTGCCCCGGGATCAGTTCGATTGCACAGTCCGTGGGGCGGTGAGGTGGTAACTCATCCGCCTCCTTCTCACTAAAGGCCAGTTTTAAGTCCCGGTATTCTTTGGGGATTGAGGCGACCTCCTCGAGGGTGAGGCAGGCTCGCTCATTCCGGGGAGGCGGATGCGGTCCCCATTCGGGGCGCCAATGGTGGTGTTCGCACCTCCAGTCCGGGAATCGGACGATCTGCTCCTCCCACCTTATGTCTGGCTGGTGGCGGGCGAGCCAACCCGAGCCCATCACCACATCAAACGAGCAAGAGGGGGCAATTACAAAAGTTTCGATCCCCCAATGCTCTTCGGTCCCAACGGGGACCGCCTGCGTTTCTAGCTTACATGGCTCTCCCCTCATGGGCCCCCCGTCCATCTGCTGGAAAAGCATGGGTAGCGGGAGGGGGGACGTGGCTAATCCTAACGCCTCTACTAGGCGGGGGGTGATTAAGTCCCGGTTGCACCCCGAGTCGATTAGTGCTCGGGCATGCATGAACCGTTTTAGGTTCGGGTTGAGAAGGGTTACGGCCATAAACAATAAACCCCCAGTGGCTCTCACCGTGAGGAGTGCCGGCTGTTGCTGGACCTGCTTCGCGGCACCCATTAAAGCAGGTCGTTGTCGTTTCCCGCCGACTCGGTGTCGTCCGACTCCCCGGTCGATTCTTCCACGGTTTCTGGTTCGGCGGTAAAATCCTCGTCAGTCGCCAAGGTGGTGGCGACGGAGCCCCGTCCGGGCTCTTTCGGCCGATTACTCTTTTTCTTCTTGGGCCCCGATGCGGTTGGCCTGGCTGTCGGCGGGGTGGACCCCGCTTTGGCTGGGCAGTTGGAGGCGAGGTGGTCCGGGTCGCCGCACCGGTAACACTTTCGGGCAGTGGTGGGGGTCGAGGTTGTCGGGACCCGCCGCCCCTCCGCCTTGGTAGGTGTGGATTTCAACCCCTTCTTCGCCAGTTGCTGTCGGCGAAGCCCCACGTGCTGGATGTTGGTCTCGACCTCTCCGGCTAGCTGGATCCACCCGACCAAGGTGTCGGGTCGCCCGTGGCTGTAGCAGCGGTCGAGGACGTTCGGGTTCAGCCCGTTACAAAAAGCAGTATATTTCATAATCTCGTTCCACCCTCTCACTGCCGCGCAGTAGCCCAGGAACTCCGTGGCATACTCGCGAATGGATCGGTTGCCTTGTTCGATGCGCTGGAGGGCTGCGATGGCTTTCTCCTCGCGGAGCGGGTCGCCGTACTGGCGGAGCATGGCGTGCAGGAACCCCGCTACGGTTGCTAGCTCGGGCTTCCTCGCGGTGAACAGCCCGACGTACCATTTGCGGGCTGGACCTCTCAGTCGGGACGCAATGTGGTACACTCGGCTGGCTTCGGTCGGGTAGTCCGCACCCCAATGGGTAAAGAACGTGTCGCACTGTATGGTGAAGTACTCCACGTCCTCTGGGCTCCCGTCGAAAGTAATTTTCAGCTCTCTCCCCCCCCCTGCGACCGGGGGTGCCGCGGGTTGGGGCACCGGGGCCGGCAGGGCCGGTAGGGCTGGTGCAGCTGGGGCCGGCGGCGCTGGCGGTGCGGGCACGGGGACCGCCGGGGGCGCCGGAACTGGCGGCGCCGGAGGCGCTGGGACCGGCGGCGCGGGGGCCCCCGGGGCCGGAGGCGCCACTGGTTGTGGGGCCGGTGGGGCTGGAGCGGGCACCACCGGCGGCGCGGGAGCCAGCGGGGCCGGTGGAGCCACGGGCGGTTGCCCCAGCGGCAGCCCTCCCACGGGGATCCCCAGGACCGCCGTCTGCAAGGTGCGGAGCTGGTCGTAGATCGCGCCTAGGTTCTGTTGCATCTCCTCGGCCATCATAACTCGGGAGGCGTGTACGTCGTTGTGAATTTCCCGTACATAGTCGAACAGGTCGTTGCGGAGGCTCCGGACCGGGTCGTCCCCGCCTCGCGGTTCTGGACCTTCGCCCTGGTCGTCGTCTCCGTCTCCGCTTGCCCCGTCGCCCAGCATACTTCTGTACCGCTGCTCCGCCGCGTCGATCGCCGCCGTGGACTTCCGCGGGCTCCAGGATCGGGGTGCGGCGAACGCGTCCACCGAGAAAGGTGCGGGCACCTTAATCTTGCGCCTCACCCCCGTCACCTTCGGGTCGAGCGGCGGGTCCTCCGTTGGAGTGGTGGGCTCTCCGTTGTCTGGAACCTTTGCAGCCATCGGGCCGGGTTTCCAGTTCAGATAAGCTCCGAAACAATGGGATCACTGTTATAATGTCAGAACTTAAGAACTCCAGGCAGATCCCATACTTAGTTTCCAAGCTAGGATTTTATTAGAGAGAACTAAGAACTGTTAGATACAAGGTACAAGATAACAGTGATGGCGAGAGCCAGCACTGGCCCAGTTTTATATAGTAAAACAAACAACCCACAAAGCTTTAATTCACACCGTTACAGGCACATCTGTCTTCCCACCAGTGCTATCAGCAAAGACGTTGCCTCCTTACTCTGAAGGCCACACGATTCGGCTTCAAAGGGTGTCAGTGTGAGAAAGTACAGAGATACAACATTATTCAGTCTACAGCCCCCAAATACTTTGGATACCATCGGGGCAGGGTTAACTACTACTCAGGCACTTCAGGTTAAGAAAGGTTACAATATGGGGTCGGTCTGGTTCAACGCTCAGGTCCACTCTATGCATACTTGCCAACCATCAATTATACTGGTTCTACATTAAGCTAGCAATACTAAAGTTACAAGTTCTGACACTAATATGTAAAGGAGTTTCTGCTGGGCTTTTCCTACATAAAAGCCCTGTGTGAAACAATGGTGCCCTCCCGTCAGCCATTTTATTTGGCAGATTCCAAGGGACTCCCTGTTCAAGTAGGTGCTGTCCCTGTAAGATGGATCGTGTTGAGATTGTCGCCCACGTTCTTCTCCAGGGTCCTCTCTATTTGGTATCCTGCCTAAATCTTTTATACCCCACAATGGCCCAAATTTTATAGACCTCTGATGATTTCAAGGTGCTTTTTTTGTTTGATAATTCTGATCTGGAAATAATTAATAGCAAAGGGCTTTGGGTTTTTTTTTTTTTTTGCGTTAAAACAATTTTATTTCAGTAACATATGGTAACAATCAATTCTTGCATTATTAATTACTTCTTTTTATCTATCCCATATATTACTTTTCTAACCCCTCCTCCCCCGTTACTTGACCCCCGCCCGTGTTGTATACTTACAATACTAGTATTTAAAGGTACCCTTAACTAATAAAACAAAAATTTCTATTTTTTCTTTCTTTTAAGACTTAATCATTATCAAAAATTGTCCAATGTCCTTTTATTTTCCACTCTTTTTCTGTATAACTTCTAAACTTCTTCCACTCCAACTTAAAAGTTTCTAGAGCATAGTCTTAAAATTCTTGTCAATTTGTCCATTTCATTCCATAGTATAACTTTTATAATCCAATCCCATTTCTCTGGTATTCTTTCTTGCTTCCACAACTGCGCATACAATGTCCTAGCAGCTGAGAGCAAGTACCAAATTATAGTTCTATCTTCTTTTGGAAATTTTTCCATATATAATCCCAACAGAAAAGTCTCTGCAACTTTCTTGATTTCATATCCCAAGATCCTAGATATTTCTTGTTGAATCATCTGCCAATACTGTTTTGCTCTTTCACAAGTCCACCACATATGGTAAAAAGAACCTTCATGTTTTTTACACTTCCAACATCTATCTGGCATCTTATTGTTCATCTTTGCTAACTTTTTAGGAGTTATATACCACCTATACATCATTTTAAAACAGTTCTCTTTAATACTATGATATGTTGAAAGCTTTATAGAATTCTTCCAAAGATATTCCCAAATTTCCATCTGTATTTCTTTATTTACATTAATTGCCCACTTAATCATTTGAGATTTTACTACTTCATCTTCTGTAGACCATTTCAAAAGCAGTTTATATAGTTTTGAAATCAATTTTTCATTATCTCCAAGCAGAACTATTTCCATTTCTGTTTGTTCTTTTCTTATTCCTTCAGTTTTAATGTCTTTTTCCACCAAACTCTTTATTTGTTGCATTTGTAACCAGTCATATTTATTATTCAACTCTTTCGCCGTTTTCAGCTCTATTTTACCGCCTTGTATTTTTAATAGCTGATTATATGACAACCACTTTTCTTCACCCATTTCAGCCGTTATTTTTATCACTTCTGCTGGCACTTTCCATAACGGTTTTCTTTCATCACCATATTTCTTATAATTCATCCACGTATTCAACAAATTATTTCTTATATAATGGTGAGAGAAAAAACCATCCATCTTTTTTTCCGATAGTACATATAAGCGTACCAGCCAAATTTATTTCCATGACCTTCCAACGCCAAAAGTTTTGTTTAGTAGCATCACCCATTCTTTTATCCACACTAAGCAGGCTGCTTCATGATATAGTTTTAAATCTGGTAATTGGAATCCTCCTCTCTCTTTTGCATCTGTTAAAATTTTCATTTTGATCCTTGGTTTCTTCCCAGCCCACACAAATTCTGAGATCTTCCTCTGCCATCTGTTAAACTGTTTGCTATCCTTCACAATCGGAATAGCTTGAAATAAATACATTATTCTTGGTAAAATGTTCATTTTAATTGCAGCTATTCTTCCCAGCAATGACAAATTAAGTTTATTCCATTTTATCGTGTCTTCATCCATTTTATGCCATAGCTTCTCATAATTATTTTTAAACAAATCAATATTCTTCATTGTTATCTCCACACCCAAATATTTACCTTCAAGGTAACTTCACAACCCGTTAGCTTTTGTAACTCCTTTTGTTTACTTACTTGCATATTCTTACATAAAATTTTTGATTTTTCTTTATATAAAATCCCGCCAGTTCTCCATATTTTTGTATTTTAGCTAACAGCAAGGGTGTTACTTGAGTGGGATTTTCATTTATATCAATCAATCAATTTTTATTTGTATCCCGCCCTCCCCGCCGAGGCAGGCTCAGGGCGGCTTTTATAAACATTATATCATCTGCAAATGCTCTATATTTATAAGTAAATCCTTTTATTTTTAATCCTTCTATTTCTTTGTCTTCTTGAATTTGCATCAGCAAAATTTCATTATAAACAACAGTGGAGAGAGCGGACATCCTTGTCTTGTACCTTTACTAATTATCATATCTTCTGTAAGGTCTGCATTTATACATAGCCTTGCACGTTGCTCAGTATATATTGCTTTTATCATTCTTATAAAGTCTTCTCCCAACTCCATTTTCTCCATAACTGCAAACATAAAGTCCCAGTTTAGATTATCAAATGCTTTCTCTGCGTCCGCAAAGAATAATGCTACTTCCTTTTCTGGATGTCTTTCGTAATATTCTACAATATTTACAACAGTCCTAATATTGCCTCTTATCTGTCTTTTGGGGAGAAACCCTGCAAAGGGTTTTTTTTTTTTTGTAGAGCTATGGTTACTCGTCCTGATAAGTAGTACTATGTATCAGGTCTTACTATGTTGCTACTTCGTTTTTATATTGTAATCCTAATTTTATTCTGTATGGATTTTGTACTCTTTTAATATGTAACCTGGCCATCCCTTTATTTTATATTCTTATATATGCCAATAAAGAAGAAGAAGAATTGCAGATTTATACCCCGCCCTTCTCTCTGAATCAAAGACTCAGAGCAGCTTACAATCTCCTATATCTTCTCCCCCCCCACAACAGATGCCCTGTGAGGTGGATGGGGCTGAGAGGGCTTTCACAGCAGCTGCCTTTTCAATGACAACCTCTGCGAGAGCTATGGCTGACCCAAGGCCATTCCAGCAGCTGCGAGTGGAGGAGTGGGGAATAAAACCTGGTTCTCCCAGATAAGAGTCCGTGCACTTAACCACTACACCAAACAGCTCTGAGAGAGCTATAGCTAACCCAAGGCCATTCCAGCAGCTGCAAGTGGAGGAGTGGGGAATCAAACCCAGTTCTCCCAAATAAGAGTCCGCACACTTAACCACTACACCAAACAGCTCTGTGAAAGCTCTGGCTGACCCAAGGCCATCTCAGCAGGTGCAAGTGGAGGAGTGGGGAATCAAACCCGGTTCTCCCAAATAAGAGTCCACGCACTTAACCACTACACCAAACTGGCTCTCTCGTTGAAACAATGCAACTCTCCCTGCCCTCCTTCTCATGATCTGCCTAAGTTCACAGAACCAAATTGGTTGGGACTTGACAGCATAACGTATCCAATCCCTCTCACTCTTTTCTTTCCTTCTCCGTCTCTTTCCTGGCTCCAGGCTCATCGGGGACAAAGCTTACCATGGCGAAGTTATTGGGAAAGACAAAAGGCTGGGGGACGCAACACGACATTACAGATACTCAAGGCCCATAGATGATGGGTAGGTATGGGCGTGGTCCCCCTGGATGGTCTCCTATGAACATATCAGCATATGAAGCTGCCTTATACTGAATCAAACCCTGGGTCCATCAAACTCAGTATTGTCTACTCAGCCTGGCAGCGGCTCTCCAGGGTCTCAAGCTGAGATTTTTCACCCGTTTGTCTGGACCCTTTTTAGTTGGAGGTGCCGGGGATTGAACCTGGGACCTTCTGATTACCAAGCAGATCCTCTGCCACTGAGCCACCATCCCTCCCTCTTGGTTCATCAAACGATCTGCCTTGCAGTTCCTCTGGGATTCTGCGGTACACAGATAACCTCAATAAGGTTGTTGTGAGCAGGGCTTTTCTTGTAGCAGGAACTCCTTTGCCTATGAGGCCACTCACCCCTGATGTAGCCAATCCTCCAAGAGCTTAAAGGGCTCTTAATCCAGGGCCTACTGTAAGCTCCAGGAGGATTGGCTACATCGGGGGGGAGGGGTGGCCTCATAGGCAAAGGAGCTCCTGCTAGAATTCCACCCCTGCTTACAGGGCTCTTAGTCCAGGGCGTACTGTAAACTCCAGGAGGATTGGCTACATCAGGGGGGGTGGCCTAATATGCAAAGGAGCTCCTGCTAGAATTCCACCACTGGGCCACACACCCCTGATGTAGCCAATCCTCCTGGAGCTTACAGGGCTCTTTGTCCAGGGTCTACTGTAAGCTCCAGAAGGATCGGTTACCTCAGGGGTGTGTGGCCTCATATGCAAAGGAGTTCCTGCGACAAAAAAAAGCCCTGGTTGTGAGGATGAAATGAAAGGATACGTTCGCTACGCAGAGCTTATTCTTGGAAAGATGGGATAAAAATTGTACTCCGTTTCGTGGCAACAGAATTAACCCTATCTGACCTTCACTGCTGGTGTAACATGGGGATAAAATATATCCTAATATATACGGGGCCTTGTAGAAAGGCAGAGCTTGACCTCCCTTTGAATCCCTCCGGCAGGGAAAATGGATTTGAGACCTTCAAGGCATCTGGAACCATTCCCAGAAAGGGCCAGGCCGTCTTCCTGCTCCATTATGAAGAGCTCTTGCAAAGACGGCTGGGGAAGTACCAGTATACCCTCAGCATCCGGCCCCAGCAGCTGGTGGGCCGCTTGCGTGTGGAGGTGAACATCCTTGAAAATTCGGGAATTACCTCCCTGGAAGTCCCACCTTTCCAGAGCAGCCGGAGCCGAGGCGGCGGGAATGGCGAAGGTGAGTAGACCCCAGTGGGTATTTCCCCCCTTCCTTCATTTATATCTCACATTCTCCCCATGGGAACCCAAAGAAAACCATCACATTGTTCTCTCCTCCATTTTCCCCTCACAACAACCCTGTGAGGTAGGTTAGGCCAAGAGCATGTGACTGGCCCAAGGTCACTCACCGAGCTTCCCAGGGTGAACGAGGATTTGAATCCAGGTCTCTCAGAGCCAGTTTGGTGTAGTGGTTAAGTGCGCGGACTCTTATCTGGGAGAACCGGGGTTGATTCCCCACTCCTCCACTTGCAGCTGCTGGAATGGCCTCGGGTCAGCCATAGCTCTGGCAGAGGTTGTCCTTGAAAGGGCAGCTTCCAGGAGAGCTCTCTCAGCCCCACCCACCTCACAGGGTGTCTGTTATGGGGGAAGAAGACAAAGGAGATTGTAAGCTGCTCTGAGTCTCTGATTTAGAAAGAAGGGTATAAAGCTGCAATTCTTCTTCTTGAGATCATACTCTGACACTCTAACCACTAGGGCTGGCAATTTCCAGGTGGGGGCAGGGGATCCCCCGGTTTGGAGGCCCTCCCTCCACTTCAGGGTCATTAGAAAGCGGGGAGGAGGGGAAGGAACTGCCTGCTGGGAACTCTATTATTTCCTATGGAAACTTATTCCCATAGGAAATAATGGAGAATTGCTCCACAAGGATCTGGGGATTGGGGGGGGGTGCTGTTTTTTGAGGTAGAGGTACCAAATTTTCAGTATAGCATCCAGTGCCTCTCCCCAAAATACCCCCCAAGTTTCAAAAAGATTGGACCAGGGGTCCAATTCTATGAGCCCTAAAAGCAAGTGCCCCTATCCTTCATTATTTCTAATGGAGGAAAGGCATTTAAAAGGTGTGCAGTCCCTTTAAATGTGATGGCCGGAACTCCCTTTGGAGTTCAATTGTGCTTGTCACACCCTTGCTCCTGGCGCCACCCCCAAAGTCCCCAGATATTTCTTGAACTGGACTTGGCAACTCTATTAACCACCAGGGCCTTTTTTTATAGCAAACTCCTTTGCATATTAGGCCACGCCCCCTGATGTAGCCAATCCTCCAAGTGCTTACAGGGCTCTTAGTACAAGGCCTACTGTAAGCTCCAGGAGGATTGGCTACATCAGGAGTGTGTGGCCCATGCCTCGTTTTGGGCAGGAGCTCACAGGAGCAGAAATCTGGAACCTCTAAATTTTATTTTATTTCTTACCGCACCCCCTCCCCCCCCAAATACTTGCTTCTGGGCTTCATTATTCAAACCCCCTGTGAGAATGTTGCTAAACTCTTAACCTTTGACAAACTTTCTAATATTTCTCCCCACAAAATGGGGGAATTAACCAAAACATATAAAGCGGGCAGATGGAAATCTTCATCACACCATTGGGGCCACGCCGGAGAAAGTCATTTAAAAAAGTATGATGGGAGTCAGGTTTTATGATGACGATTCTAATTCAAGAAGCGTTATAAGATAAACGCTGAGCTGTTAGAGTTGAGTCCGCCTCCCAATGATGTCAGGGGGGGTGTGGCCTAATAGGCAAAGGAATTCCTGCTACAAGAAAAGCCCTGCTAACCGCTACGCCACACTGAATAGAGCCAAGAAAGCTGACCATTCCAAACTAGAAGAACCAGTAGTATGCCTCATACTCAGTATAAAGCAGCGTCATTTCTATATTCTCTCCCTGCCTGTCTGCCTGTCTTACCATGAAGGGTTCTTGCAGGGTTCGTTTTGTAGAAAAATAGGTGGTGGAGCTCATTAGCCTAACTCATTGGCATATGCTGCCCCCACCAACCAAATGCAACCCAAAGCAAGAAAGGAGAGCCCCAGGTGAGCGAGGCCTGCTTGGGCTGGCTGGCGATCGAGCCAGCCCAAGCAGGCCTCGCTCTCCTTGGCCACCCCCCCCCAGTCAAAAGGTCAGCAAGCCTCCCTCTGCCCAAAATCACGTAAGAAGTGGAGAAAAGGTGAGAAGGGCTTCTCCAGGGGTTAATGAGGGCTGCTGGGGGCGTGGCAAAGCCCCTGGTGGCTGGCTGGCTGCTCGCTCTTCTAATCCAGGGATTGTTATGCAGCTGCACCTACTATTCAATGGACAAGGTAGGTGGGGAAGAAGAGGGGAACCCTCAGAAAGGTTCAGGAGCTGTGCTCTTGTGAGATCCTGCTGAATTCAAGGCCTGGGTTCTTACGAGGATTAAATCGGGAAGAGGAGGGGAACATGCTACCCTGAGCTCTATAAGGGTTGAGCTAAAAACGTAAGAAAAACATCCTAGCATCTGTGAATCATTTTTCCCTGACTCCTGCTCCCCTTTCGAGAACATGCATATTTTAAGCAAACGGTTTTTCCATCCCTTTGCCGATGCCAAATCACAGAGGAAGTCCAGTTGTGTTGCGGCGATGGAAAAGCTGCCTCTTGCCAAAAGTGAGTAGCCAGCAGGCCATGTGCAGGCAGCTCACCGCTCCTCCCAGGCTCACGTTTGTTATCGTCCCCTTCTGTGTTGGCAACTGTGCCGTACAGGATGGGATACTGTCCTGTAGCCAAGAGGAAAAGATCAGCCATCAGCACCCCTGTCTGGTTAGATGACCCAAGGAAGAGCTGGAACTGTGAGCCAGAGTTCAGATTTCAAGATCTCGGCCCTTGCGAAAGCAGTGACTGTCTGTTGCAACTAGTAATATCTAGTCTGAGGGTCTGTCCCAAGATATAAATTCTGGATGTTTAGGGGAGGATCTGTGGATCAGTGGTAGAACATCTGCTTTGAGGGCAGAAGGTCCCAGGTTCAATCCCCGGCATCTCCAGTTAGAACAGGGGTGTTAAACTCATTTGTTATGAGTTCCAGATCTGACATAAATGAGATCTTCTCGGGCTGGGCCATGTTGGGCCAGGCCATGTGTGTACTTATTTAAGGTTAAATAGCAGAGAAATAAACTTTGTAAAGGACACAGACAAACACAATTAAAGATTTTAAAAAAAAACTTAAAACATGCTTAAAACATTAACACTTGTTGGTCTTAAAGTTGCTTTCTTTATATCTCTCCCATGGGATCCACGGAACTGAGCAAAGGAAGCTCTGACTCTTTCCTTCCTTCCCCAGGGGACCAGGAGGGGGAGGAGCCTCAGCCAATAGAAGGCAGAGAGGCTTGCCTCACCTCTGCTGTACGACTGAGAGAGCCTGGCAAAGCAAGTTCTGCCTCCTCTCCCTTCCTCCCCAAGGGAGGAGCCTCAGCCAATGGAGAAAATAGATGTTTTTGCTCTGTAGCTCCTGCGCAATTGAGCAAGCCTTGCAAAGCAAACTGTTATGCAAAAGGAAGCAAGAGAGAGGGAGAAGGAAGCAGATGACAGCCAGTTGCTAAGGGGCCTGATAGGAGCCCTTCGAGGGCCTCATATGGCCCCTGGGCCTCATGTTTGACACCCCTGTTAGAGGGTTTTGCAGGAGGTGATGCAAAAGACATCTGGCTGAGATCCGGGAGAGCTGCTGCCAGTCTGAGTAGACAGTAGAAGAAGAGCTGGTTTTTATATCCCGCCTTTCACTACCCAAATGTACCTCAGAGTGGCTTACAATCACCTTCCCTCTCTCTCCCCACAACAGACACCCTGTGAGCAGGGCTTTTTCTTTAGTGCAAACTTCTTTGCATGTTAGGCCACACACCCCTGATGTAGCCAATCCTCCAACAGCTTACAGTAGGCCCTGTAATAAGAACCCTGTAAGCTCTTGGAGGATTGGCTGCATAAGAGGGGAAGGAAGGAAGGTAGGTAGGTATGTAAGTAGGTAGGTAGGTAGGTGTCCTTTCCTTCCATGGAGGTTTTTAAACAGAGGTTAGATGGCCATCAGCCATCTGACAACAATGAGGATCCTGTGAATTTAGGGGGAGGTATTTGTGAGTTTCCTGCATTGTGCAGGGGGTTGGACTAAATTACCCTGGAGGTCCCTTCCAAATCTATGATTCTAAGGGAGGGAAGGAGGGAGGAAGGAAGTTCAAATAATTGGGGGAGGGGGCGGGGAGGGAGAGATGGAAAGAAAGCGACTTTTAATTTTAAATGCATTCTGCAAGCCACTGGCTGGCTTGGCTTGGAGAAGTGATTTAAAGAGAGAAATGTCTTCTCCAAGCTGGCTGATAGAGCGGGGGGGGGGGGGGGGGGGGGCTCCAAGAGCCACACAATATGTGTGGAAGAGCCACATGGGGCTCCCAAGCCACCGTTTGGCCACCCCTGGTGTAAGGAATATAAGGAAAGGGCTCTGGCTCAGTGGTAGAGCCTCTGCTCGGCATGCAGAAGGTTCCAGTTTCAATTCCCGGCATCTCCAGTTAAAAAGGGTCAGGTAGTAGGTGGTGGGAAAGACCTCTGCCTGAGACCCAGAGCGGCTGCCAGTCCGAGCAGGCAATACGGCCCTTGACGGACCAAGGGTCGGATTGGGTAGAAAGCAGCTTCATGTTTTTACTTGTGGGCAGAATGCCGGACTGGATGTCCCCTCCCCGAAAGGGTTCGTTTTGTAGAAAAATAGGTGGTGGAGCTCATTAGCATAACTCGTTAGCATATGCTGCCCCCCCACCACCACCACCACCACCATCCAGTCTAGAGCTAGTTTGGTGTAGGGGTTAAGTGTGCAGACTCTTAGCTGGGAGAACCAGATTTGATTCCCCCACTCCTCCAGGGCAGTTTCTGTCAGAGCTCTCTCAGCCCCACCCACCTCACAGGGTGTCTGTTGTGGGGGGAGAAGATATAGGAGATTGTAAGCCGCTCTGAGATTCAGAGTGGAGAGCGGAATATAAATTCAATGTCTCCTTGTAGAGAGCCAGTCCAATATAGCGGTTAAGTGCATGGAATCTTATCTGGGAGAACCAGGTTTGATTCCCCACTCCTCCACTTGTATCTGCTGGAATGGCCTTGGGTCAGCCATAGATCTGGCAGCGTTTGTCCTTGAAAGGGCGGCTTCTGGGAGAGGAGGAGAAGGAGAAGGAGAAGGAGGAGGAGGAGGAGGAGGAGGAGAAGGAGAAGGAGAAGGAGAAGGAGGAGAAGAAGAAGGAGAAGAAGAAGGAGAAGGAGGAGAAGGAGGAGAAGGAGAAGAAGGAGAAGAAGAAGGAGAAGGAGGAGAAGGAGAAGAAGACGACCGCAGATTTATACCCCAACCTTCTTTCTGAACCAGAGTCTCAGAGCGGCTTACAATCTCCTTTACCTTCCTCCCCCACAACAGACACCCTGTAAGGTGTGTGGGGCTGAGAGAGCTCTCACAGAAGCTGCCCTTTCAAGGACAACGCCTGCAAGAGCTGTAGCTAACCCAAGGCAATTCCAGCAGCTGCAAGTGGAGGAGTGGAGAATCAAATCGGGTTCTCTCAGATTCTTAGCTGGGAGAACCGGGTTTGATTTCCCCACTCCTCTACATGCACCTGCTGGAATGGCTTTGGGTCGGCCATAGCTCTGGCAGAGGTTGTCCTTGAAAGGGGAGCTGCTGTGAGGGCCCTCTCAGCCCCACCGACCTCACAGGGTGTCTGTTGTGGGGGGAGAAGATATAGGTGATTGTAAGCCGCTCTGAGTCTCTTATTCAGAGAGAAGGGTGGGGTATAAATCTGCAATTCTTCTTCAAAAGATAGAGATCCAGCCAGCCCAAGCAGGCCTCGCTCACCTGGGGCTCTCCTTGGCTGCCCCCCCCCCACAGTGAAAAGGCCAGCAAGCCACCACCTGCCCAAAATCACATAAGAAGTGGAGAAAGGGTGGGCTTCTCCAGGGGTTAATGAGGGCTGCTGGGGGTGTGGCAAAGCCCCTGGTGGCTGGCTGGCTGCCCATTCTCCTGGTCCAGGGATTGTTATGCAGCTGCACCTACTATTCAATGGACAAGGTACGTAGGTGGGGAGGAAGAGGGGGAACCCTCAGAAAGGTTCAGGAGCTGTGCTCCTGTGAGCTCCTGCTGAATTCAAGGCCTGCCCCTCCCCTAATTCGGCAGAGCTCTCCTTATGCGCTCCACTCTTGCTAATTTTTCACACGCGCTGAACGTGTGCAGCACACCCAGGCATCGTCTCATCAATTTGCTCCAGCTTCATCTACTAAACGGGGAAAACAAAGGGGTGGAAAAGGTGTGACTCGTGGGCAGCTGGAAAAGGACAACTCGAATTTTATCCGGCACATCACGTTCAGAAGCAGATCGGCAGACGTGCAGACCAGCTGTTTGCTTTCCCCCGAGCAGGAAAGAGGATTTCGGAGCCAGGCAGGTGTTGGGGGCTTTTCTGGCCGCTACCTACAACGCAGTGGACAGGAAACTGAAGTTAGGAAGTCAGGCCCCTTTTGATGACCTCGTCGTCCGGCTGCTTTCCAAAGGACATGAAAAAGCAAAATTCCCCTTGCCGGTCCTCCATGGAATATCCTTTTCCTCTTTACACAGCGTACAGCCATTTGCTTCCCATTTAGACCCAGGTTTTAACAGGGCTGTTGATCTGAGACATGATCGAGGAGGGATCACCCCTTGAGAGCCAGTTTGGTGTCGTGGTTAAGTGAGCAGACTCTTATCTGGGAGAACTGGGGTTGATTCCCCACTCCTCCACTTGCAGTTGCTGGAATGGCCTTGGGTCAGTCATAGCTATTGCAGGAGTTGGGTGTTTGTTGTGTGAGGGGGAAGGTAAAGGAGATTGTGACCGCTCTGAGATTCAGAGTATAGGGTGGGATATAAATCCAATATCATCTTCTTCTTCCTCTCCTCCTCCTCATAGGGTGTCTGTTGTGGGGGAGGGGGAAGATAAAGGAGATCGTGAACACTCTGAGACTCTGAGATTCAGAGTATAGGGCGGGATATAAATCCAATATCATCTTCTTCTTCCTCTCCTCCTCCTCATAGGGTGTCTGTTGTGGGGGAGGGGGAAGATAAAGGAGATCGTGAACACTCTGAGACTCTGAGATTCAGAGTATAGGGCGGGATATAAATCCAATATCATCTTCTTCTTCCTCTCCTCCTCCTCATAGGGTGCCTGTTGTGGGGGAGGGGGAAGATAAAGGAGATCGTGAACACTCTGAGACTCTGAGATTCAGAGTATAGGGCGGGATATAAATCCAATATCATCATCTTCTTGAATTTCCATGGGAAATTCTCAGCGGATGACTCCCCCAAAGGGTCACCAGCAGGTAGGGTTGCCAGACCACTGGTGAGGGATGGGGGGCCGGGTTGCCAACTTCAAGCTAGGAAACACCTGGAGATTTGGGGATGGAGCCTGGGAGGGCAGGCAGGGGTGGCGCTAGGGTTTTTGCTGCCCCAGGCCACCCCTCCAACCGCGCCCCCCCATGGGGGGGTCTTTAAAGGGGAGAGGGGTTGCAGCGTGCTCTCTTTTGTCCCATGAGGGAAGGAGGGGGTGTGTCTCCATCTTTGCGCTCCGTCTGCATCCCCTTGCAGGGGAGGCAGCCCGAGAGCGAGGCTGAGCCGCCTCTTTCCTCCGCCCGAGCCTCAGGCAAGGGGGAAAGGTGGTGTGGGCCAGCTGGCGTGTGGGTAGGGTGTGCCTAGTAGCGCTCCATAGGTCATTCGGCGCCCTAGGCGGCAGCCTACATGGCCTACTCCAACCCGCCAGCCATGAAGGCAGGGACCTCAGTGGGTTACAAGGCCATAGAGCCCACCCTGCAAAGTGTCCATTTTCTCCAGGGGAACTCTCTCTGTAATCTGGAAATCCCCAGGTCCCACCTGGAGGTTGGCATCCCTGCTAGCTGATGGGATCAAGCCGAGCCCAGTGCTGTAGGGGGTGATTGGCATGGACCCGGTCAGTGCTGTAGGGGGTGATTGGCATGGACCCGGTCAGTGGCAACCCTTGTTTCCCCTCAATAACATTTCTGACAATAACCCTGCAAGGTTGCGCAATATTGTTATTCCCAGTTTGATCGGATTGTCAGTTTGCAGTAGGGTTGCCAAGCCCAACTCTGAAAATACCTGGGGACTTTAGGGGTGGAGCCAGGAGACTTCCCCATTCACTAAAATAAATAAAGAGACAGCAGTGCAATTTCCCTGCATAGTCTTCATTTCCTTGTCCCCCCGCCGCCTCCCAGTAATTCCAGTAAATGAAAGTGAACCCACACTAACAAAGCAGCCAAAACAAATTCTGACTGATTATCCACTAGCCTTACGCCGCTCTCACGCTCCTCTTATCCGTGGGGCTTCCGTTGGATTTCTCACTATCTGCTTCTGGGGCTGCAGCTCGCACCGCCTCTTTTGCACAGCAAACAAATTCCTCTAAAAACCCGTTTCTGTTTGCTGCAGCAAAAAAGGCGAAGCTAATTGCAGCAAATAATGTGGAATCTGAGGCAAGCCCCACTGAGAAGAGGAGTGGGAAAGTGGCGTAAGGCTAGCGGGGAATCGCTCAGAGTTTGCAAGCATGCACTTGTGATCTCACTGGGGCTTTCCGCACAGGAACTGCGGTATTTCCAACCAACTTCTTCAGGCTAACACAGGTAAAAGAAAAGACAGAGAGGTGGAGTTTTCCTCCATCCCATAAACAGGTTTCTATACAAAAATGTTTGGAACAATGCAAAACAAGCACAGAGTCTGTACTCTCTCTCACTCTCTCACACACACACTCACTGGCTCTGGTTCCTATAAAAAGACTTCTGCTCTTACTCTTTCACCCAGATGCTTGGCTCTGCTGCTGGCCCCTCCTGATGCAGCTTTCACTGCCTGCTCAAATTTAAAGGCATACACACACACATTGTAAAATGTGACGTGTTTGCAGGCTTCTAAACATCTGGGAGATCCAGCTGTGGGGGCAGGGCTTCTTCCAATCCCCAGGTGCGGACAGGGGCCCCCAGTTAGGAGGCCCTCCCCCTGCTTCAGGGTCATCAGAAAGCAGGGGCGGGGAGAGGGAAATGTCTGCTGGCCACTCCGTTATTCCCTATGAAGACTGATTCCCACAAAGGTATAATGGTGAATTGATCTGCGAGTATCTAGGGCTCTGAGGGGACTGATTTTTGAGGCAGAGGCACCAAATTTGCAGCAAAGCATCCGGTGCCTCTCCCCAAAATACCCTCCAGGTTTCAAAAAAGTTTGGATCAGGGGGTCCAGTCCTATGAGCCCCCAAAGAAGATGCCCCTATCCATTATTTCCAATGGAGGGGAGGCATTTCAAAGGTGTGCTGTCCCTTTAAATGTGATAGCTAGACTCCCCTTTGGAATTCAATGATGCTTGTCACAACCTTGCTCCTGGCTCCACCCCCAATGTCTGCTGGCTCCACCCCAAAGGCTCCTGGCTCCGCCCACAAAGTCCCTGGATATTTCTTAAATTGGACTTGGCAGCCCTACGCAGTGTTCCTCGGCTGGAACTGGGAGTTCGGGGAGTAGGCTTCCCAACCCTCCCGCCCTGGCGGGGGACCCCAGGATTTCCAGCCTCTTCCCCTGCTCCCCAAAAAAACGGAAGCGGGGGGGAGGGGGGGAAACGGCGCCAAGGAGCGCGACGAGCCGCCCCATCTCGGAGCGGGCGACGCCGCTGCGCGGCTGCCGCCTCTTCTCCACTCACCGTAGCTGCTCCTCCGAGATGGGCTCAGGCTGAGCCCATCTCGGAGGAGCAGCTAAGATGAAGCCGAGAAGAGGCGGCAGCAGCGCAGTGCCATCGCCCGCTCCGCCTCTGAAGTAAAATCAGAGAAGGAGAGGGTGGAGGCAGGCCAGGAGCGTGGCGAGTCTGGCTCCTGGCCTGCCTCCACCCTCCCCTTCTCTGATTTTACCTCAGAGGCGGAGCGGGCGATGGCGCTGCGCTGCTGCCGCTGCTGCGCTGTTGCCGCCTCAGCCTGAGCCCATCTCGGAGGAGCAGCTACAATGAGCGGAGAAGAGGCGGCAGCAGCACAGCGGCCGCCCGCTCCGAGATTGGGCGGCTCGCCACGCTCCTTGGCGCCGTTTCCCCCTCTCCCCCCTAGCTCCACCCCAGTGTCTCCTGGCTCCACCCCCAAAGTCTCCTGGCTCCACCCCCAAAGTCCCCAGGTATTTCTGAAATTGGACTTGGCAACCCTATCGGGGAGCCTAATTCCAGGTGGGGGCAGGAGATCTCTACGAATTCCAGCTAGGTTTGCCAGGCTTGAGGGGACACCTGGAGCTCTCCCACTATTGCAGTTTATCTCCACACAACCAAGCTCAGTTCCTCTGGAGGAAACGGCTGCTTTGGAGAATACATTCTATGGTGAGAGACCCCCTTTGGAGGTCCCTCCCTTCCCCAAACCCCACAAAGTTATGCTGCACATCCAAAATCTCCAGGGGTTTCCCAGCCCAGAGCTGGCAGCCCTCGGGGGATAGGGGGTGGGACTGAGATGAACAATCTTGCCTAAACTCACTTTGTCATGTCACAAGTCAGATTCAAACCTGCTTCCTAGCTCAGCCACTGTGCTCTGTGTACTTAAGTGCTGTTAAGTTGCAACCCAGCAATTCCAGCAAGGGGCTTTCGAGGCAAGGGAGAAGCAGAGGTGGTTGGCCATGGCCTTCCTCTGCAGAGCCTTCCTTGGTGGTGTCTCATCCAAGCCTTATGGTGACCCCAGCAAGGGGCTTTCAAGGCAAGGGAAAAGCAGAGGTGGTTGGCCATTGCCTTCCTCTGCAGAGCCTCCCTTGGTGGTCTCTCATCCAAGCCTTATGGAGACCCCAGCAAGGGGCTTTCGAGGCAAGTGAGAAGCAAAGGAGGTTTGCCATTACCTGCCTCTGCAGAGCCTTCCTTGGTGGTCTCCCATCTAAGCCTTATGGTGACCCCAGCAAGGGGCTTTCAAGGCAAGGGAGAAGCAGAGGTGGTTGGCCATTGCCTTCCTCTGCAGAGCCTTCCTTGGTGGTGTCTCATCCAAGCCTTACGGTGACTCCAGCAAGGGGCTTTCAAGGCAAGGGAGAAGCAGAGGTGGTTGGCCATGGCCTTCCTCTGCAGAGCCTTCCTTGGTGGTCTCTCATCCAAGCCTTACGGTGACTCCAGCAAGGGGCTTTCAAGGCAAGGGAGAAGCAGAGGTGGTCGGCCATTGCCTTCCTCTGCAGAGCCTTCCTTGGTGGTGTCTCATCCAAGCCTTATGGTGACCCCAGCAAGGGGCTTTCAAGGCAAGGGAGAAGCAGAGGTGGTTGGCCATTGCCTTCCTCTGCAGAGCCTTCCTTGGTGGTGTCTCATCCAAGCCTTACGGTGACTCCAGCAAGGGGCTTTCAAGGCAAGGGAGAAGCAGAGGTGGTTGGCCATTGCCTTCCTCTGCAGAGCCTTCCTTGGTGGTCTCTCATCCAAGCCTTATGGTGACCCCAGCAAGGGGCTTTCAAGGCAAGGGAGAAGCAGAGGTGGTTGGCCATTGCCTTCCTCTGCAGAGCCTTCCTTGGTGGTGTCTCATCCAAGCCTTACGGTGACTCCAGCAAGGGGCTTTCAAGGCAAGGGAGAAGCAGAGGTGGTTGGCCATTGCCTTCCTCTGCAGAGCCTTCCTTGGTGGTCTCTCATCCAAGCCTTACGGTGACTCCAGCAAGGGGCTTTCAAGGCAAGGGAGAAGCAGAGGTGGTCGGCCATTGCCTTCCTCTGCAGAGCCTTCCTTGGTGGTGTCTCATCCAAGCCTTATGGTGACCCCAGCAAGGGGCTTTCAAGGCAAGGGAGAAGCAGAGATGGTTGGCCATTGCCTTCCTCTGCAGAGCCTTCCTTGGTGGTCTCTCATCCAAGCCTTACGGTGACTCCAGCAAGGGGCTTTCAAGGCAAGGGAGAAGCAGAGGTGGTTGGCCATTGCCTTCCTCTGCAGAGCCTTCCTTGGTGGTCTCTCATCCAAGCCTTATGGTGACCCCAGCAAGGGGCTTTCAAGGCAAGGGAGAAGCAGAGGTGGTTGGCCATGGCCTTCCTCTGCAGAGCCTTCCCTGGTGGTCTCTCATCCAAGCCTTATGGTGACCCCAGCAAGGGGCTTTCAAGGCAAGGGAGAAGCAGAGGTGGTTGGCCATGGCCTTCCTCTGCAGAGCCTTCCTTGGTGGTCTCTCATCCAAGCCTTATGGTGACCCCAGCAAGGGGCTTTCAAGGCAAGGGAGAAGCAGAGGTGGTTGGCCATGGCCTTCCTCTGCAGAGCCTTCCTTGGTGGTCTCTCATCCAAGCCTTATGGTGACCCCAGCAAGGGGCTTTCAAGGCAAGGGAGAAGCAGAGGAGGTTTGCCATGGCCTTCCTCTGCAGAGCCTTCCTTGGTGGTCTCCCATCCAAGCCTTATGGTGACCCCAGCAAGGGGCTTTCAAGGCAAGGGAGAAGCAGAGGAGGTTTGCCATGGCCTTCCTCTGCAGAGCCTTCCTTGGTGGTCTCCCATCCAAGCCTTATGGTGACCCCAGCAAGGGGCTTTCAAGGCAAGGGAGAAGCAGAGGAGGTTTGCCATGGCCTTCCTCTGCAGAGCCTTCCTTGGTGGTCTCCCATCCAAGCCTTATGGTGACCCCAGCAAGGGGCTTTCAAGGCAAGGGAGAAGCAGAGGTGGTTAGCCATGGCCTTCCTCTGCAGAGCCTTCCCTGGTGGTCTCTCATCCAAGCCTTATGGTGACCCCAGCAAGGGGCTTTCAAGGCAAGGGAGAAGCAGAGGTGGTTTGCCACGGCCTTCCTCTGCAGAGCCTTCCTTGGTGGTCTCTCATCCAAGCCTTATGGTGACCCCAGCAAGGGGCTTTCAAGGCAAGGGAGAAGCAGAGGTGGTTTGCCACGGCCTTCCTCTGCAGAGCCTTCCTTGGTGGTCTCCCATCCAAGCCTTATGGTGACCCCAGCAAGGGGCTTTCAAGGCAAGGGAGAAGCAGAGGTGGTTAGCCATGGCCTTCCTCTGCAGAGCCTTCCCTGGTGGTCTCTCATCCAAGCCTTATGGTGACCCCAGCAAGGGGCTTTCAAGGCAAGGGAGAAGCAGAGGTGGTTTGCCACGGCCTTCCTCCGCAGAGCCTTCCTTGGTGGTCTCCCATCCATGTGCTGACCCTGCTTAGCTTCTGAGATCTGATGCCACCTTCACTCCCCAGGAGCCACATACAGGTTTATTAAATTCCTCTGGCGGTCATGTGGCTCTTTCACACATATTGCAAGGCTCTCGAAGCCCCCACCACCCTGACGGCCAGCTTGGAGAAGGCATCTGTCTCTTTAAATCGTTTCTACAAGCCAAGCCAGCCAGTGGCTTGGGAAATGCATTTAAAGTTGATTTCTTTCCACCTCTCCCTCCCTTCCCTCCCCCCCAGTTATTTGACTTCCTCCCTCCCTCAAACATCTGACGTTCATGTCTTGTGGCTCTCAAACATCTGACGTTTATTCTGTGGGGCTCTTACATCAGGCAAGTTTGGCCGCCTCTTTACTAGGGTGTGGTCACCCAAACCCATGCTCTGTAATGTCGCCCAATTTTTCCGCATGTTATGCAGGGAGGATCCATCACATATAGCAGGGGTGGCCAACAGTAGCTCTCCAGATGTTTTTTGCCTACAACTCCCGTCAGCCCCAACCATTGGCCATGCTGGCTGGGGCTGATGGGAGTTGTAGGCAAAAAAACATCTGGAGAGCTACCGTTGGCCACCCCTGACATAAAGGGTTTCCAGCCACCTCCCTAGGCCTGGAGATCTCCCACTATCACATCTAATCTCACGACTATAGAGATCAGTTTTCCTGCAGAAAGATGGCTGCTTAGGAGGGTGGATTTGATGGCATTGAACCTTGCTGAGGTCCCTCCCCTTTGCAAACCCCACCCTCTCCAGGCCGCCCCCCCAAAAATCTCCAGGGCTTTCTCATTGCAAAACTAATCGTGATTCTCTTAGAAAAATGCAACATGTGAGGCGTGGCCAAGTGATGGCATCTTTTCCCCTCAGATGATGTATCTCCACCCCCTTCGACGGTGATCGGCCAGACAAAAACTCTGGCCAAAGTGACCTTCAGTCCCAGCGTGGTCCAGCAAGCCAAGATTGCACGGAGTGGCATTCTGGGAGATTTTATTGTCCGATACGATGTCAACAGGGAGCTGAGTGTCGGGGACGTGCAGGTAGGGTGTGAATCGGTCCTCTCCTTATGGAACTGTGAAATACGCTGTGTGGGTTTCTGAAGTCAAATGGCAACTCATCCAACCCATACCCCACCAACATTCTGTATCACACAGTGGCCAAAACCCAGGTAGCATCAGGAGATCCACCAGCAGGGCCATAAGAGAAGCCATGCTGGATCAGGCCAATGGCCCGTCCAGTCCAACACTCCATGTCACACAGTGGCCAGAACCCAGGGGCCATCAGGAGGTCCACCAGCAGGGCCATAAGAACATAAGAGAAGCCATGCTGGATCAGGCCAATGGCCCATCCAGTCCAACACTCTGTGTCACACAATGTCCAAAACCCAGGTGCCATCAGGAGGTCAACCAGCAGGGCCAGAATTCCAGAAGCCCTCCCACTGTTACCCCACCCCCAAGCACCAAGAATGCTAACCATCACTGCCCCCAGACAGAGTGTTCTGTGTATATCTTGTGGATATATAAACACGAGAGAAGCCATGTTGGATCAGTCCAGTGGCCCATCCAGTTCGACACTCTGTGTCACCCAGTGGCCAAACCCCAGGGGCCATCAGGAGGTCCACCAGTGGGTCCAGAACTCCAGAAGCCCTCCCACATCCCTAATTCTCACCCTGGCTTGTCCACCGAAAAGGCCCCAGATGTTGGTGAAGGCCTTTCAGTGCCTAAAACCCTGGAGAGTTGCTGACAGTCAGAACAAACAAACAATACATAGTTATCAAAGGCCAGTAGGTATTAGATAGCTCCATACAGACATTCTTCCCTGACGCATTTTGTATTTGACCTTCTGTCCAGGTTCCAGGGCAAAGTGGGACTTTCATGCATTCAAATCACGATCCCTAGTTCCTGCTCATTCCTTAAGAGAAGGACTGGCATGATTTATCTGGTCATTAATTCGTGGGATGGTGGCTCATCATCATAGTTCTCCTTCATGACCTCTTAGCATGGTGAAAGATCCTTTTTGTGTGGCAGCCCATGTGTTTGGGCAGAGTGCCAGCACGCACACTGCAAAAGCAAACAGATTTCTAGCAGCCACAGCAGACCAGACTGCTGCATGGATCAGATGTAAAAACACACTGCAATATATCAGACTGGATAATTAGGAGAGGGGCTAAGGCTCAGTGGTAAAGCATCTGCTTGGCATGCAGAAGGTCCCAGGTTCAATCCCAGGCATCTCCATTTATAGCAGACAATATTGACCTCAATCAACCAAGTGCCTGATTCAGTATAAGGCAGCTACCTGTGAGAGTTCCATTAGGTTCAGATGCTGTGGCTCAGTGGTAGGGCATCTACTCGGCATGCAGAAGGTCCCAAGTTCAATCCCCAGCATCTCCGGTCATAGCAGACAATATTGACCTCAATCAACCAAGTATAATATGATTCAGTATAAGGCAGCTACCTGTGACAGTTCCATTCGGGTCAGAGGCCATGGCTCAGTGGTTAGAGCATCTGCTTGGCATGCAGAAGGTCCCAGGTTCAATCCCTGGCATCTCCAGTTATAGAAGACAATATTGACCTCAATCAACCAAGTGTCTGATTCACCATAAGGCATCGCTAGTTAAGAAGGACCAGGTAGTAGGAGAGGATGTGAAAGACCTCTGCCTGAGACTCTGGAAATCTGCTTCCACTCAGAGTAGACAATACTCACCTTAATAGACCAAAGGTTTGATTAAGTATTAAGGCAATTTTGTGTGCATACCCCATATTTCCCATCCTGGTCCTGAGTTTGGTTGTAGCACCCAATTTGTATTCCTATTGATTACTCATAATCAGGGTTTTTTTTGTTACAAGAACTCCTTTGCATATTAGGCCACACTCCCTTGACGTAGCCAGTCCTCCAAGAGCTTACAGGAGGCCCTGTTCTAAGAGCCTTGTAAGCTCTTGGAGGATTGGCTACATCGGGGTGGGGCTTAATATGCAAAGAAGCTCCTGCTACAAAATGAACCCTGCAATAATTGTCCAGTTCAAGATTTGCACGGGCTGAAATCCTAGCAGGTAGAATACCACTGAAAAACACTGAGTACACTCAGGGCTTTTTTGGTAGGAAAAAACCCAGCGTTAACTCATTTGCATATTAGGCCACACCCCCTGATGTCACCATTGTTTCATATAGGGCTTTTTGTAGAAAAAGCCCAGAAGGAGCTGATTTGCATATTAGGCCACACCCCCTGACACAAAGCCAGCCGGAACTGCGTTCCTGTGCGTTCCTGAGTATACTTCAATCCTTGTATATGATTTATCCTATATACAATTTTAAACCAGGAGAGCCAGTTTGGTGTAGTGGTTGAGTGTGCGGACTCTTATCTGGGAGAACTGGGTTTGATTCCCCACTCCTCCACTTGCACCTGCTGGAATGGCCTTGGGTCAGCCATAGCTCTGGCAGAGGTTGTTCTTGAAAGGGCAGCTGCTGTGAGAGCCCTCTCAGCCCCACCCACCTCACAGGGTGTCTGTTGTGTGCGGGGGGAAGGTAAAGGAAATTGTGAGCCCCTCTGAGACTCTTCGGAGTGGAGGGCGGGATATAAATCCAATATCTTCTTCTTCTTCACTGTATACAAATATCAACATCAATTTCCAATTTCTTCCCTCCTGAAAAATTTAAAAATGATTAACAAATTATTTCCAATGCTTTCCAACAGAGGGATTTTCAGAAATCCTTCCTCCAATAAACAAAGTTCACAGTGCAGTCCGTAACGTCTTGTGAAATGCTTTCAAATGGAAAGGCCAGGAAATCTTTGCAGCCTTCATAAGACGTCTCCTCTAGATTTCAAGACGTTTCAATAACTGGTCTTCTTCAGTTAATCAGGCTGTTAAAATGGAACTATAATACACCACAATTTAAGACGATTAACCATACACGTCGCCAGCGCCATACCTCGACATACACATGCTATTTCAGTGATTTCTTCCACAGACTCCAAGTTCAAAGCTACAACAGAATCATTGGGTTCTCAGTCTAAGTTTGTTACGCACAACTTTTTAAAGAGCCTGCCCCGTAGGTTCCTAAGGATCATTGGCTTTCCTAAAGAGACCGCATGCTACAAAAAAGCAGAATACTCTATACCAGGGGTGGCCAACGGTCGCTCTCCAGATGTTTTTTGCCTACAACTCCCATCAGCCCCAGCCAGCATGGCCAATGGCCGGGGCTGATGGGAGTTGAAGGTGAAAATCATCGGGAGAGCTACTGTTGGCCATCCCTGCTCTATATCATGATTGAGTCAACTGAAAAATGAACCTGTTGTAGAAGAAAACGTTGTACATTCATTGTTCTATCATTTCCTTGAAATGCAAAAATAGAGCTGGCTAAAATCCTGGCAACATGACAGAGGATGCATTCGGGCACTGATTCTTTTTTCCCTTTCCTGCCCACCAGGTTTTGAATGGATACTTCGTGCACTATTTTGCTCCTAAAGATCTCCCGCCACTCCCGAAGAATGTTGTGTTTGTGCTCGACAGCAGCGCCTCCATGGTGGGGACCAAACTACGGCAGGTGAGGACCTCACCTTGGGGTATCCAGTGCCGGACGGATGGTTACGGACTCTGGGGAACCCTTTTGTCATCCCTGGGTGTGGGATCCCACACTTATTTCCCTCCATTGTGAGAACTGTCCATTGATTCCTACTCTTTGCTTGCTCCCATTGAACCGGATGGATTTGGGTGGGCGGCTGGGGTGTGGCTAGCTCAGGAGTCAGGAGCCACACGTGGCTCTTTCACACATATTGTGTGGCTCTTGAAGAAGAAGAAGATATTGGATTTATATCCCGTCCTCCACTCCCAATCTCAGAGTCTCAGAGCGGCTCACAATCTCCTTTACCTTCCCCGCCTCCCACAACAGACACCCTGTGAGGTGGGCGGGGCTGAGAGAGCTCTCCCAGGTGGGCAGGGCTGAGAGAGCTCTCCCAGAAGCTGCCCTTTCAAGGACAACTCCTGCGAGGGCTATGGCTGACTCAAGGCCACTCCAGTAGGAGCAAGTGGAGGCATGGGAGAACTGGGTCAGGACCAGCTTGGAGATGGCATTTCAAGTTAAAAGTTGCTTTCTTTCCACCTCTTCTTCCTTCCCCTTCGGCCATTTCTTTATTTCCCTTTCTCTTTCCTTCCTTCCTTCTTTCCTTTCTTCTCTATTTTCCTTCCTTCCACCTCTATTTTCCTTCCTTCCACCTCTATTTTCCTTCCTTCCTTCCTCCCTCCCTCTCTTTTCTCAAACATCTGACATCCATGTCTTGTGACTCTCAAGCATCTGACGTTTATTCTATGCAGCTGTTCCATTAAGCAAGTTCAGCCACCCCTGGTCTCAAGCAACAAAAAAAAGTTGGAGTCCAGTGGCACCTTTAAGACCAACAGAGTTTAATTGTGGGCATCAGCTTCTGTGTGCACGCACACTTCTTCAGATACTTGCCGTGTAACCTGTTTTAATCCATAAGAGAACCTGCCCTGTGCTTCATAGGGATTTGACCCTGACAAGATGGTGCTCTCATTAGCTGTGGCCTCATGTAAGGTGCATCTTGCTGAGCAGGCCAAGCAAAGCAACCCAGAGCTAGCAAAGATCTGCTGGAAAGAAGGATTAAGTCTCTCTCCTACCAGGAACTAGTGTGAACAGTCCAGTGGCGAGCCGGTCACGGATTAACCTTTCCTGCGGTTTTAGTTTCCTCCTGATGAAGCATGGATTAGGAGGGATTAACATTTTTGATTCATGCCCCACTGTTTGAAACAGCCAGGGATTAATCCTTGGAGACGGGTAAAGTTGCGATTCGGCACAGAGTGACGCTTGGTTTTAGACCCCCCCCCCCATTGATTTCAGTGAAATTCTGAGCATAGCTATGTGCAAGGCTTCTTTTGTAGAAAAAGCCCCGCAGGAACTCATTTGCATATTAGGCCAACCCCCCCCCCCCGACATCACTATTGTTTCACAAAGGGCTTTTTTGTAGAAAAAGCCCAGCAGGAACTCATTTGCATCTTAAGCCACACCCCTGACGCCAAGCCAGCCAGAACTGTGTGTTCCTGCTCAAAAAAAGCCAACTATGTGTATAACCAGCGGCAGGGCCTCTGCTTGGCATGCAGAAGGTCCCAGGTTCAATCTCTGCCATCTCTAGTTAAAAAGGACCAGCCAAGGTTGCCAATCCCCAGTTGGGGGCAGTGGATCCCCTGGATTGGAGGCCCTCCCCCTGCCTCAGGGTCATCAGAAAGTGGGGGGAGGGAAATGTCTGCTGGGCACTCCATTATTCCCTATGGAGACTTATTCCCATAGGGTATAATGGAGAATTGATCTGCGGATATCTGGGGCTCTGGGAGGGCTGTTTTTTGAGATAGAGGCACCAGTTTCAGTACAGCATCTAGTGTCTCTCCCCAAAATATCCCCCAAGTTTCAAAACGATTGGACCAGGGGGTCCAATTCTATGAGCCCCAAAAGAAGGTGCCCCTATCCTTCGTTATTTCCTGTGGAAGGAAGGCATTGAAAAGGTGTGCCGTCCCTTTAAATGTGATGGCCAGAACTCCCTTTGGAGTTCAAGTAGGCTTGTCACAACCTTTCTCCTGGCTCCGCCCCCAGTGTCTCCTGGCTTCAGCCCACAAGTCCCCAGATATTTCTTGAATTGGACTTGGCAACCTTAGGCCCAGCTAGGAGGTGATGTGAAAGATCTCTGCCTGAGACCCAGGATTGCTGCTGCCAGTCTGAGTAGATGCTGAGGCCTTCACCCTGAGGTTTAGTACTTTTAAAGCCATCGATACACCTATCCTCCATGAATCTGTCTGATCCCCTCTTTAAAGTTGTTTCTTCCTGCAGCCATCACTATGTCCTCTGGCAGCTACCCCCCTATTGTAATCACTGGGCATTTTCGCACTGACCTTACGCCGGAGCGACGTCCCTCTTTACCGCGCAGCGTCTGCGCGGATTTCACACTAATTGCTCCGCAGAACCCGGAAGAGCCGCAGAGTCCCGCGGCTTTTGCGTCGCAAATGTAAACTGCCAAAAACCAGTTTACATTTGCGACGCAAAAACCGCGGGACTTTGCGGCTCTTCCGGGTTCTGCGGAACAATTAGTGCGAAATCGGCGCAGACGCTGCGCGGTGAAGAGGGGCGTCGCTCCGGCGTAAGGTCAGTGCGAAAACGCCCACTCTGTGTAAAGCAGTGTTTCCTTTTGTCCATCCTTGTGTCAACTCAGGGGGGTCTTACCAATTGCTGCCACCACTCTGGGTTAAGAGTTCCTCTTGAGAACATGAGAACTAGGGTTGCCAAGTCCAATTTAAGAAATATCTGGGGACTTTGGGGGTGGAGCCAGGAGACATTAGGGGTGGACCCAAGATCAAGGCTGTGACAAGCATAATTGAACTCCAAAGAGAGTTCTGGCCATCACATTTAAAGGGACGGCACACCTTTTCAATGCCTTCCTTCCACAGGAAATAATGAAGGATAGGGGGGGAAATGTCTGCTGGGCACTCCATTATTTCTTATGAAGATCAATTCCCATAGGGTATAATAGGACATTGATCCGTGGGTTTCTGGGGCTCTGAGGAGGCTGTTTTTGAGGTAGAGGCATCAAATCTTCAGTATAGCATCTAGTGCCTCTCCCCAAAATACCCACCAAGTTTCAAAAAGATTGGACCAGGGGTCCAATTCTATGATCCCCCAAAGAAGGTGCCCCTATTCTTCATTATTCCGAATGGAGGGAAGGCATTTAAAAGGTGTGCGGTCCCTTGAAATGTGATGGCCAGAACTCCCTTTGGAGTCAATTATACTTGTCACACCCTTGCTCCTGGCTCCACCCCCACTGTCTCCTGGCTCCATCCCCAAAGTCTCCTGGCTCCACCCCCAAAGTCCCCAGATATTTCTTGAGTCTGACTTGGCAACCCTAAATAGGGAGAGGGCATCTGCCTGTACCCACAGAATGGTTATGCCATCGTCTAGAGCGTTTATGTAACAGTCACCCCAGGTGCCAAAGGAAGCTGTCTTTAGAATCGGAGTGGAAACCGGGAATGAATGGACATGCGGAGGACTCCCAAATGAGGAGGCCTTTGTGGTGGCTCAATGGGAAGGTTGTTGTGTGTGTGCAGTCGAGACAGCGGAACATTGTGTCCCTTTCGACTCGCTCGGTTTCTATTTCGTGCGCTTGGGCAACCTCGCGTTCACCCTTGGCCCACGCCGCGCAACAAGCGAGGGATTGTGTGACGGAAAGGCCACCGATGCTGCAGTTGCCGTCTGTGAATGTCCTCCGACTGGAATGATGTCACGTCACTATCTGAGGAAAAAAACCCCCCTCCCCGTTGGTAGTTTTTTCCGGATTGGGTTTAGGGGGGAGCGATTGAGCTCTCGGAAGACTGCGGCTGATGGCATTGCATTGTGGGAAATCCACAGTGCAGCGTTTTAGTCTGAGCTAGGGTTGCCAATCCCCAGGTGGGGGCAGGGGATCCCCCGGTTTGGAGACCCTCCCCCCGCTTCAGGGTCATCAGAAAGCGGGGGGAGGGGAGGGGAATGTCTGCTGGGAACTCTATTATACCCTATGGAGACATTCCCATAGGAAATAATAGATAATTGATTCATGGGTATCTGGGGCTCGGGGGGGGGGCTGTTTTTTGAGGTAGAGGCACCAAATTTTCATTATAGCATCCAGCACCTCTCCCCCAAATAATTCCCAAGTTTCAAAAGGATTGGAACAGGGGGTCCAATTCTATGAGCCCCAAAAGAAGGTGCCCCTATCTTTCATTATTTCCTATGGAAGGAAGGCATTTTAAAAGGTGTGCAGTCCCTTTAAATGTGGTGGCCAGAACTCCCTTTGGAGTCAATTATGCTTGTCACACCCTTGCTCCTGGCTCCACCCCCACTGTCTCCTGGCTCCACCCCCAAAGTCCCCAGATATTTCTTGAATTGGACTTGGCAACCCTAGTCTGAGCATCTAGGAGGGAAAAGCCAGGGTCTTTTTTTTTTGAGCAGGAATGCACAGGAACACAGTTCTGGCAGGCTCAGATCCAGGGGGTGTGGGCTAATATGCAAATGAATCCCTGCTGAGCTTTTTCCGCAAAAAAAGCCCTGTGTGAAACAATGGTGACGCCAAGGGGGGGGGGGTGTCGAAACGCATATGGTTCTTGTGGGGATTGTAAATCCATCGAATGTATATGTGAAACTATACATGGTTTGCATGTTTTATGCAGTCTGAAATTCAGACCGATTTCGCACTATGCTTGTTCTGGAGTAGAGAGCCCTTAATTTTTTTTTTATATATATTTGTTTAATAGGCTTATTTTTCGCCTTTTCCTGTAAACGGGCTCAAGGCCGATCACAACATATAAAAATAACACTAAAACCCTACCTATCAAAGTTAAAACCCCAAATTAAAAATAGCAGTAAAAACAATAACTAAAATGCACCACCGGCAGACAGGGCACAGCATATGAACAACCAGTTGTAGGCCCACCTTAAACAATGGTAATAACAATAGGATAGCACTGTAATAAAGCATGACGTCACCGCAACGGAGGCCAAATGATGGAATAATAGGACACCCGCTGCCTCAACCATAGGCCCGGCAAAACAGCTCCGTCTTGCAGGCCCTACGAAATGGCTGTAATTCAGGAAGGGCCCAGATCTCCACAGGGAGCTGATTCCACCAGGCAGGGGCTTCTCTCTCTGCTTTCGCACAAGTTGCCCCAGAGCTGCGAGTTGGCGTGCCGCTATTCTGCAGCAAGCAGGATACGCTGACAAGCGGTTTCCGCTTGCTGCGGAACAGCGGCATGCCAAATTGCAGCTCCCGGGCAACTTGTGCGGAAACAGAGTGAAGCCCCGATAGCAAAAGGGCTGTCCGACCCCAGAACAAACGTAGTGCGAAATCGGTCTCAGACAATGTTTTAACATTCTTTTGTGTGTATATATCTTTATATTTAATGTTATAGTAAAGTAAAGGTAAAGGTAGTCCCCTGTGCAAGCACCAGTCGTTTCCGACTCAGGGGTGATGTTGCTTTCACAACGTTTTCACGGCAGACTTTTTATGGGGTGGTTTGCCCTTGCCTTCCCCAGTCATCTACACTTTCCCCCCAGCAAGCTGGGGACTCATTTTACCAACCTGGGAAGGATGGAAGGCTGAGTCAACCTTGAGCTGGCTACCTGAACCCAGCTTCCGCTGGAATCAAACTCAGGTCATGAGCGGAGCTTAGGATTGCAGTGCTGCAGCTTTAACACTCTGTGCCACGGGGCTCTTAATTTAATGTTATACATTTTGTGAATTGTGTACAGGCAGCTTGACCCTCTATTTCACTGATTAGATTTGATGATATTGGATTTGTATCCCACCCTATACTGTGAATCTCAGAGTCTCAGAGCAGTCACAATCTCCTACGCAGGAACTCCTTTTCATATTAGGCCACGCACCCCTCATGTAGCCAATCCTTCAAGAGCTTACAGGGCTCTTATTCCAGGGCCTACTGTAAGCTCTTGGAGTATTGGCTACATCAGAGGTGTGTGGCCTAATACGCAAAGGAGTTCCTGCTACAAAAAAAGCCCTGCTCCTACACCTTCCCCCCCACACACACACAACAGACACCCTGTGAGGTGGGTGGGGCTAAGAGGACTCTTACAGCAGCTGCCCTTTCAACGACAACTCCTGCAATAGCTATGGTTGACCCAAACCCATTCCAGCAAGTGCGAGTGAAATGGGGAATCAAACCCGGTTCTCCCAGATAAGAGTCCGCACACATAACCACTACACCAAACTGGCTCTCTTTGGGTTGAGGTTCCCCCCCCTTCCCTGGTTCTTTATCAGGGGGTGTGGCCCAATATGCAAATGAGTTCCTGCTGGGCTTTTCCACACAAACCCCCCTGGGTGTTGGCAGCCGCCAGTCCTAACCACTGTAAAGTCTAGCCTTGGGCATCAGGAAGCAGAAGTTCTCAGGCAGCAGCTGATTTCTAGAATCTCAGGTATCATCCGCTCCGGTAGCAGCAGCCAACCAAGGTCTCAGGTAGCAGCAGCTTTTTCCGAGAGCGTTAGGCCAAGAAAAGCAGAGTGGAGTTCCTTCCTTTCCATGAGAATTTTCTCTTTTTCAAACTCAATGTCACACCTGCATCCATTCCAGCCAGGAATGCCAACTCCAGGTTGGGAAATTCCTGGAAATTTGGGGTGAAGCTCGGGGAGGGCAGGGTTTAGGAAGGGGTTAGGGCTGCCAAGTCCCCTAAGGCCTCTGGCGGGGGACATCGTGCATGTGGCACGATGACGGCACCCACATTGTGCCTGCAACATCATGCGCCGGCCACTCTAGGGGTTTCCGGGGAAACTCTATGGTTTTCCTGGATGCTCTAGCATTTGGGGAGGTAAAAACTCTATGGTACCTATTGCACCATAGCAGCTTCCAATCTCCCATGTCTTCTCCCCCCACAACAGACACCCTGTGAGGTGGGTGGGGCTGGAGAGGGCTCTCACAGCAGCTGCCCTTTCAAGGACAACCTCTGCCAGAGCTATGGCTGACCCAAGGCCATGCCAGCAGGTGCAAGTGGAGAAGTGGGGAATCAAGCCCAGTTCTCCCAGATAAGAGTCCACACACTTAACCACTACACCAAACTGGCTCTCGATGCCATAAAGCCCACAGAAGCTGATCTCTGCCATCTAATCCGTAGTCGTGCTGGGATATCCCCAGGTCCCACCTGGAGATCTGGCAACCCTCATTCCAAGTGTCAAAAAGACTCCACTGTCTCCGTTCGCTTTACCATTTCAGCGGGAACTAAATTGTTCCTGTTTCTCTGTAGGGGGAAATGATCTCAGGCGTTTCCTTGCAGCGATTGAAATCAGAGCGAGAATGTTGCTTTTGAAAAGGAACAAAACATTCTACCGCAGATATTTTTTTTTTGCTAGGGCGAAACAGAGACTTCAGAAGCGTCCACATCGTTTTCATTCAAACATCCCACGGGAAAAGGATGTTTAGCTCCAGTAGCAGATTAAAAATAACCTATACAGTCGAATCCTGCACATATCCATTCTGTTGATGGGAGAGATTGTTTTTGGTTCAAGCTCTCCCATCAGCATTCCAAAGAACATCAACTTTGTGCGTGATGAAGCGGTAGCTGCTAAATCAGTAGGAAAATGTCAACGCAGATCTGGTGAACATTGGTGGGTGTGTGCATGAAGGATGTATAGCCCTAACCAGGCCTCCTTTGGGACAGGAGCTCACGGGAGCAGAGCTCCGAAAACTAAATTTTATTGTGCTTTCATTCTCCCCCCCCCCCCCCTCCCTCCTGCAATACTCGCTTCTGGACTCCATTGTATAAACCCTTCGTGAGAATTTTGCTGAACTCGAAGATTTGACAAACGTTCTAAGGTTTCCCCCACAAAAAAAATGGGGAAATAACCGAAATGTATCTAGCAGACAGATGGAAATCTCCATCATGCCACTGTGGCCACATAGGAGAAAATCATTCAAAAAGCATGATGGGAGTAAGGCTTTATTAGGAAAAGGAAAGGTCTCCTGTGCAAGCACCAGTCGTTTCTGACTCTGGGGTGATGTTACTTTCACGACGTTTTCACAGCAGACTTTTTACGCGGTGGTTTGCCGTTGCCTTTCCCAGTCATCTACACTTTCCCTCCAGCAAGCTGGGTCCTCATTTGACCGACCTCGGAAGGATGGAAGGCTGAGTCAACCTCGAGCCAGCTACCTGAAAACCCAGCTTCCACCAGGGATCGAACTCAGGTCGTGAGCAGAACTTAGGACTGCAGTACTGCAGCTTTAACACTCTGCGCCACGGGGCTCTTGATAAGGCTTTATTAGGACCGTTCTAATTCAAGAAGCATTTTAAGGAAGATGCTGATCTGATCTAATTTAGTAGACCTAGTAGAAGGAAGAAAGACTTGGCTCAGTAGCTCTGCTGTGCGATAGAGAGAGCCTGGCTAAGCAAGCTCTCCCTCTCTCTCCATCCTCACCAAGGGAGAAGATAGAGGCTTTGCTCTGCAACTCCTGTGCGATTGAGCAAGCCTGGCAAAGCAAGCTGTGATGCAGAAGGAAGCGAGAGAAAGGGAAAAGGAAGCAGATTTGCTCACGGGCCTCATAGGAGCCCTCCGGGGGCCTGATCCGGCCCCCAGGCTGCATGTTTGACACCTCTGGTTTACATTATCAGCTGAGATCTGGGAGACCCAGGTTTGAGTCCCCACTCATGCCATGGAAGCTCGCTGGGTGACCGTGAGCCAGTCACGCAGTCTCAGTCTCACTTACCTCACAGGGTTGTTGTGAGGATAACCAACAGAGGACAGGACAAATGCTATTAATGTTTAGAGGGGGGAAAGATTATCTCATACTGCTTCAGCCTGCAAATTATGAAATCTAAATGGTTTGGGTGTCCATTTTGCCAGGCTCTCTCAATCGCACAGCAGAGCTACTGAGCCAAGTCTTTCTTCTTTCTACTAGGTCTACTAAATTAGATCATCTCAGCATCTACCTTAAAATGCTTTTTGAATTAGAATGAAATTAGAAAAAGTGTAGATGATTGGGGAAGGCAATGGCAAACCACCCCGTAAAAAGTCTGCCGTGAAAACGTTGTGAAAGCAACGTCACCCCAGAGTCGGAAACGACTGGTGCTGGCACAGGGGACCTTTCCTTTCCTTTGCAGAAAGGTAGGGTATAAATAAAGTAGATTTAAAACCAAAAAGTATATCCCAACTTTCCACTCTGATTTATGTCAGGCCTTACACCTTCACCCAGGTGGGCTGTATGCAGCCATTCCTCTTCACTCAAGTCAGCAGTGTTCATGCTTTTCATTGGATTCGTTCCTGGAAGAAAGACAGGAGTGTGGGGGAAATTGTTTGCAAAGACACTGCACATTGCAGAGGGCTCTGGAATAGAGCAGAGAAGTGCTCCAAGTGTGAGGTTTGTGGCTTAGCAGCTGGGGGAGTTGCTGAAAACTTCTGAGTTCCTGTGAAGGGCTGAAGGTGAAGGTGATTGCTGCTGATTGATTACAAGTGGCTGTGTTCCCCACCCTCTTTGCATTATTAAGCTGCGCCTTGCCAGAGAGCTAAAGGGCTCTTGGCCTGTGGCTCTTAGCCTGGGGGCTGTGTAAAGACCAGGATATGGGTCAATATGTGTTCTTGTGTTCCCAATAAGGTAAGTAGACTCTCCAGGCGGGGAGCCACATAAACAAACAGGGTTTAAAAGGGGACTGTATATTTTTAAAAAGCTGTCATGAAGGTAGAATGCCAGCAGGAGGGTGGGGGCTTTCCAGTGTTTTGCATTGAGTGTCACATGTATGACTATCTGCCCATGGGACAGAAGTCTTGGGTGTGTGCTCGATGCAAGGAGCTCCTGGTCCTCCGGGAACGAGTTCATACCCTTGAGGCTGAGGTGACTAACCTGGAGAAGCAGAGACAGTCAGTTAGGCACTCAGAGAAGACTCTCAGGGACGTGTTAGATGAGCTCCGCTCTGAACATGGCAGCCCCATTGCTGCCAGGGAGCATGAGGGTCGAGAGGGAACAACACACCGGGCTGAGGATAAGGGGAATGTGCCCTCAGAAGAGACCTCTTCTTCAGTTGGTGAGCGGAAAACCTTTCACGCCAAAAAACCATCCCTGGGCAGGGAGAGGGGGGGGTCTTGGTAGTTGGTGATTCGATCCTTAGGCAAGTAGACAGCTGGGTGGCGAAACCGCGTACTGACCGTATGGTGACTTGCCTGCCTGGTGCGAAGGTAGCGGACATTACACGTGTAGTAGATAGGCTGATAGACAGTGCTGGGGAGGAGCCAGCGGTCGTGGTGCATGTTGGCACCAACGATGTGGGGAAATGCAGTCGTGAGGTCCTGGAGGAAAAATTTAGGCTGCTAGGCGGGAGACTTAAGGCCAGGACCTCCAAGGTAGCCTTTTCAGAAGTGCTACCTGTTCCACGTGCAGGGCTGGAGAGACAGGCACAAATTAGAAGTCTCAATGTGTGGATGAGACGATGGTGTAAGGAGGAAGGGTTTAAGTTTGTTAGGCACTGGGATGCTTTCTGGAACAAGCGGGAGCTGTACAAAAAAGATGGTCTCCACTTGTCCCCGGATGGAACCAGGCTGCTGGCGCTTAAAATCAAAAAGGTGGCAGAGCAGTTTTTAAACTAAATCCTGGGGGAAAGCCAACAGGAGATGAAATGTCTCTGGTTCGGGAGGACTCATCTCAAAGAGATAAAGGGTTAGCTGATACTTTTCTACCGGGTAATGGATCAGAGTTGTCCCCTGAGATGGTGACAAAAAGAATGGACTGCCTGCCAGAGTCTCGAGGCGGCAGGAGGAAGGTGGCGGGCCTAGCTTGCCTGGGAAATTATAGATGTTTGTACACAAAAGCTAGAAGTCTTCAAAGTAAAATTGGTGAGTTGGAATGTTTAGTGTTGGGAGAAAACATAGACATTGTGGGAATTTCAGAAACTTGGTGGAATGAGGAGAATCAGTGGGACACGGTGATTCCTGGATATAAGTTATATCGGAAGGATAGGGAGGGAAGGGTTGGAGGTGGGGTGGCTCTGTATGTCAGAGAGGGCATACGGTCCAGTAAGACTGAGGTCAGAGAATTAGATTCCCTTCTAGAAATGCTTTGGTTTGAAATAGAGGGCCCAAAAGGAAATTTAACTATGGGAGTTTGTTATCGCCCACCAAATCAAAAGATAGAGGATGACTATAATATGATGGAAGGCTTAAAGATAGTGGCTAGACGTAAAAACTGTGTCATCATAGCTGATTTTAACTACCCGCAGATTGATTGGGTCAATATGTGTTCTGGTCGAGAGAAAGAGATTGAGTTTCTAGATGCTCTCAATGCCTGTGCTATGGAGCAGATGGTCTCTGAACCTACCAGGGATGGGGCGATCCTGGATTTGGTCCTAAGTAATGCCTAAGACTTGGTGAGAGATGTAAAAGTGATCACACCGCTTGGGAGCAGTGACCATAACATTATTGATTTCACCGTTTGTATAAATAGAGAGTTGCTTCAAAAGACCAGCACAACCACGTTTAACTTTAAAAGGGATAAATTCTCTGAGATGAGGAGGCATGTGAAGAAGAAACTGAAAGGAAGGTAAATACAGTCAAAACCCTTGGGGAAGTTTGGAGGCTATTTAAAACTACAATCCTAGAAGCTCAGATAAAATATATACCACAAATTAGGAAACGTACAAACAGGTATAAGAGAAGGCCTGCATGGTTAACAAACAAAGTAATGGAAGCTGTAAAAGGTAAGAAGGACTCCTTTAAGCGGTGGAAAGCTAGTCCAAGTGAGATTAATAAAAGGGAACACAGGCAGTGGCAAATCAAATGCAAGACTGTGATCAGGCAGGCAAAAAGGGACTATGAGGAGCATATTGCAAAAAACATAAAGACCAACAATAAAAATTTCTTCAAATATATTAGAAGCAGGAAACCAGCCAGGGAGGCAGTGGGGCCCTTGGATGACCAAGGGGTCAAAGGATTACTGAAGGAGGATAGGGAAATGGCTGAGAAGCTGAATGCATTTTTTGCCTCCATCTTCACTATGGAAGATGAGAAGTATTTGCCTGCTCCAGAACCACTTATATTGGAAGGGGTGTTGAAAGACCTGAGTCAGACTGAGGTGACAAGAGAGGAGGTACTACAACTGATAGACGAATTAAAAACTAATAAGTCACCGGGTCCGGATGGCATACATCCAAGAGTTCTGAAAGAACTCAAAGCTGAACTTGTGGATCTTCTGACAAAAATATGTAATCTTTCATTGAAATCTGCCTCCGTTCCTGAGGACTGGAAGGTAGCAAATGTCACCCCCATCTTTAAAAAGGGTTCCAGAGGAGATCCGGGAAACTACAGGCCAGTCAATCTGACTTCAATACCGGGAAAGTTGGTAGAAACCATTATCAGGGACAGAATGAGTAGGCACATTGATGAACACGAGTTATTGAGGAAGACTCAGCATGGGTTCTGTAAGGGAAGATCTTGCCTCACTAACCTGTTACATTTCTTTGAGGAGGTGAACAAACATGTGGACAAAGGAGACCCAATAAATATTGTTTACCTTGACTTCCAGAAAGCTTTTGATAATGTTCCTCATCAAAGGCTCCTTAGTAAGCTTGAGAGTCATGGAGTAAAAGGACAGGTCCTCTTGTGGATCAAAAACTGGCTAATTAATAGGAAGCAGAGAGTGAGTATAAATGGGCAGTCTTTGCAGTGGAGGACGGTAAGCAGTGGGGTGCTGCAGGGCTTGGTACTGGGCCCCATGCTCTTTAACTTTTTCATAAATGATTTGGAGTTGAGAGTAAGCAGTGAAGTGGCCAAGTTTGCAGATGACACTAAATTGTTCAGAGTGGTGAGAACCAGAGAGGATTGTGAGGAACTCCAAAGGGATCTGTTGAGGCTGGGTGAGTGGGCATCAACATGGCAGATCCAATGTGGCCAAGTGCAAAGTAATGCACATTGGGGCCAAGAATCTCAGCTACAAATACAAGTTGATGGGGTGTGAACTGACAGAGACTGACCAAGAGAGAGATCTTGGGGTCGTGGTAGATAACTCACTGAAAATGTCAAGACAGTGTGCGATTGCAATAAAAAAAGGCCAACGCCATGCTGGGAATTATTAGGAAGGGAATTGAAAACAAATCAGCCAGTATCATAATGCCCCTGTATAAATCGATGGTGCGGTCTCATTTGGAATACTGTGTGCAATTCTGGTCACCGCACCTCAAAAAGGATATCATAGCATTGGAAAGAGTGCAGAAAAGGGCAACTAGAATGATTAAAGGTTTGGAAAACTTTCCCTATGAAGAAAGGTTAAAACGCTTGGGGCTCTTTAGCTTGGAGAAACGTCGACTGCAGGGTGACATGATAGAGGTTTATAAGATTATGCATGGGATGGAGAAGGTAGAGAAAGAAGTACTTTTCTCCCTTTCTCACAATACAAGAACTCGTGGGCATTCAATGAAATTGCTGAGCAGTCGGGTTAGAATGGATTATATATATATAAATTTTTTGGCCACTGTGTGACCCAGAGTGTTGGACTGGATGGGCCACTGGCCTGATCCAACATGGCTTCTCTTATGTTCTTAAGACACAAACGCCAATGAGAAAGGGAAACAGCTGACATCTAGGGTTGACAAGTCCAATTCAACAAATATCTGTGGATTCTGGGGGTGGAGCCAGGAGACTTCGGGGATGGAGCTAGGAGACATTGGGGGTGGAACCAGGAGCAAGGCTGTGACAAGCGTATTTGAGCTCCAAAGGCACATCACTTTTAAAGAGACTGCACACCTTTTAAATGCCTTCCCTCCATCGGAAATAATGCAGGATAGGGGCACCTTCTTTTGGGGCTCATAGAATTGGACCCCCTGGTCCAATCTTTTTGAAACTGGGAGGGTATTTTGGGGAGAGGCACTAGATGCTATGCTGAAAATTTGGTGCCTATACCTCAAAAAACTGCAGAGCCCCAGATACCTGCAGATTAATTCTCCGTTATACCCTATGGGAATCAGTCTCCATAGGGAAAAAAGGAGTGCCCATCAGACATTTCCCTCCCCCTGCTTTCTGATGACCCTGAAGCGGGGGGAGGGCCTTCAAACCAGGTGATCCCCCACCTGGGGATTGGCAACCTTACGTGATATCTCAGGAGGTATCTTGCTCGGAACTCCATTAGGGCCGACATCAGAATACCAGCTTTCCCCCCTTTTCAGGGCTTTGTTTTGTTGCAGGAACTTTTTTGCATATTAGGCCACACCCTCCCGCTGTAGCCAATCCTCCTGGAGCTTACAGTACGCCTTGTAAGCTCTTGGAGGATTGGCTACATCAGGGGTGTGTGGTACAGGGCTTTTTTTTTTTTTTTTTTTTTTTAAGCTGGAACGCACAGGAACGGAGTTCCAGCTAGCTTAGTGTCTGGGGTGTGGCCTAATATGCAAATGAGCTCCTGCTGGGCTTTTCCTACAAAAAACCCTGTGTGAAAAAACGGTGACGTCACAGGGTGTGGCCTAATATGCAAATTAGTTCCTGCTGGACTTCTCCTCCCAAAAAAGGAGGAGAGCCAGTTTGGTGTAGTGGTGAAGTGCGTGGACTCTTACCTGGGAGAACCAGGTTTGATTCCCCACTCCTCCACTTGCACCTGCTAGCATGGCCTTGGGTCAGCCATCGCTCTGGCAGAGGTTGTCCTTGAAAGGGCAGCGGCTGTGAGAGCCCTCTCCAGCCCCACCCACCTCACAGGGTGTCTGTTGTGGGGGAGGAAGATAAAGGAGATTGTGAAGCACTCTGAGACTGTCCTTGAAAGGGCAGCTGCTGTGAGAGCCCTCTCAGCCCCACCCACCTCACAGGGTGTCTGTTGTGGGAGGGAAAGACATGAGTCTCTGATTCAGAGAGAAAGGCGGGGTATAAATCTGCAGTTCTTCTTCTTCTTAAAAAAAAAAGGTCTGGCGTGTTCTAATATGTAAAGGAGTTCCTGCTACAAAAAGTCTCTCAGAGGGAGTCTTGCTCCAAACTCCATTTAGGTTGACTTCAGAATACTGGCTTTCCCCCTTTTACGGAATGGGCGCTGAAGCAGCCAATAGTGAATGGCTCGCGGCCACCCAGCCGGTCCACCCAGCCGGCCTGATTGAGCAATTCTAGCAAAACTCTCTTCAGCACGCAGCCCCTGGCATCGCACGAACATGGGAGGCGGGGGAAGGATACTCGTGTCCTTGATCGTCCTTGGATGTGACCCTCCAGAATCACCAGCTGGAGATCGGACTCCGCATTCCTTTGCAACCAGTCACGGGGGTTCAAGTGACCTCACCGGCTTCCATGCAAGATCACAGGGGAGGCTGAACAGCGAAGGGGATTCGTGATCCTTTCCAGATTTGGCCTTTGCCAAGAAGCCGTCGCTGTTTCTGAGGCTGAAAGGGAAGGACACAGGAATTGCTCAGCTGCTGAGTTATTGCGACAAATGCCGTTAATGTTTAGGGGGGGGGGGGGAGATCAGGCCTTGAATTCAGCAGGAGCTCACAGGAGCACAGCTCCTGAACCTTTCTGATGGCTCCCCCCCCTCCTCCTCCACACCTATCTTGTCCATTGAATAGAAGGTGCAGCTGCATA